>NC_058090.1:7448622-7782774 GCF_014858855.1 Bufo gargarizans | reverse complement strand
TGTCTTCTGTGCAGGAACAGGACCTGTGGTGACGTCACTCCGGTCATCACATGGTCCATCACATGATCCATCACCATGGTAAAAGATCATGTGATGGATCATGTGATGACCGGAGTGACGTCACCACAGGTCCTGTTACTGCACACAGCAAACGAAGACGAACAGAAGAGATGCCGGCTGCGCGATCAAGTGGATTAAGATGAGTAAAAAAAAAATGTCTCTTTTTTTTAACCCCCCCCCAGCGCTATTGTACTATGCATTCTGTATTCAGAATGCTATTATTTTCCTTTATAACCATGTTATAAGGGAAAATAATACAATCTACAGAACCCCGATCCTAAACCTGAACTTCTGTGAAGAAGTTCGGGTTTGGGTACCAAACATGCCGATTTTTCCTCACGCATGTGCAAAACGCATTACAATGTTTTGCACTCGCACGGAAAAATCGTGCATGTTCCCGCAACGCACCTGCACCTTTTCCCGCAATGCCCGTCTGAAAGAGGCCTAAGAGTTTTAAAAAAATATATAAAAATTCAGCATGCACACAGCCAGGATCTGTGTTTTATGGATTCGCAGTTTGCAGACCAGAAAACACTGAAGGTCATGTGCATGAGGCCTAACGCTGGGTTCACACCTGAGCGTACTGGATACAGCGCTCTGTATGCGCGATTTTACGGGCGTCTCACATATGCGGCTCCTGTGCAAGCGAACGCCCATTGTCACGTGTTCCCGGAAGTCTATGTACGCGAACGCGCGACACTACGCCCCAAAGAAGCTCCTGTACTTCTTGGAGCGTAGGGCATTTTACAGCGCGTTCGTACGCGCTGTAAAAAGCTCAGGTGATGAACCATTCCCATAGAGAATCATTGGTTCTTGCCTGTTGAGCGTTTTACAGCGCAGTAGGAACGCGCTGTAAAACGCTCAGGTGTGAACCCAGCGTTAATTATTTAAATATCTGCTCATTCTGGGCTTTGGAGTCATACGGGCAAAAGTACTCAGTGACTGAATAAAGACCACCCACTGGACTCCTCAGCCCAAAATGGTCACTCTCACTATGCTTAAAGGGGTTGTCCGAGTTTGGAGCTGAACCCGGACATATCCTCATTTTCACCCAGACAACCCCCTGACTTGAGCATCGGAGCAGTTCATGCTCTCCTTTGCCCTGTGCTAAATCGCGCATGGCAAAAGCATTTTCTGGAGTTTTGGTGACGTACCGGGCTCTCCTTCGGGCTGCCAGGTGGAGGCTTCCGCCCAGCAGTGAGCCTGGTGGGCTTTAGCTCTGCCCTAGCCTGTAAAACTGCTAGGGCAGCGCTAAAGCCAGCCCATCAGAGCCGGTGACATCACCAAACACACTGCTGGGCGGAAGCCTCCGCCTGGCAATGTGTTATGGTAAATAAAAGAGCCCTTGTCCTGCGCAGGGCAAGGGAGAGCATCTGAGCATGAAACATCAGAGGGGCCGGAGGGGCGAAAATGGGGATATGTCCAGGTTCAGCTCTGAACCCGGACAACCCATTTAATGTACTGGTTTTTGCTCTGCATTATGTGTATAAATCCCTGTTCACATGTACAGCCTCCAGGAATAAATGGCACTTTATATAATAATGTACATTGCATGCTGTACATCAATTTCTCCACTAGATGGAGCTATATACCACTTACCATATATAAAGTCTGTGCTATGCTCGGTCTATGTTCTATCCCTGCTTTTGACAGTTACTGATCAGATGACGGAGGATTTACCTTTATTGGCTGAATTTATTATGCTCTTACATTTTACTACTAGCTATTTTTGTAGATAGTTTTACAGCTGTGATGTTAATAACCAGGTATCCAGGGTTTTTCTGGTCTTCTATATTGATGGCCTGTCCTCAACATAGGTCATCAATATCTGTGGGGTTCCTACTTCTGGCACCTCCACCGGTCAGCTTTTTGGAGAGGCCGGTGAGCTATGTGGCCTTCTCACAGATTACCAAGCACAGCGCCAAACATTGTCTAGTGGCAGTGACCAATGAACAAGACATCACTAGCCTAGGAGGAGGCCACAGCGCCCACTGGAGTGACGTGGCCTCATCAAACAGCTGATTGGTGGGGGTGCCGGAAGTCAGACCTCCACTGTCCTGAGGATAGGTCGTCAATATAGAAGTCCTGAATAGCCCCTCTAATATACAGTGTGTGACGCGATTTTAGCAAGTTTTGCAATCAAGATAAGACTTGTTTAGATGCTCTCTCAGCAATTGCTGCGCCCCCTGCACTTTGATTGACAGGACCAGGTGTGAGGATTTCACACTGCCTGGCCCTGTCAATCAAAGTGCAGAGGGTGCAGCAGAGAGAGCAGAGCCTCTAGGTGTAACAGCAACGCACCGTGCCCCCTGTATGAACCATGTGGGCCTGTAGTCTAGCACTGTTCTCTGCTACGTTTGGCACTCCTATAGTGGCCATGGGGGTCCCAGCAGAAATAAGTTTCATATTGGGACAACCTCTTCAAAAGAATTTTACTATTGATGGTCTATCCCCAGGAGAGGCCTTCAGTATCTGATCTTCAGGGGGCCGACACCCTGCACCCCCTCCGATTGGCTGTTTTGCATAAGCTATGGCACCAGAACTCTTCAGCTCCTTCCATTGTGTAGTGGACAGAGTTGGTTACTGCAGCGCTGCTCCCATTAAATTGAATGTAACCAGCTCTGCCCACTGCACAATGGAGAGCTGTGTAGTTCTGGTACAATAGCTGCCCCAAAACAGCTGATCAGCGGTGTGCTGGCCCCTCACCAATCAGATACTGGTGGCCTATCCTGATGATGGCCCATCAGTGTTAAAATCTTGAAATACCCCTTTAAGCTTCATTTACATAGGAGAATGACAATAAAAATGTCGTTTGTAGCAGATTTCATTATTAGATCATTACATTGATCAATTGTCTTATATGCAATTATCTGAATTTCCCTCTTTCCAAGTGAGAACTATTAGTAAACCTGCAGAGACATTCTGTTCCTCAGTCCTCTGTGTTTAGGGCCTATTAGTCTAGGGTTTTATTTGCTATGACAGAGCTGTGTACAGGAGCTTGCAATCTATTGGCGTGCTAGAGAGAATATATTTTTATTTTATTTTGTAGACATAGATGAATGCCGTTATGGATACTGCCAGCAACTTTGTGCCAATGTGCCCGGATCCTATTCTTGCACTTGTAACCCCGGATTTTTGCTGAATTCTGATGGAAGATCGTGCCAAGGTAGGTGGGTAGTAGTGCCCATAGAGGGCGCTGCAGTCACCCCTGCCCTGTGTTAAGTCAGGGATTACACTGGAGGATTGAGATAATTTATAGCGGGGCTGGGGAACAGCTCGCATGTATTGTCATTTAGGGCTCAGGCACATGACTATCTGTATTTTGCGGTCCGCAAAACACGGATCCGCACAAAATACGTTTGACGTCCGTGTGCATTCCATATTTTGCGGAACGGAACATCTGGCCCCTAACAGAACAGTCTTCTCCTTGTCCATAATGCGGACAATTGATCCAGGTTATGTATGTTTGTTAGTCCTTTATGGCTATTACTGCCGTACAAGATTTGTTAGGTAGATGTTGTATAGGGATGAAACGTTGTCTATGCAAATGATGTACTATGATGTGCTACAACGTATATCAACTTGAGCGTTGTTCCTGTATAACTCTGTCTTGTTGAATAAATAAAGATTTCAAACAAACATAATGCGGACAATAATAGGAGTAACTTCATTGAAATGATTGGTTCCGCATACGTTCCGCAAAAAGAATGGACACAGAAAATATACGTTTGTGTGCATGAGCCCTTAGGGTGCATTCACACAACTGCATTTTCAGCCCACATTTCTTGCAGATCGCACACATTCATTACTAAGGGTTAGCAAAAATTGTGGCCAGCACACGGATGTCATCCATATGCTGTCTGCATCTGTGTGGCTGAACCGCAAACGATAAGAACATGTCCTATTCTTGCCCGTTTTGTAAACAAGAATAAGCACTGTTGCAATGGGGTTGTAGGATGCACACAGATCTCATGTGTATTTTGCAGATCCGCGATTTGCAGTCGTGTGAATGTACCCTTATATTGGACACTTACATGGGTCCAGGAAGCTGAGATATAGGAGCTGTTTGCAGGGTGCACGCACTATAGAGCTGCCTGTGACTTGGAAGGTGCACTGATCACTGAAGGTCATCTTCTGCAGCACAATGGGAGCCGTGCAGGGTCCAGCAGCGATAGGAGCCGCTGTATTGCCCCTATGTTTTAGGAGGATAAACACATCTGGGGTCTGAACCTTCTTGCAGATGATTTGCAGTATCTTGCTGTATTTTTACCCACATTATATCTGATTCCAGATGTGGATGAGTGCACCACAGAGAACCCATGTGTTCAGAGCTGTGTGAACACCTACGGATCGTACCTGTGTCGCTGCGATCCGGGTTACGAGCTGGAAGAGGATGGCATCAACTGCAGCGGTAAATTCTGCAAGACCTGATGTTTTACGTCTTCAGACGCAACCCATAATGTAACTTCAGTGTCCTGTCTTCCTGGACATCACAGGCCTCGAGTGTAACCTTCTCCGGAGATGAACGAGGTTTGTTCTCTTTTGCTTTCAGACATGGACGAGTGCAGCATCTCGGAATTTCTGTGTCAGCACGAATGCGTCAATCAGCCCGGCTCATACTACTGCAGCTGTCCGCCTGGGTACACCTTGCTGGACGACAGCAGAACATGTCAGGGTGAGTTCCTAGTGATGCAAAGGGACCTGATTCATGGGCCTCATGTAGAAAAAGACTTGTCACAGTTAATTACAAGAAAATAAGGATTTTGATGAGAAATGATGAAAAAGGAACAGCCAGACATGGCCGCGCACCTCCAGACGCTATTGACTATAATGGGATCCAGCCGCTTTCTGGCATAAATGCCAGCCACGGCCGAACAAAAATGCATGCACAACTTCTTGTTCAGCCAAAGTCAGAAAGCGGCCATATCACCACCGGATCCCATTATAATCAATGGGGTCTGATGATGTACGGCCATGTCCGGCTAGGCTGTTCCTCTGCTGGATCACTTAAATGCAGATGTGAATCGGCCCTTCCTGACTTCTGCAGCCACTTCACTGTAGTCATCTTTGGTGAGGGGGTGTTCTCTGCTCACAGACTGGTACGCCAACAATTTGCACCTTTTCATTATAATAATGATAAAACTCCTTTCTTGCAGACATTGACGAGTGTGACACGAGGAACAACACCTGCACCTTGCAGCAGTCCTGCTTTAATTTCCCAGGAAACTATCAGTGCTTAGATCCTGTGCGCTGCGAGGAGCCATATATCCAGCTGAATGACAAGTATGTATATAAAGCTCTGCCTGGAGATTCCTTGTCTTATTTTATTGCCAGGGAATTAAGATGTTCAATACAAAAGATAAAAAAAAGGCTTCCCAGGATCAACTGCAACTAAAAAAAGACTTGTTACCCAAGTGATAGTCTGTGATCCATATCGAGAGTCCAGTGATTGTGCAGCCTGTTATTTGCATTTGGGCAGCTCTTTCAGAATATATCGCTCTTTCCTGGGAGGACAGGGTTCCACTTTCTTATTTTGTTGTTCTTGTATTTTTGGACAACTCTTTTAGGGTGCCGTTACATGTGCGGCTTGAGCCACAAGTAGTGCTAATTACTGGGCTGCAACTGGACTTGCCACTTGAAGCATATGTGTAGTCCAGACACAGCCCAGCAATTAGTGGTAATCTGGATTCAGATCCTGTGGCTGGGCCATGCCAGATACAGGCACCCTAGTAAGGGTAAGGGCTCATGCACTCGACTGTGTGCTGGCCGGGCCCGTGCTGCAGTCCGCAATGCACGGCCACCGCATGTGGATCGTGGACCTATTCACTTGAATGGGGTCCGCGATCCGCATCCAACGGTCCACACCGCAAAAAAAGTAGTGCATGCACTACTTTTTTGCGGTGCAGAGGCACAGACAGAAAACCCATAGAAGCATTCTGTAGTGCTTCCGTGGGCTTCCAATCCGTGCCGCACCACATCTCCCGGATTGCAGACCCATTTAAGTGAACATGGCCAATGCACACGACCACGGCTGGGCAACGGCCTTGTGCATGAGCCCTAAGGCTAAGCAGTCTGGTCCCAAGATGCACCTATTTTTCAATTTTATATATTTTATTTTTTGGGGCGGCCATTGGCTGATCTTATGATCTTCAGAGGCTCCTGATGCATGAAACAGGCAACTAATTAAAGGGTTACAAGCTAAAGGAACATCACTGCTATACACCGTCCCATACATGCACAGATGCAGGATGGAGCCAGCGGGGATTTTTTATACTGGTGCTGGAACTTTGGGTCATCTCTGTACTTCTTGTGTCTGCTCTAGTCGGTGTATGTGCCCTGTGGAGAACCCTACCTGCCGGGACCAGCCCTTCACCATTGTCCACAGACACATGGACATAGTGTCCAACAGCAGAGTCCCTGCAGACATCTTTCAGATGCAAGCCACCAGCCGCTACCCTGGAGTCTACTACATCTTCCAGATAAAGTCTGGTAACGAGGGCAGAGAGTTCTACATGAGGGTAAGAAGAACATGCAAAGGCACATTTACGGTGTATTGACCCGGTGAAGGCAAATTGTGGTTTATTGCTGCAAAAGTGCAAAAAAATTTGCAGAAACTGCATTATTTTACTGCAGTTTTACAAAAATCGCTAGTTTGGGCTGCACCATGTTAAAGGGATATTCTCATCGGGGACAATAATGGTATGTTTCAAAGATATGCCATCAATGTCAGATAGCTGGAGAACGGGGGTCCTGAAGTGAAGGAGAGTGCACTGCGCAAGCGCGGCATGCTCTCCATTCATTGCTTTGGGAGTTATGAAGGTAGCCGAACACTGGCTCAGTTTTTTTCAGAACTGCCATAGCGGTGAATGGAGGGTGGACGCAAATGCGTGGCTGCTCTCTGTTCACTCCAGTAGTTCCTTTATGGAGATAAGAATAGGTCCCAGATGTGGGACCCGCACCTGACATTGATAGCATATCCTACCAATATGCCATCAAATGTCCCAGATGAAAATGCCCCTTCAGTATATCATTATGCCCTTAAATCACCATGTATATGATACACTGTTATAATATTATATGTATAAACACACACCCCTCAACACATCATGAGCATTAGGCTTCATGGACACAGCTGTGTCCGTATTTTGGTCTGCCAAATACGGATACGAGGGGTGTTCAATAAGTTATCTACCCCAACATGTTCTGTCAGTGTTAGAGAGCTCAGCTTGTCTGGACGTGAAACACACACAGTAGCAGTTCAGTCACATTAAACACTGGAAGTGACAGGATGGCAAGTGCGGTACTACAAAGAAAGTGAGGCATTTTACAGCTTTGTTCCGTGATTAAATTCCTTACACAGGAAGAAAAGAAGCCTAAAGAAATCCATGAAAAGATGATGCATCTTGCTACTACCAAGCAAAGTTTTGGGTTAGGCAATTTAAATGGGGTAGGGAATCAACTGAAGATAACCCAGATTCAGGGCGACCTGTTGAAGCATCTTCAGAGGAAAAGTGCCGTAAAGTGGAGGCCATGATTTTGGAAGATCGTCAAAGTCGGTGTTATAGGGATTTCAGTTGGCACAGTTTCCAGTATCCTTCATGATATCAAAGGTCAGTTCCCGGTGGCTCTCACGAATGTTGACACATGAGCAAAAAACTTGCCGCCAGCAATTTAGTCAAGGGAATTTAGACATGCTTTGAGAAAATCCAAACTTCTATTTGTGAATTATTACGCGTGATGAAACATACAGTATTTCCACCACTATAATCCTGAGACCATAGAAGAGCCCATGTAATGGAAGCACAAGGGGTCACAATCTAAAAAAAAAAATTGGTTGCAGCACTCAGCTGGAAAGATCATTGCAGCAGTTTTTGGGATAAAGAATGTGTTTTATTTCTAGAATTTAGGCCACACGAGACAATTACTGGAGATACCTCTGCTTCAACAATGAAGGCATACGAGACGCAATCAAAGAGAAACGCCATGGGAAGTTGTCAGCAAGTGTGTTGCTACTTTACGACAATGCGCCCTCTCGCAAATGACAAGCTGCGGTCCGGGAATGCGGCTTCAGAATTTAACCATCCACCCTACAGTCCAGACCTGGCTCCCGGTGATTACTTTCTCTTTCGGAACCTGGAGAAATGTCTGAGTGGGCAATGATTTCCTGACGATAATGCAGTCAAAGAGGCAGCAAGAGGTCTTGCCTTCTATTCTGAGGGCATCCGATCACTGGAGGCAAAGTGGAATAAGTGTGTCGAAGTCCAGGGGGATTACATTGAAAAGTAGTAAATTCTATATTCTCAGAAAAGTTGGTTTTCATATTCAGGTAGATAACTTATTGAACACCCCCTCGTACCTTTCCTGTGCATTCTGCACTTTTATCAATAGCAGTGACTAATTTTGTCCGCAGTACGTTAACTTATGGAATGGTCACATGCATTTGAAAAAAAATACAGATGCATACGTAGCCGCATAGAGTTGTGCTAGTCAGTGGGTCAGTGTGCTATCCTCAAAAATGCAGATAGCACATGAATGAAAAATACAGACGTGTAATGCAATTTTGTTATACTCTATAGATAAAACACTACACCTCCCAGCATGATCAGAGTACAGCTTCCAATAGCGTGCAGTGTGAGATTCGGCCCAATACATTACTCTCTCTACTTTTTCCACTGTTTGTGTTACTAATGAGTTTTCCGTACATTGCGGACTGTATAAACTTGTGACGCGAGTTGGTTCTTATATTTATAAAGTGAGCAGATAAGGGACTTTTGTCCACAATGCTGTATATCTCAGGTCACGTACTAGTATTTGATATTTACAGGTGTTTCACACCTGCTGAGAACTTTATTGTACGCTGTCTAGCTTAAAGGGGTAGTCTTCAGCAAATGGCATTTATCATGTAGAGAAAGTTAATAAAAGGCACTTACTAATGTATTGTGATTGTCCATATTTCCTCCTTTGCTGGCTGGATTCATTTTTCCATCACATTATACACTGCTTGTTTCCAGGGGTTATGACCACCTGCAATCCAGCATCAGTGGTCGTGCTTGCAAACTATGGTAAAGAGTGGCGCACTCTCTGGTGGCTGGGATCATGGGAATGAATATAGGCTTTTTCCCTATAGTATTAAAGCACGACCACTGCTGAATGCTCTCCAACCTGTGTCTCTCTGGGTGCTGGGGAACTACAACACCCAGCATGCTCTGGTGTGTTATAGCCTTGCAGCAGCTGTAGAACCACATGTTGGAGACCACCATACTATACTAACAGCTATTCTATTTATTGGGGACAATCGCCCCTTTTAATTACATTTTGTTTCTCATTTCAACAGCAAACAGGACCCATTAGCGCCACTCTGGTGCTGACGCGACCAATTAAAGGGCCCCGAGACCTGACTCTGGACCTGGAGATGGTATCTGTGAACACCGTGGTTAACTTCCGAGGCAGCTCTATCATCCGGTTGAGAATATTTGTGTCGCCGCACTCCTTCTGAGCCCGCACTTAATTGTGTAACCGCATCCTCCCTTTCCTGATGCAGGGGCCTAGATGAGAATATGAATGTTCACCTACAGATTAGCTCATAACAGAGGGAAACATAAAACTATTCCAGATTTTTAAAATTATTGACCAGACCTCCAGCTTGTGATCGATCTCGTTGCTCTACTGTCCTGCTTCACCACAGCGCCACCTGCTGTCAAAATCATGACATTTAAATTATCACTGGCTCTGCGGCATCAGGAAAGGGGATTTATTTAAGCAATATACATTTTGAATGTTTTTGTTTATTTGGATAAAGAAAATGGAATTTTAACTTTTTTGCTGTTTTTATGTGGAAAATTTCAATTAAATAAATTGGAAATATTAATGTGGAATAAGTCACTCAGGATAACCATGTACAGTATGAGTCAGTCCAGGGGCATCAATAGGCTCAAAAAATAACTGGGGCACCATATGGAGAGGTGTAACTCAGTGAGGGGACAGTATAGTGCGGCGATCATTAACATGGGGAACCAGGCATGTGCCAGTGGGTCGGATGGTATTTCCTACATTTGCACAGTGACCAACCCTGCATTAATTCATGGTGGAATTGGGAGAAAAAGCCTTTGACCTGTGGTTGCCATTACTAACAGTGTCGAATGTAAGGGTACGACAACATGGGATCTGCGTAGTATCTGCCAGAATAACGCAACACCTGGAAAACACACCAAGTGGCGCTATTCTTGTTGCAGACTTGATGGTATTAGGGTCCATTCACACGTCTGTAATGTATTGCGGATCCACAATACACCCGGCCGGCACCCCTATAGAACTGCCTATTCTTGTGAATGGACTCTTAGTGCTGCAGAGCTCTGCTATGTGCAAGTGGCGATATCTGCTTTATAAAACCCCACAACATAAAGTATAGTGCTGCAGATTTAAAATCTGCCGTACAACACAGTCACAAAATCTGCAACAGTGAAAACCAGAGTTAGGTAGTGGTAATTTTCTGCAGCACGTAAATTTTTATTTTATTTTTTTAATTTCATCGACAGTGCCGCCATTGTGAAACTCTACAATTTTCCAAATCTAAGCCCACAGTGTATCCTCCCCTAAAACTAAGTTTAGATAATTATAATAAGTATAATAAATATATAAATCAGTATATAAAATTATAGTTTTCCAATTTGTTACAGTTTAAGATCTCTCCTTGCTGTTACATAATGGGAACAGACCGGGTAGTAGCTCCTTACTAGACACAGTTCTGAAAACTAGACTAACTGCTCCAGGCACCTGTGTATCCATTACATGACTAGGACAGGTTTTAAACCCATGGAAGTAAACGATGGATGTTCCTTTTGAATGACAGCTAGCAGAGATCTTGATAAATCGTTTTTTTCCTTTACTATACAACAAATAACCTGTATCTGAAAGCAGAATATAGCCTTAAAGGGAACCTGTCACCGGGATTTTGTGTATAGAGCTGAGGACATGGGTTGCTAGATGGCCACTAGCACATCCACAATACCTAGTCCCCATAGCTCTGTGTGCTTTTATTGTGGGGAAAAAAACGATTTGATACATATGCAAATTAACCTGAGATGAGTCCTGTATGTGAGATGAGTCAGGGACAGGACTCATCTCAGGTTAATTTACATATGTAGCAAATCAGGGTTTTTTTACGCAATAAAAGCACACAGAGCTATGGGGACTGGGTATTGCGGATGTGCTAGCGGCCATCTAGCAACCCATGTCCTCAGCTCTATACCCAAAATACAGGTGACAGGTTCCCTTTAAAGGGAACCTGTCATCAACGTTATGCTGACGTCACTGAGGGCAGTATAAAGTAGTGACAGACATGCTGATCTCAGCGGTGTGTCACACATCAGCTAATAGTAAGTGGTTGCTGAGAACCAGCATCATAATCATTGCAGCCCAGGCCTTGAGAAGAGTCCTGGTTATTCATAGTCTCCCTGCTCTCTCACCCATCTGCTGATGATTGGCAGTTCTCTCCTAGAGAGAAAGGGAGAAAACTAGGTAGAAGACTGTCAGTCCATCAGCAGGTGGGCAGGAGAGCAGGACTCCATGAATAACCAGGACTCTTCTCAGGTGGCCGGGACTCTTTTTCCAGGATCAGTCTGCAGTGATTGTGATGCGGGTTCTCGGCAACCTGCTTACTTTTAACTTTCAAAACGACAGACGGCTGAAATCAATTCACCTGTCTCTCTACTTTATGCTGCCTTTAGTTTGGGCAGCATAAAGTTGATGACAGGTTCCCTTTAAATGGGGTATTCCAGTTGTTAAAAGTTATCCACCATTAGATCGGTGGGTGGTTCCTACCACTGGGGCCACCACGATCATGAGAACTGGTCCCGCATATCCCTTGCAGCCACCCTGAAATGAACGGAGCGGCCACTCCATTCATTTCAATTGGAATTCCAGAGATTGCTTCAAACAGCTCTCCGCTATCCCTGGCACTCCCATAGAAATGAATGGATTGGTCATGCGCATGTACGACCGGCCACTCCATCCATTTCAGGAGGGCACTGGCCCCTGTTCTCATGATCGCTGGGGGTCCCAGCGGTAGTACCCACAGCGATCTAATTGTTATTCCCTATCCTGTGAAAGGGAATAACTTCTAACAACCGGAATACCCTTTTCATTTTTGACACTGTACAACTTTGGCTTACTGTGCCGCAGCCTCCTGCAGACCATCTGAACCTGGTCTTACTTCTGATACTACAGTACTTGGTTTGTCACCCATTTTCTGAGAAGAATTATCACTACCTATAGGGTAGGAGACCCCCCCACCCCCACGTGTTATTATCCCAGGTACAGAGTTCAGATTCTGGGGAGGGAGGGGGGGGGGAGGCGGCGTATATTTGATACAACAATGTAACTACAGGATTTACTGACAGATTAGAACAGGATACACCATGTGATACAAAGTAACAGATAGGTTATGCTATAGTAAGAGGAATATCCAACTACCTGAAAATTCGGGGGTAGCTGCATTAAACCCCATTATTCCTTCTTTCTTATATGAAATTCTCAAGGATCCACTTTGCTTTGTCCTTCCCCATGAACTGTTAATCCAACATCCGGCAAAATAAGTCTCATGCAGAGTTAAAAAATGCAACCAATATTCTGGCACAGACCTATTGTACATACCTTGCCCCCTAGTCTAAAAATGCAAAATTTCTGATAATTTGGCAATCCAAAGGTTGCTAGATTTCACAGCATTTTTTTAATTTTTAATTTACCATTCGGTCCTATGATATATAAAAAAAAAAAAAAAATAAAGCTGCATCAGATACCAGCCGCCCCCCATGACATGTATTGAATACAGGATCGTGTTTTCCCCCCACCAGACTCATTCTAGTTCCCCAGGAGACCTCACTGACTCCTTAAAGGCAAATATTAGGGGGGGGGGGGGGAACAAAAAACTTTAAGCCAAAGAAAATCTGTTTTCAGTGCAAATAAAGTTAATAAAGGGGATCTGGACTCCTGCAGCTTTGGACATAGGGGGGAGATCAGCCTCCATTCAAATCCAGCTACAGAGAGCATTGTCGCCATGTGCAATGTATCCTGGATCTCCAGCCTGTTACTATGTATCACTCCACAGGAATGGCCAGCACAATGGACAAGATGTGACCACATGATGCAAATACTCTTACCGGATACTGAATCACAAGCTGCGGGGGATTTCATTACTTCTAACAACACAGCAAAATGCTCTTTTAACGAATCTGAAAAACAAGTAATTGTAATTGCTCCAGGATTTCCCTTGGGAACCCATTATTTGCAGGACATATCCACCTTTGGTGGTTGTCAGTGTGATCAGATGCAGTCCTATGGCACCAACCTTGGGGGATATTAGGGGGGGGGGGGGGGTCTATTCACACAGTAGGGTTAAATCAAATTTTTTGACACTATACGAAAAATTTGACCGCACTATCTTAAGTTCCATATTGCTGCATGCCGAGATGTACCCATTTATTTGAGCTTCCAGCAGTCGAATGGTTAACCAAAAGGACAATGATGTCCAGTGACCAATAATCAAATTTCCAATAATGTTGCACAGGTCATGTGGCTATTCCTATACTAGAGAGCTCTGAATGATCTTGTACGTGGCAGCAGGTGGAGGGTCCGGTAGAACCTTGTGCGGATAGACCCCAGATCACTGACCCCAGTTCTGCTCCTCTAAATCACACACATGGTTTAGAGGTCATTAGCTTCTGTTTGGAACATATTAAACATGGCTTGTCATTTGCTAGGTGGTACAGGACTTTAGCTTGGCGACAGTCTGTTGGGCACTTTCATAGTTGGAAAGGAGTGGGACTGACTACGAATGTGCAAATTTACTGCATGCACTTGAGACTAAAGATATTGTGCACCATAGAGGTAGAGCATATGGGTGCTATGGGGAGACCGAGTCCAGCACTCGTTGGTGCCCCTGGGTGGTAAGAACCAGAGTAGGGATCTCCCCTCCAGAGTAACTGCATTGTTCTCAAAGGGACCCATTTTGACCCTGAGCTTATTGGCTTCCCTAAGGCACTGGGTTAATGTAAGTAGTGATGTCAAAGTACAGGGAAAATACAATGAAGACACAGTACTGGGGTAATGCAGTGAAGTCACAGTACAGGGATACTGCAGTGATTTCACAGTACAGAGATACTACAATCATGTCACAGTGCAGGTATACTACAGTAATGTCACAGTGCAGGTATACTACAGTAATGTCACAGTGCAGGTATACTACAGTAATGTCACAGTGCAGGTATACTACAGTAATGTCACAGTGCAGGTATACTACAGTAATGTCACAGTGCAGGTATACTACAGTAATGTCACAGTGCAGGTATACTACAGTAATGTCACAGTGCAGGTATACTACAGTAATGTCACAGTGCAGGTATACTACAGTGATGTCACAGAGCAGGATAATACAGTGATGTCACAGTATAGGGATTCTACAGTGATGTCACAGTGCAGGTATACTACAGTGATGTCACAGTGCAGGATACAACAGTGATGTCACAGTGAAAAGGTAATAGAGTGATGTCACAGTACAAAGGTAATACAGTGATGTCACAGTACAGGGATACTACAGTGATGTCACAGAGCAGGATAATACAGTGATACCACAGTGCAGGGATACTACAATGATGTCACAGTATAGGGATTCTACAGTGATGTCACACTACAACAATACTACAGTGATGTCACAGTGCAGGTATACTACAGTGATGTCACAGTACAGGGATACTACAGTGATGTCACAGTACTCGGGTAATACAGTGATGTCACAGTATAGAGATACAGTCCTGATCAAAAGTTTAAGACCACTTGAAAAATGGCAAAAACATTTTTTGAGCATATAATTTAATAAAAACAACGAATAAACTGAAACAGGCTGTTTTTCAGCTGATCCAAAATTTAGGACCACATGCCTTTAAAAGGCCAAATCTGTGCAAAGATGTGGATTAATTGTCATGTTCTGTCAGGTAGTCACACGTTGTGATGGCAAAGGCAAATAAACTCTCCCTTTTTGAACATGGTCGGGTTGTTGAACTGCATAAGCAGGGTCTCTCACAGCGCACCATTGCTGCTGAGGTGGGACGCAGTAAGACAGTCATTTGGAATTTCTTAAAAGATCCTGAGGGTTATGGAACCAAAAAGTGGAAGACCCAAAAAAATTTCATCAGCACTGAGCCGGAGGATCCAATTGGCTGTCTGTCAAGACACTGGACAATCCTCAACCCAAATTAAGGCCCTTACTGGTGCTGACTGCAGCCCCATAACCATCAGACGACATCTGAGACTGAAGGGCTTCAAAAACAAAAAACGTCTTCAAAGACCTCGTCTCCTTGAATGCCACAGAACTGCTCATTTGGACTTTGCAGTGGAAGAAAGTGGAAGAAAGTGGAAGAAAGTTTTATTCTCCGATGAGAATTTTTTTTACCTTGATGGTCCTGATGGTTTCCAACGTTACTGGCATGACAAGCAGATCCCACCTAAAATGTTTTCTACGCGCCACAGTGGAGGGGGCGCCATAATGGTCTGGGGTGCTTTTTTCTTCAGTGGAACAATGGAGCTTCAGGAAGTGCAGGGGCGTCAAACGGCCGCTGGCTATGTCCAGATGTTGCAGAGAGCCTTCCTCATGACTGAGGGCCCTCGTCTGTGTGGTAACGACTGGGTTTTTCAACAGGACAACGCTACAGTACACAATGCCCGCAGGACAAGGGACTTCTTCCAGGAGAATAACATCACTCTTTTGGCCCATCCTGCGTGTTCCCCTGATCTAAATCCAATTGAGAACCTTTGGGGATGGATAGCAAGGGAAGTTTACAAAAATGGACAACAGTTCCAGACAGTAGATGGCCTTCGTGCGGCCGTCTTCACCACTTGGAGAAATGTTCCCACTCACCTCATGGAAACGCTTGCATCAAGCATGCCGAAACAATAACGGCGGAGCTACTCATTACTGAGTTCATGTTTGGAAGTTGGATTTCTGTTTCGGGGGGGGGGTTAGTTTTTTTTTTTGGGAGGTGTGGTCCTAAACTTTTGATCAGCTGAAAAACAGCCTGTTTCAGTTTATTCGTTGTTTTCATTAAATTGAATGCTCAAAAAATGTTTTGTCTCACTCCCATTTCTTTTTGTTGCATGCTGAAGCTCTACTTGGAACCTTGTTATGATCCAGCCATGCTAAATAGGATTGTTTGCCATTTTTCAAGTGGTCTTAAACTTTCGATCAGGACTGTACTACAGTGATGTCACAGTACGGTGGTAGTACAGTGACGTCACAGTGCAGGATACTACAGTGATGTCACAGAACAGGAATACTACAGTGATGTCACAGTACAGGGATACTACAGTGGTTCTGCAAGGGTGAGGCTGTTTAATACATACACATTATGACTATTCATGAATAAGTAGTGGTTTACTTTTCATATCAGGCAGCAGAGGATAGAAGGTGTCCTGTATCCACACAGAGGTCCATATAACCAAAATAGCGTGATAGCTACAGAACCAGTCATGCACCCCTCGCCGGCGCCCTACTTAACCACACAGCAAAGGATCGTATGACCTTCCACTCATTACAGCTTATTGCTCACAACAGATCCACAACAATAGTCGTCTCGCAAGAAAATGACTTTTCCTGTTTTCCTCATTGTGAGTATCCATGGCTGACGAGAAGCCAATTATTACAGAATTGTCCTGTAACTGGAAATGAGTCTGTAGGTAAATGTGACACCAGAGACCCAGCCTCTTGTGCAGCCAAAGAACATGACAGAAAAAGCGAAGAAGGTCACGGCACTCAAAAGGCTATTCAGTGTTTTTATTACACCACAAAATCAGCAGCAACGTTTCGACAATAGTCTTTTTCAAGCTACGAAAAATAGGTAGCTTGAAAAAGACTATTGTCGAAACGTTGCTGCTGATTTTGTGGTGTAATAAAAACACTGAATAGCCTTTTGAGTGCCGTGACCTTCTTCGCTTTTTCTGGTATTTGTGGGGTCCATGAGGCCGGGACCTGACGTCACGAGCACCGCCGCAGAGCCTCTTGAATGAATTCAAGTAAGTGGTGCTGTCCTACCACTCTTTTTTGTCTGAGCCAAAGAACATGACCACACAGGCCAATATGCAGAGTCTGCATCTATTCCAGAGCCAATAAACTGGAAAGAATACAAAACACCAGTAAATGTTGTAGACCAGTAAATAGTCTGCCTGGCTCGAATCCCTGACTGGGAAAGCACCCCATGACCTGGCTGGTTGTTTAAATATAGGTGGGTCACTGAGCCGGCACCCATTAGCACTGGGTTGAATAGAGGGTGCACACTGTAAATTATGTAATCAAGGCTTGGACTAGTGGGATAATAGGTGTGGCAGTAGCTGCAAATGCAACTGGGGCCCTTACACTTGGGGGCCCCACATACATCAATGCTACATATGAGTCCAATGGGATACAATACAGTATTAGGATAATTGCACAATGATGTCATCACACAAAATTATTACGTATATAGGGCCTGTGTAGAGAGGCAGGTAGGTGGTCATGTAGGAGCGTGCCCCCTGGAGATGCCCCTGTTCCTATGTTGAAGTGCGATAACTGCATTTAGTGTACAAGGAGGATATACTGTGATCCATATGATGGTCAAGCCATTGATTACCATAGCCATTGTGTGGTTGATGAGCAAGGATATCTGACCCTTTGGCAAGAGGCAGGCCTGGGGCATGGGCCTTCTGATTATTTCCAACGGAGGGAACTACACCCATTCCATGGGAGGCTCATCACGCTTTCCTCCCAACTTTGATAAAATGCAAAAAGTGACAAAAGCAGCAGCGCATGCACTGACAAATGTTTTTTACATTAAGAAACGTCACTAACCCTACTCAATTCCAATCCATACACACTCAATCCTGCCAAGTCCCCACACAGTAATAGTGCCTCTTTGGGGCCAAACTGTACAGGCGCACTCTAGACAATAGTAATGTTCCCTTAGTGCCCACCATGAAGTATTATGCCCCCTCAGTTCCCCCATATACCATTATCCCCCTTAGTGCCCCCCATGAAGTATTATGTTTCTTAGTGGCTTCCATGCAGTATTATGCCCCCTTAGTTACCCCCACATAGCATTATGCCCCTCAGTGCCCACCATGAAGTTTTATGCCCCCTTAGTTCCCCCATATAGCATTATGCCCTTTAGTGCCCCTCATGAAGCATTATGCTCCCTTAATTTCTCCCCCATATAGTATTATGCCCATTAGTGTCCATCATGAAGTATTAAGCCCTGTTAGTTCTCCCAATGAAGTATTATGCCCCTTAGTGCCCACCATCAAGTATTATGTCCCCCGTGAAGTATTATGCCCCCTTAGTGCCCCCCCATATAGCATTATCTCCCTTAGTGTCCACCATCTAGTATTATGCCCCCTTAGTTCCCCCCATATAGTATTATGCCCCTTGGTGACAACATTGGGTATTATGTCCCCTTAGTTCCCCCCATGAAGTATTATACCCCTTATTGGCCCCCATGAAGTATTCTGCGCACTTAGTTCCCCTCATATAGCATTATGCCCCTTAGTGCCCCCCATGAAGCATTATGCCTTCTTAGTGCCTCCAAATATAATGAGGGCCCCATGATGAATGGAGCTCACCACTCAGTGCAGCCCTATTCTGGCCAGTGCTGTCTGCGGCTTGTAGCAGGTGCAATGACATCACTACATGGGGCCTGCACCATGCCACTGGCAGCAGTGGTTCAGGGTGTACAGTAGAGCAAGAAGCTGACAATTCCCTGCTTCACCATTGTATTAAACTGTATTAAACTGTATCTGCATCTTGAAGATGTCAATACAGTTAAAAGCAGGACATGCTGTAGCCAGGACCACTAGACAATGCCCAAAATTCAGGACTGTCATGCTGTATCCGGGATACTTGGGAGGCATATCATGTACAGGGTCGTTCGAGGTGCCCCGAGAGGACACCAAAAATTGCATGGTTCAAGGATGCTGCACCATGACATTCCTCCTCATGGCAAAAAGAACCTTATTAAAAAAGTTGGTTGGTCGGGTCCCCCCAAGTGGGACAACAGAGAAGTGTGCTGGGTCCAAGATACAGGATAGGACCAAGAAATACCAGAGCATGGGGCTCTTGGGTTTGGCAGAATCAAGACATCCAAGATAAAGGGTGCTGGCTATGTGGGACCATTTGCAGAGAAGTAAACCGTGTAGAGCAGTGGTAGCCCAGCACCATTGCGCTAAATGCCCCATTGACCCCATGCAGGTGTAAGAGGAAGCCCTGCAAGTGTGTGACCCAAGGAATAGCAGCTGCTCACTGTGCCAAGCAATTAACTGCTGCATTACCACGCTACTGTATCGCCAGCCGCAGTGATTCTCTTAGAAAAGACTGAGGACTCTAACACAGGCCTGAAAGCAGCCATATTTTTCCTGGTGTGATATGGATGTTGATGTGAGAAGTTACGAGAGGGACATGAGGCACAGATTCTGCCCCCCGTGTGTCACCACCTACAGACGCCATTGAGATTTCACTGGTACGCTACCAACTGTTAAAGTGACGGTGCCTCAAACTGAGTCTTCAACCATGATGAGTTTGTGCCTTGTTTGCTACAAGTCGTGTCTGCAACACCCCACATCACAGTAGTACAGCTTTAGTGAAGCAGCCTGAGGCTCCTGGATGTAAAACATAACTTCATGCAATGTATGCAACCGCAATACTCAAAGTACTATGTAGCATGCTGTCACAGGTACCATCAAGCTGGCATCTAGCTTTTTGTTTAAGCCAGGTTGGCAACAAGTGGTTCCAATGCAATCTTGCCTGGCACTACCACTCCTCCCCTGTCCTTGACAGCCACCCCTCCAGGTTACTGCAGCTCCTACTCCTCCTGCTACCATTTCAGGGCTGGCAGTACCTCCACAATACCCCAGGCTATGCCAGTCCTCTCTGTCTCCTGCTGTACAAGGATTACACTTCTTCCCGGGCTCCCCTGGGTTATTGAGAGCTGCCGCCAATTCCCCCAGAACACGCCAGTTTTTATTCTTCTTTCTCCAGAAATGTCAGGATAACCTTCTGGAATTCTTCTCACCGCTACCACAGGTACTAAGAGTCACTGCCTACAAGCCATGTGCCATGCTGGAGTTTTCAGAGTCACTCCTCTATTCGCTATTCATGTAGTTGTGCAGTAATATTATATATATATATATATATATATATATACACATATACATACACACACACACATATTGTGTGTATTATTATATGCATTTACGTCTATCCATCTGCTTGTATGATTATATGGATATTTGCAAATCTGTGTGTTGGTATATACATGTATGTGTTTGCAAGTTTTAACTTGTTTCTGTGTGCAGTGTGTACATTATTATGTATGAGCTGCAGCAGGAGGTGCAGAGCAGTGCGGTGCGTCTCGCTGGAGGCAGGAGTGTAATCTACAACTGTCACTAGTGAGTGCACCTGCTGTCTTTGTGCATTTCTGCATTGTGCAGGTGCAGTATTGGCCAGATATGGACTAAACTTCTTCTAGTGCCCAGATTGTCCTCTGCTGTTAAAAAAATATCCATGACACTGTGATACATATGTGACCATCAGTATGGCGCCGTTAGGACACCCACAGGGGCCCGTTACCCAGCATTGCCATTATTCTGAAGGTGAATTTCCTCCAGTCTCATTGCAGCTATAAAATTATAATCTATAGGGTAGTCTGTTCACTGGGATGGCATCATTGCACAATATGTTATCATGGCTCCACTGCTTCCTGCTGTTCCTATTGGGGGGGGGGGGGGAGGGGTTACCTGATAGGGTATCCCCACTCCACGTGATGATCTGCACAATGATATTTAATTATGTAGTGAAATAGATGGGACATGACGGGAGCAATTGACAGACACCCCCCTTCCCATAGACACCAGTGATCACTGCAGAACAGAAATTTAGAAACCCTCTACTATTGACTTTACTTGGCTACACTAACTATAGAGATCACTAGGGGGCGCGTTCTCTATGTACATAGAGTCTGTTCACATCTGTGTAGGAGGCTGCAGATTTCATTAAAAAAAAAAAAACTGTAGTACGCGACTTATTTTTTTTCCAGTAAAGTGACAGACAGCATAACAGGACCCCAACAAACCCCTTTAAAAATCAATGGAGTTTTTCAGACACTGTTGGTACGTGTCATGTGTTAGATATACCATTGCCAACATAACAGAAAATGGAAAATACGAACACAGATGTGAACGCAGCCTTAAACCCCTCCATAATGAATCTGTCTACAGTGAACTCCCCCTAGTGGTGGCTGCAGGAAGCCAGAATTTTATCATGTAAGGATTTAACCTTGTGAAGAGAAGCCATAATATCTAGAGCCCATAACAGCACAGTTTCTGCATGGTTGTAAACTTATGCATTAAATTCACCGAAATATTGCAGTACCTGTGCGGTTAGGATTGGGAGAAGAGGAGGAAATACTTGTAAGGGGCTTTGTTATCTTACTTTCCTCTATGGAGACATAGGTTTCGTTCAAAAAAATAAAAAAAAGGCACCGGATAAACAGGGACTGTGTGTTGTGGGTGTGGTCTATGTAGCAGAGGGCGGTTCTTAACGTTATGTTGGTTTTCAGCAATTAAGCTCTAGGTAATATTTATCCAGACTCAAAACAGTGATATTTGCTCAGAGCTTCAAATATGAAAATGAGAATATCACAGCGTCACTATGATACAAGGAAATGGAAGCTTCCAACAATAACCATGATGATGCCTCCAAAGATAATCCCTACTGCTGCACAATGACCAAATGCTTTGTATATCACATTAGGGCTCATGCACACGACCATATGTATTTTGCAGCCCGCAGAAAAAAAAATGGAAGACATCTGTGTGACGTCCGTGTTGCATCCATTTTTGTTTGCAGATCCATGGTAACATTGCCTGCAAAATGGACAAGAATGGGACATTTTTTTTGCGGAACGGACACAGAATGCTCAATAATTTTTTTTTTTTTTTAAATGAATGGTTCAGCATATGGACCTGTAAAAAAAAATAAAAAAAACGGAAGGGAAACTGAAGATAAATACGTTGGTCTGCATGAGCCCTTATACTGCTGTGTGCATTACCAAGAGCATCTGTTACCAGACAGAAACGGGTCTGTTACAGTACTATGCTAAGGGGTGCAGCTGCACCCATCTACCAAGCAACCCACTAAATTCCCCTTTGAGAGGCCTGACCATGGTACATGCCAATGATCCCCTCAGTCCTCTTGGCCAATCTGATGACCAACACCTTAATTTAATTTAGGATGGTGTTTTTACTCTGCATATACTTTAAAGGGGTATTCCAGCCAAAGGCATTCATCACTTACACACTACATTGATCGGTGAGAGCCCCACTGATCCAGCCACTGCAAGGCCAAGCATGTGCCCTGCTTCTCTATTGAAAGTCCATGGCACTGATGGAAACTGCTAAGAGGGGACATTCTATTCTAGCAATCGATTGGGGGTCAGCAGTCAGACTCCCAAAATTCTACTGTTTATCACTTGTCCTATGAAGAGTTATTAAAAGGACTTTTGGCTGGAATACCCCTTTAAGTGTCATGTCTCATCCTCATTAAGTGTGTGTGCACTTTTCCAACTCATGGCAGCTGCAGGCAACGCTCAGTGCACTGGATATAAACCTGTTTCACACCTTTAATGTTTTGTTAAAGGAAGGCATTTATAACATTTGTGTTCTGTGTATATAATGTGTTGGCATGTGCGTGCCCGGGCAGCTCACCAGCGGATTGTAGGTTTCGAGCAGGACTTTGTGTTCACCACGGGAGCAGGAACATCTCTGGTGTCTTTTATTGATAGCCTCTGGATGCAAAAAAAAGCTTGGTTGCTTCCTACCAGATATAGCAGGTGACAAGTCTGATGTCCAATATAAATAGGCACGTAACTATGTCACGTGTGCTGCACACGGGATGTATGTGGCATGCACAGAGAGGTGTATGTCAGCCTTAAAGTGAACTGGTCTTGTTAAACGTGTCTCATATCTGCAGGCAGCAGGTTATAGAGCAGGAGGAGCTGAGCAGATGGATATATAGTTGGGGGGGAATCAATATAAGGGCTCACGCACACGGGAGATGCGGAACGAAGGCACGGATCGGAAGCCCACGGAAGCACTACGGAGTGCTTCCGTGGGTTTACTGTACGTGCCTCCCCACCGCAAAAAAGTAGTGCATGCACTACTTTTTTGCGGTGCGGACCGTCGGATGCGAATCGCGGACCCCGAGGTGGGTGCCCACGATCTGCCGCCTGCAAATTGCTGTCCGCAGCACGGGCTCGGCCAGCACAGGGCTCATGCACATAAATGTGTGCTGCCCGTGCCGTGCATCGGGGACCACAAATTGTGAATGCACCCTAACTTGTAAGAAGGGGTATTCCTGTAATTTCAAGTTATTTCCTACCCTTATCAGTCATTAAAACCTAGGTCCCATACCACACAGCCACACTAGCCACCCTCTTCAAAATGAACAGTGCCACTGGTCAGACATTGCCACTCCATTCATCTCTATGGGATTGCCAGATATAGCCGCGTACAATGCTAAGCTATTTCTAGCAGGTCCCATAAAGATGAATGGAGAAGCATTCATACCCCAGCACTGGTTTATTATTATCCTGTGGATAGGGGTTAACTTAACTAATGGGATACCCCATTTAATTAAAAACTGTCACAGTGGGTTAAAATAAACCATTATTGCTCACTGATCCCCCACTGCTGAACCCTGTTTTTAATATTAATTATTCCTTGGAATGGCCCTTTAAATTCCTGCTCATTCTGGTCTTTGGATCCCAGAAGGCTGTTTTATTACTGACTTTCTTCTATAAGTGTACAGGACCACTGGACTCCGAATGAGCAGAGATGAAAAAAATAAAGCCTTCTCACAGATTAGCCTAGACCTGCGATGTCACATTTCATGGTCACGTGGCCTAGGCACAGCTCAACCTTATTGAAGTGAATGGGGCTGAGCTGCAATACCAAACACACCTGCTATACAATGTATGGTGCTGTGCTTGGTAAACACGCAGAAGGCTGTGGTGGTCACAGCTGATCTGGGGGGGGTCCCGGGTGTTCGACCCCCACCGATCATATACTGATGACCTAGACAGAGGATAGCTCATTAATATAAAAGTCTCGGAAAACCCCTTTAAGCCACAGCATTGTCCTCTGAGATGGTTGGGGTAACCCCTGCCGTCTGGTTCCTTTTTTTTGCTTCAGTGGTGATAAACCAGTTTGACCTGGGCCGCGTTATTCCTTCATGGGCTCCTTTTTGGGTGCAGAAGCCCATGGGTTGAGGAGGCCTAGATATTGACTTCAACATAATTACTTGTTGTACGCTCCTCTATATTAGGTTACTCCCCAGGGATAACCGACCGACCTCCAGTTTCCCACAATGCACGCACCTACCCTCTATGCAGACCTGGGGTGAATGGGGATGAAACTCTGGAGGAGCTCTTTAACAAGAGTTGCAGTAAATCAATAAAAAAAAAAAATTACTGATAATTACTGATATACTCCAGATGATCATGAAACTGACTTAGCCATGAACAGAGTGTATTGTTTTCTTTCATCAGCCAGTTCTTCCAAAGACAGAATTTCTTAGCATAAGGGCAGGGCTGGCCAACCTGCGGCTCTCCAGCTGTTGTAAAACTACAATTCCCACCATGCCCTGCTGTAGGCTGTCTGAGCATGCTGGGAGTTGTAGTTTTGCAACAGCTGGAGGGCCACAGGTTGGCCATACTTGCATTAGGGCGACATGCAATGGTTGTCAAGTCTTTTGTAATTTGTATCTATAGGAAAACACTGCGGTCACATCATGTCATTGTGGAGACAGATTAGTGATAAACAAGCGGCTCAAGTGCCTGTCATGGATTTCCATAAGGGTTTGTTCACACGACCATATGTATTTTGGATGACGTCCGTGACGTATGGATGACGTCCGTGTGCGTTCCGTATTTTGCGGAACGGAACAGCTGGCCCCTGATAGAACAGTACTATCCTTGTCCGTAATGCGGACAATAATAGGACATGTTCTATTTTTTTGCGGAACGGAAATACGGACATACAGAAGCAGAATGCATACAGAGTACCTTCCTTTTTTTTGTGGACCCGTTGAAATGAATGGTTCCGTATATGGTCCGCCAAAAAAAACGGAACGGACACGGAAATAAAATATGTTCGTGTCCATAAGCCCCAAGTCTGTGGATGCAAGGCAACTTTGGCTGTCACTACGTCACGCTGCTAAAATCGCAACTACTGATAACAAATGCAGCAAGTTTAACTAGAAGCGTACACTGTACTTACAGGGCCCCATAGGAAGACTAAAGGGTGTATTAGACAGCCTGATTTAACAGGCGGTTGTTCGGAAGGTAGCGTTCTTTCCAGAAATAGTCTGCTCGCTAGTGGAGGAGATTACTGCTATTACATGCAACAAACTCCTCCTCAGTATAGGGAGGAGCCATTGTTATACCATCGCTCTTCCCTATACTTAATCAATGTTTGCCGGCAACAGATCGTGATTAGACACCACGATCTGCCGCCTGCAAACCTGTCAAAAGATTTGGATTGCCCCATGAACAAGCTTGTTCATCGGGCAATCGTGGCAGTATTACACTGCCAGATGACCGCTAACGAGCATTAATACGAACGCTCGTTAGTGATCATTTGCCGTAGAATCGGCAGTTTTAATACACCCTTAAGTATGGGCTTCCCTGCACCACCAATTTCTCAGTACAAACACGTCAAACATTCTTAGCCAATGCGGAAAGCAAAGTGCGACGTCCTGATTTCTGTCGAATTTACAATTATTTTTATTAAGCAGAAAAAAAAATGTAATTACCCCAAAAAAATTGTAATAAAAAAAAAGTCACCCTTGGCCTCACCCACTCTCTTAGATTGCTATGTCGGAGAAAGTGGAACTGGCACTTCAAAGAATATGGCGCTCATTCTGAATGCTTTATTTCTCACTTTATTTACACCAGAGGGATGGCATAAATGCACTGACATTTCCTGCTTCATGTCACATATTAGAAAGATGGCTGTATGCAGCCACCACTAGGGGGAGCTCAGTGCATAGGAGTTTCTAAGTTACCATTGTCTGTTACAGAAACTGTAATCATCTATTTGCACTGAGTTCCCCCTAGTGGCGGCTGCAGCGTTTTCACATCAGGAAAAGAAGGAGGAGTTCGGTGCCTGGCTCTTCCTCCCTTGATCCCTGTAGCAGTCGCATGGGTCCACTGGGTTTAAATTTCAGGCACACGCAGCCAGTATACGTGTTTTGAGGATGCACGGTTTGTCCACCGCAAAATGAATACGGTCACATGCATGAACCCTAAGAGAATATTTCTGACCACACAATGCTCACCCCTGAACCCCCCCTCCCTACTGTACAAAAAGCAATAAAACCATTTCATGAGCTTGCTGCATAATGTACAGACAGTCAGTATACTAGGATATCAAAGAGCACACGGCTTGGAAGCAACGGCCGCACCTTCTGTTAAAACACTCACGCCTCCTGTTTATAGCCTGGACTCAGGACCAATAAATGTCAAATGACATGAGTAACAATTCCCTAATATAGACCGATTATAGGAATAGCCTCTGTTAGAAGCAGGAGGGATCCGTAATATTTTTTTAGCAATTTTCTCACATTTGCCTGGATGTTAGCAGCCTGTATCATGTCTATGGATCAGCAGACCCAGGCTGATATAACATATCCTAATCTAGGGGTCAACAACCTTTGGCACTCCAACTCCCAGCATGCACACTTGCTCGGTTGTTCCCATAGAAGTGAATGGCGCCTGCTGGGAGTTGTAGCTTCACGACAGCTGGAGTGTCCGAGGTTGCTGACCGCTGTCCTACTCCCTAACAGAAAAGCAAGGGTTATAATGAATTCCCCACTTCTGTCCTGTTCCAATTATTGATTTATTCCCACTAAGAAAAGACCTGATAATAGTAAATTAGGTAATTGCCATCTATGCAATTGCCTAATATAGAGGAATAAGTTCTGCCAAAGCCAAATAATTGCTTTTAGAGAGCTGGTAAAGCTCGTCTCACACTAGGTTGGAGCGGTGTCCCTCTCAGTGATACATGCTCATACCATTGACTCCTGTTTCCCAGAATTGGGAGGAGGTACACTGAGATCTGACGGGAGGGAGGTCGCCTTACAACACCCTGATGTGCAAAGCCAAGAGGAGGAGAATGTGTCCAGTGTGAGGACGACACAACAGTCTCACATCAACACAACTCACACTTGTATTTCAGGGATGGACACATCTGGTCATCCCAGGCGCTGGTGACGGGCTCGTGTGAAGGCGATACTGGTACGTTACTCGATTTATCAATTGGGGGGGGGGGTGTAATTGCATGATTGATACAAAAAACAAATTTCATAATCTTCAGTTTTTACAATATTAGACAATTTTAGCGCACTCTGGGACAAACCGTCACCTGTTGTCATCCACGGATGCAGATTATCCCACGGCCCTACAGAAACACACGACGCCTTATCTCCACGGATGGAGTCATTAGTAATAATCATCAGCTTTTTCACGCATTCACAGCGATGACGTTTCCGTTTAATCTTGGGGGTAAATGGAGATTTTAATTGTAACGGAACCCGAGAATTTACATTTCTAGGAAAACTGCAGAACTTGAACATAGAAAAAGGGCCGCGTGTTATCTCTAAAGCCACTCTGTATAATTAAGGCTGAGGGACTTAACGGAGATTTGGGAACCAAGCTTAGAGGTAGAGACGTGACTTACATCATGGACTGTGCTAGAGAGAGGGACGATTCAATAATCGGTAATTGCTAAAGGGAATTTAACCTATTATGTTCTGCTCCTGAGTACATAGAGACAGTGGAAAGTTTTGTAGCTTTCTAATAAGGGTTGGGCTCACACGTAGGTTTTTTGCTGGTGTTTTTATGCACTTTTGCATTTTTTAGTTTGTCTTTTTACTGTAAAAACGCCAGCTCCAGATGTAACGTGTGGGTCTATGGGAAATATGAAACAGGAAACGCAAGTGTTTTTTTTTTTCTGCTGCTGGCATTTTTTTTTTTCCGTTCAAATAACGCATCACGCTAGAGCTTTTGGCATTTTTAAATCACCTTAAAGAGAATGCTAGTGGGCAAATAATGCCCAAAAAAAGCACACAAAAAGAGCTGGAGTGAGATTATGCAATTTATGCAACTTTTAGGCCTCTTTCACACGAGCAATACAGATTGGCTCCGGATGTGTTCAGTAAAACTCGCACCATTTTGCAAGCAAGTTCAGTCTGTTTTGTCTGCAATTGCGTTCAGTTGTTCATTTTTTTCCGTGCAGGAGCAATGCGTTTTGATGTGTTTTTTACGCGCATGATAAAAAAGGTAAGGTTTACAAACAACATCTTAGGCTACTTTCACACTGGCGTTTTGGCTTTCCGTTTGTGAGATCCGTTCAGGACTCTCACAAGCGGTCCAAAACGGATCAGTTTACATTCTAATGTATTCTGAATGGATAAGGATCCGCTCAGAATGCCTCAGTTTGTCTCCGTTCAGTCTACATTCCGCTTCGGAGACTGACACCAAAACGCTGCTTGCAGCGTTTTGGTGTCCGTCTGATGAAACTGAACAAAACGGATCCGTCCTGGCACACAATGTAAGTCAATGGGGACGGATCCGTTTTCTCTGACAGAATCTGGCACAATAGAAATCGGATCCGTCCTCCATTGACTTTCAATGGTGTTCAAGACGGATCCGTCTTGGCTATGTTAAAGATAATACAAAGGGATCCGAACGGATACAGACGTTTGTATTATCTGAACGGATCCACCCATGAGTGTGAAAGTAGCCTTAGTTAGCAACCATCAGTGAATGCAATGCATTTGCGTCAAAGGGCCTTACAAATTTGTATTTGATAAATCTGGGGTAACATAGAAACATAGAAACATAGAATGTGTCGGCAGATAAGAACCATTTGGCCCATCTAGTCTGCCCAATATATCTGAATCCTATGAATAGCCCCGGCCCTATCTTATATGAAGGATGGCCTTATGCCTATCCCATGCATGCTTAAACTCCTTCACTGTATTTGCAGTGAAATCTAGTCACCTAGCTAACTACACCCACTTTTGCAAAAGAGCCAAAAGATATTTTTTTTTGCAAAAATTAGTGAGTTTTTAGGCTTGATAAATTCCCCCTTTGTGTTTCATTTTCTCACAAGTTTTTAAGATCTCTGTGGCCTTGAATAGGATGTTTGTTATTTACGTCTAGACTCTACAGATTGTAGTAAATTACCAGGACCAGGATACAATTGTAACAAACCCTTACGCTGGGTTCACACCTGAGCGTTTTACAGCGCGTTCAAACGCGCTGTAAAACGCTTAAGACATGAAAACCAATGCTTCCCTATGGGAATGGTTCACACCTGGGCGTTTTACAGCGCGTACGAACGCGCTGTAAAACGCCCGACGCTCAAACAAGTACTTGAGCTTCTTTGGGGCGTTTTGACGCGCGTTTGTGGCCATAGGACACTGCAGTCAATGACACAAACGCGCGTCAAACGCGCGTTTACTATTACAAAAACGCGCGTCAAAAACGCGCGTTTGACGCGCGTTTGGGAAACGCTCAGGTGTGAAAGCAGGGTTAGGGAGTGCCCGCATACTGTGGGTCCGCAATACACGGGGCACCGGCCGTGTGCATTCCGCATCACGGATGCGGACCCATTTACTTGAATGGGTCCGCAAATCCAGAGATACGGTGCGGAACGGAAAGGAACCCTACGGAAGTACTATGGAGTGCTTTTGTGGGTTCCGTTCTGTGCCTCCGCACCACAAAAAGATAGAACTTGCTCTATCTTTTTGCGGAACGGACGGATCGCGGACCCTATTTTGCGGTCTACAGCATGGGTACGGAGGGGCAAAGGTCGTGTGAACAAGCCCTTAGGCTGTGTTAGGCCTCATGCACACAACAGTATTTTTTCACGGTCCGCCAAACGGGGTTCCGTTGTTCCGTAATCCGTGTCCGTTTTTTCTTCTGTGTGTCTTCCTTGATTTTTGGAGGATCACCAGACCAGAAAAGAGAAAAAAAATAATCTAAGTCAAGTTTGCCTTGAAAATGATAGGAAAAAACAGACACGGATCACGGACGCGGATGACATTCTTGTGTGCCTCCGTGTTTTTTCACGGACCCATTGACTTGAATGGGTCCACGAACCGTTGTCCGTCAAAAAAATAGGACAGGTCGTATTTTTTTGACGGACAGGAAACACGGATCACGGACGCGGATGACAAACGGTGCATTTTCCGAGTTTTCAACTGACCCATTGAAAGTCAATGGGTCCGCAGAAAATCACAGAAAATGGAACAACGGACACGGATGCACACAACGGTCGTGTGCATGAGGCCTTAGGCTGAGTTTACATCACCGTTTAGAAGAAGAGAGAGAAAAAAAAACTGGATCCTATATAAAAAAAATAAAAATAAAAAAAACACACATACTGTTAAATCAGTTGTCATCCGTTTGAGCCATTTCTGTCTGAGATCTGTTTTTGTTAGACGGGGGGGGAGTCATACAAAGACGGATCTCAGATAGAAATGGCTCAAACAGATGACAACTGATTTAACAGGATCTGGTTTTTTTTTTTACAGGATCCCATGCAATCCTGGGCAATAACTGATGCAACAGGATAGGTTTTTCTCTTCTTCTTCTGATGGAAGAACGGAAAGCTAAACGGTGATGTGAACACAGCCTAAGTAGGTTAATGTAATAGGAATGTTTCCATTCACTACTAGTAAGCAAACTTGTTTACGCTGTTCTAATGTATCAGTGCAGGCAAAATGGAAAAGGAGAGAAATATGTGATGCCGATATAATTTAAAGAAATTTTTTCGTCAAAAAGGGGTATTTTTCAATAGATATTTATAGAAAACTTTATTTATTTATTTTGAATTTTGGGCTGTTTTTCCTTTTAATTTCAGCAGTACTATGCCATTGAAAATTAAACACAAAGTCAGTACAGAGAGAATACAACTGCTGGATAGTTAGGTAACCCATTGCCAGTGTACTGCTGCTGTGAGGGAAGAGGTTATCTGTTCGTATAATCGTAGATTGTAGAATTAGGATGACAATACAATAGCTCTAGTGTTCTTTTGATAGACCTAGATAAAGATGCCCACATAGCATTGCACTTATCAGTGTGATGGCCCAAATGAGATTGGCTACCAACTATTAGCTCAGGATGGGATTTTAGCCTCTGGATGTAAATGTTTGCAGACAATGAAAGTAAGAAGTTCTATGGGACTGGTGCTGTGTATGGAGCAGTGGTACCAATCCATTCAGAGATGGGGATTCGGGGATCCTGTGTTCAGGGAATCACTTGGGATCTCCCCAGCAGTGATGGCCAGTTCGCATACGAACATATGCGGGCTGCCATCTTTTTTCACTAAAAACCCAATGATGTATGGATTGGGTTTTTAGTTGCAGAAATTAATGCAATTTTTGTGGTTAAGTGATAAATATCAGATCACTGGAGGTGCAGCTGGGGAGCAGTGATGGCCAGTTCGCATTGTTTGCCCGCGAACACATGCGGGCTGACATCTTTTTTCACAAGTCTGGCGAGGCACGGATAAGCCCTTACCTGTGCCACGAGCCGGTCTGAAAACAAATGCGGTCACCGGGAGCAGGCAGTTCCGAGAGCAGCCCGATGAAGGCCCCCGGTGGCTGTTCTCGGAACTGCCTGCTCCCGCTGACCGCACTTGTTTTCAGACCGGCTCGCGCACAGGCACAGGTAAGGGCTTACCTGTGCCTCGCCAGACTTGTGAAAAAAGATGTCAGCCCGCATGTGTTCGCGGGCGAACAATGCGAACTGGCCATCACTGCTCCCCAGCTGCACCTCCAGTGATCTGATATTTATCATCTAACCTGTGATCATGATATATTTTTCCTTCCTTGTGGATCCAAAAACTGTAAGTCCCTCCTTTACATCTCTCATTCCCTTGCAACCAACTTCTGGCTTTGGCTCAAAAATTGCATTAATTTCTGCAACTAAAAACCCAATCCATACATCAAAATAAGTCTGTTCTGCAGCAGGAGCATGCTTTTCTGCAAGCCCCATTCAATAGGACAGTCGGAGAAATGTCACCCTAAGAATGCCTGAATTTACCAGAAATCCTGCTAGGAACGCTAGGAGGGTCATTTAAAATATTTGCAAAAAACTAAAACAAAAAAATATTTGAGAGAATTTTGTGTTTCATCAATTCACAGATTTGCTATAAGTTTAGCATTTTCCGCCTTCATCTGTTCCCTTGGCCCTGGGTATTTTTAGCTCTTCTGCGTATCAAGGTGAATTTCTCGGTAAATGGGGGTTATCTCCTTATCACAGGTTTTGTTTTGGAATTTTGCTGATTTACCTGCACAGAGTTTCCATGGGGAGGGGGGGGGGGGGGGGGGGGTGAAGTTTACAGAGATAAAGGTGTATATTTTGGCAGAGATTGTATTTAAGTATTAAGTGACTGTGTGCAAGATCTGTAGAATTTCCCTGGCTGATATAGACTTATTGCATCAGAAGACTGGACTGCCTCCTTGAAGTATGTTTTATACAAACTAAGGCCTCATGCACACGACCGTTGTTCTGGTCAGCATTCACTTCAATGGGGCCGCAAAAGATGCGGACAGCACTCCGTGTGCTGTCCGCATCCGTTGCTCCGTTACGTAGCCCCGCAAAAAAATATGACATGTCCTATTCTTGTCCGTTTTGTGGACAAGAAAATAGGCATTTCTACAATGGGAGAAAAAAAAAGTAGAACTTAACGTGCTTAATAAAAACGATATTTAATATTTATATTTATAGAGCAAAAGCGGTTTGCTCAAGTGATATCCTAAGTATGATGGATATTTTAAACAAGATCTCCTACTATAGATAGGATGTGATTTCAAATGGAGTCAATAGTATTCTGATTAGGAAATATCGGGGTATTGGGTAGAAACGGGTGGGAAAGAGTCTTTCCCTAGACGACCCTCAAGATCTAAGAATCTGTGCACAGGGATGTCCCCTAATGGTGGAGACACCCTGCCCCCGTGCCTAAATCTCTCTATTGCCCGTAAAAAAGCCCTACTCATAGACCCAGATTGGTATAAATAAATCCAGGGAGAAAAACTGAAAAAACATACAGATGGAAAATATGTATAAACAAAAAAGTAACCCAACGCGTTTCGGCTGCATGTAGCAGCTCATCAGGAGGTGATGTTAATTACATAGACGTAGGGAATAGCAGAAAAAGCATATATATAAATAATTATGAAACTTAGCTCCTATATATATGACCTGCTGGGTTAAAATCCATGATAAAAAATTATGAAAAAATCCTCTGTCAAACAGATACTTGAACCGATCAGAGGGGGCCCTTTCGGCAGACGCAGCAGGTATATAGGAGGCTGGAGGGCTTTGCAGACTGCAAAAAACGGAACGGTCGTGTGCATGAGGCCTAAGGCTTTCACACCAGCGCTTTCCCTTTCCACTATTGAGATCAGTCATAGGATCTCAATAGCGGGGGAAAACACTTACGTTTTGGCCCCATTCATTGTCAATGGGGACAAAACTGAACTGAAGAGAACGGAGTGCACCAGAATGCGTTCTGTTTCATCGTGCAGCAAGCAGCATTTTTGAGTGCGTCCTGGGATGAGGAGCAAGACGGATCAATCATGACTCATAATGTAATTCAATGGAGACGGATCAGTTTTCTTTGACACAAAAAAAAACTGATCTGTCCCCCATTAACTTACAATGGTTTTAGAGACAGATTGCTATGTTAATAATAATAATACAACCGGATCCGTTCATAACGGATGCAGACGGTTGTATCATCATGACAGAAGTGTTTTTGCTGATCCATGGCGGAGCCAGTAAAAACGCAGATGTGAAAGTAGCCTAAAAGATGTGATGCACATGTATGTGATGCCCCCTCTACCGAACTGGATAATACTGCTAAGAAAATGTTATTAACATGCTGAGCTCACAAACCCACATCCCCCTCTTTCCTGACCCACTCCCTGCCCCCCTCAACTGATCCCCCCCTTCACTGACACTTAGACCCACTTTTCTATTCACCCAAACAAATTTCGTCCCTCCTCTTCAGATCCCTTCACCCATCTCACCCTTATGTCCTGCTCCACCTGCCTCCTTCCCATTTCCCTGACACCCACTTTTCTATTCAGCCTGACACATTTCCCTGATCCTTTATTTTTTCTCCTCTTCCTCCCTCCTCTTCTGATCCACTTCTCCCTTTACCCTTCTCATTATGTCCTGCCTCACCTGATTTACACCGCCCCCACCCCCCCACCCCCATTTTCCTCTGCTGATCCTCTTCTCCCTACTTTTCCCTTCAACCCTCTAAATAGGTCTCATATCTGTGATGTCCCCCTCCTACGGGACTGGATTAAAAAATGCTAAAAAATTTTTATTAACATGCAGAGCTCGCAGACCCAACTACCACTTTATGCCTTTTCTGATCTACCTGCTCCCTTCTTCAACACCCACTTTGCCATTCACCCTGAAACGTTTTCCCCGACAAATGACCCACTCCCCATCTTCCCCTGCCTCACCCCACTTCACCCTAACACTTTCCCCCTGACGTGCCCTTTTCCGCATCTCCACTCATTCTGACCCACCTGATCCCTCTTTTCCACTGCCCCCTGACTCCCCCGTCCAATTTTTCCCAACTTTCCCTTTTCTCATCTGCCCCCCCTTCAATTCTGATCCACCGGAACACTCGTTCCCACTGCCCTCCTCACCTAACTTCTGACTCCCCCCCCCCCCCCCCTTCACCCTGACACATTTGATCACATGCCCCCCCCCCCTCTTTTCCCAGTGCCCCGACCCCCGACACCCACTTTATCTATTCACCTGACACTTTTTGATCTGCCTCAGGCTTATTTTCTCATTGGAAAATCATAGGAGTCCACCCAAGTGTTGCTATTCATGGTATTCCCTATTATAAAAGTGTAGGATAAGTTTACGCCCTAAAGGTGTTGTCCCACTAGTAAATATATTCTATAGATCATAAACATTAACAATGTTTGCCATTTTGTAAAGATAGTGAAGATACCGCACCTTTCTAGCCCCCCCCCCCCCTTCACCCTGACATCCACTTTTCTATTCACCCCAAAACTTTTCCCCTCAACAACCCTACTATTTTTTCCTGCCTCCCTCCTCTTCAGATACCTTCACCCTTCTCACCCTTATGTCCTGCTCCACCTGACTTTCCCGACACTCACTTTTCTTTTCCCCGACAACAATTCCATCCTGCCTCCCCACTTTTCCCTTTACCATATTATGTCTTGTCCCACCTGATTACACCACCCTCAACAGACTTTCCCCCCACCTTTCTGACACCCATTTTCCTATTCACCTTAACACTTACACCCCGACCCCCCCCCCCCCCCCATTCCCCTCCTGCCTCCCTCCTCTGGTGATCCACTTCTCCCTTCATCCTTCTAAATAGGTCTCATATCTGTGGTCCCCCTCCTATGAAACTGGATCAAAAATACTAAGAAAATGTTATTAACGTGCAGAGCTCACAAACCCTTTATGCCTCCTCTGATCTGCCTGCTCCCTTCTCTGACACCCACTTCACTCATTAACCCTGACACCTTTCCACTGCCCCACTTCTCCCATTCCTGATCCACTCCCTCCAATTTTCACCCTGGTCCCTTCTTCACTCATTCACTCTTCTTCCCTGCCTCCTTCTCTCACCTACTTTTCTATTCTCTCTGACGCTTTCCCCCATTTCCTGACACCCACTTTTCTATTCCCCTTTCTTTAACCACTGAGCCACAACTGGGACTTATCCTGCCATGCATCCTAGGGTGCTGCACTTTCTCCACATGTAATTGTCTTGAAAAAATAAAGCATAATCCCTAACTGCTCCAAAGCAGTGGTAAGAATCTACCCCATCTGCCACCTTCACTTGTCACCTGCTGTTGCCTTCCTTAGTTACACTTTAAAATGTCCTTTTCGTAGGCAATAAAAAAAAGGTAGTAAATATATTGTATAGATCATAAAAATTAAAGGGGTAGTCTCACAGCAAATGGCATTTATCCTGTGGACAAAGTTAATACAAGGCACTTACTAATGTATTGTGATTGTCCATATTGCCTCCTTTGCTGGCTGGATTCATTTTTCAATCACATTATTCATTGCTTGTTTCCAGAGGTTACAACCACCATATAATCCAGCAGTAGCCTATACACAGTCCTGAGATCCAGGCCACCAGAGGCCGACGCCTTTTCCTATAGTGTGCAAGTACGACCACCGCTGCTGGAGTGCAGGATGGTCATAACTCCTGCAAACGAGCATGTGTATAATGTGATGGATAAAATGTATCAAGCTAGCAAAGGAGGCAATATGGATAATCACAATACATTAGTAAGTGGCTTGTATTAACTTTCTCTACATAATAAATAGCATTTGCTGAAGTGAGACAACCCCTTTAACAAGGTTTGCCATTTCTTAGTTCCGATCTAGTGAATATGCCTGAGATTTACTTACAAACTATGGTGCCCCCCCCCCATCCACTTCCTGCACTGATTGCTATGCGCTCCTGTGTACGAGAAAAAAATATAACAGAGCTAGAGAGGGATCAGCAATAACTGGAATGGGTAGAAAACAGGCCCCAGAAAGATTATCCAAATTAGGTTTATTTACTTTAGAAAAAAGACGACTGATGGGAGATCTAATAACCATGTATAAATATATCAGGGGTCAGTACAGAGATCACTCCCATCAGCTATTTATCCCCAGGACTGTGATGAGGGGACATCCTCTGCGTCTGGAGGAAAGAAGGTTTGTACACAAACATAGAAGAGGATTCTTTACGGTAAGAGCAGTGAGACTATGGAGCTCTCTGCCTGAGGAGGTGGTGATGGTGAGTACAATAAAAGAGTTCAAGAGGGGCCTGGATGTATTTCTGGAGTGTAACAATATTACATGTTGTAGTTATTAGATTTCTGGAGAGGTCATTGATTCAGGGAGTTATTCCGATTGCCTGATTGGAGTTTCTATGGGGGATGAAGTTTACAGAGATAAAGATGTATATTTTTGTATATTTAAGTATTAAGTTACCATCTGCAAAGTCTGTAGAATTTCCCTGCCAGATATAGACTTATTGCATCAGAAGTCAGGACTGCCTTCCTTGAAGTATGTTTTATACAAACTAAATGATTCCCCTCTACGGAACAGGTCATACTGCTAAGAAAGTGTTATTAAATGAAGAGCTCACAAAAACAACTGCCCCCCGCCTCCCCCCTCTGATCCACTGCCTGTCCCCTTCTGACACCCAATTTATCTTTCACCCTGACACTTCTCCATCTCTTCTGATCCACTTCTCACCTGACCCCTTCACCTGTCCCCCTCGTCTGACTTCTCCCCCTCCACTGACACCCACTTTTCCATTCACCCTGACACTTTTCCCCTATGCCCCCCTGACACATTCCCCCCTTTTCCTCTGCTCCACCCGACTCCTCTTTCCCACTGCCCCCTCTCGTAACTTCTCCTCTTCCCTGATGACCACTTTCTATTCACCCCGAAACTTTTGCCCCAGCCCCAACACCCCTTCCATATACACACTGATCCTTCATTTACACCCCTTCAACAGCCCTCCCCTCCACTTATCTGACCCCCACTTATCTATTCACCCCGACACTTCTCCCCTTGCTTCCTCCCAACATTCCCCTCTTGCCCCCCTCCTCTTTTGATCTACTTCTCAACCTGTCCCCCTTCATCCTGACCCCTTTACCTGCCAACCCCCTTTCACTGACACCCACTTTTCCATTCTCCCTGACACTTTCCCCACTTTTCCAGTGTAAAGCCTCATGCACACGACTGTGGTTTGGGTCTGCATCTGAGGCACATTTTTCGTGGGTCAGATGCGGACCAATTCACTTCACTGGCGCCACAAAAGATGCTGACAGCACTCTGTATGCTGTCCGCATCCGCACGTCTGTTCTGCTGCCTTACAAAATAAAATAAAATAAATAAAATAGAACATGTCTTCCATATCACAGACAAGGATAGGACTGCTCTACTGAGCGCTGGACCATCCGTTACACAAAATGCGGAACTAACACGGCCGGTATCGGTGTTTTTGCGGACCACAACACGGTCGTGTGCATGAGGCCTAATAGAGAGATCTCCATCACAGACAGTGGTGGTGCACATTGTTTAGATGTATTGGTCTGAAATAATAAAGCATAAATCTCTGCTCCAAGGCAGTGATGAGCATCTACCCCATGTGCCACCTTCACTTGTCACCTGCTGTTGCCTTCCTTAGCGACACTTTAAAATATCCTTTTCTCAGGCAATAAAAAAAAAAAAAAAAAGAAGGACAAGCATGCAAAGAAATTAGAACTTGCAAACCAGCTCGAGTCAGAGAGAAGAGAAAGTATAATTCCTGTATGGCCAAATGCACACAGCCGTGTTCCGCGGCCGAGAGCGGTCCGTTGTATGCCGGGCTGGATTCCTGTTCAGAGCAGGAGCGCATGGCGTTATTGGTTGCTATGACGCCGTGCGCTTCATGTCGCCGCTGCACTACAGTAATACACTATACGAGTGTATTACTGTAGTGCAGCGGCGGCCTGAAGCGCACGGCGTCATAGCAACCAATGACGCCGTGCACTCCTGCGCTGAACAGGAATCCAGCCCGGCATACCACGGATCGCTCTCGGTCGCGGAACACGGCCGTGTGCATTCGGCCTATGGGTTGAAAGCAGTGCATTTACCTTCTGCTCCGCCACCAGTCCTAGCGTGCAACTGTTTTTCTTACTAGGACTTTAAAATGTTATTTTTTTTAGTTCTTTTTCCGCCGAGCTGCTGTACCTAATCCCATCATGCGTGATAGTGTCTGCTGGCAAATGGCATTTATCATGTAGACAAAGTTAATACAAGGCACTTACTGATGTATTGTGATTGTCCATATTGCCTCCTTTGCTGGCTTTATTAAATTTTCCATCACACTATACACTGCTCGTTTCCAGGGGTTAAGAGAACCCTGCAATCCAGCAGCAGTGGTCGTGCTTGCACATTATAGGATAAACCTATGCACACTCCCGCAGTCCTGGCCACCCAGAGAGGCTTGTGATTTCTCCTATAGCGTAGTGTGGGTGGTCGTAATCATAGAAACTAGCAGTGTATAATGTGATAGAAAAATGAATCAAGCCAGCAAAGGAGGCAATATGGATAATCACAATACATTAGTAAGTGCCTTGTATTAACCCTCTCTACAGGATAAATGCCATTTACTGACATGAAACGACAACCCCTTTAACAATATTTGCCATTTCCTTGTTTCGATCTAGTGACTATACCTGAGATTCACTTACAAAGTATGTTGCCCCCCGGTGTTCCAAGTGTATAGGAATGTGCACCTCTATCTACTGAGTGCTAGTGCATGCTCAGTCACTCGTCCCACAAGCAGGTCTCAGCATAGCGATCCTCTGCTCACTGCAGAGCAGCGAATGTGAATTGCTTTCTGCATCTGCATTAGTGATGAGTGGCAGGGGCAATATTCGAATTTGCAATATTTCGCTAATATTTTGTAGAATATTCGTCATATATTCGCGAATTCGAGATTATATTCTTGATTGCGAAAATCAGCAATGTAATATTCGCGTAATGCGTACGAAATACAGGCGTGGGTCACTTATGCTAAATTTTTCCAGCTGGTATAAGTTTCCTGAGACTGGAGAAAATGGTTGGCACGGCAGAACATTAGAATAGCGATTGCGAATTGTCAGCAATAATAAGGGGCAGGCAACTTTTCTATTGGTTGCTAGGGATGTTGCTAAGCTGTGACAAAGCCTTCTCATTGGCCCACAAGATAGACGAAGGGAGTGATTATTACATGATGTGTACTGTGTAAAAAAAAAAATAATATATGAATATTCGGTTTTACGAATATATAGCACTATATTCTAAATATTAGCGAATTCTCGAAGTGCCGATATTCTCGATTAAAATTTGCTATTCGAATATTCACGCTCAACACGAATCTGCAGTAGCGTGGCTGTATAGCGGAGAAGACTGCATCTGAGGGGAAATTAAGAAGGGACTGTATTGTCAGCTGCCAGAGGGGGAAGTCAATAAATTGACTTATATTGAAATGTAACTACTTTAAAAGGGTTTTCCAAGACTTTAATACTGATGACCTATGCTCAGGATAGGTGATTAGTATCTTATCGGTAGGGGTCAGACATCCGGGACCCCCACCAATCAACAGTTTGAGAAGGCACCAGTGCACCTGTGAGTGCCGCAGTCTTCTCTGTGCTTACCAAGCACAGCACCATACATTGTATAGCAGCTGTGCTTAGTATTGCGCTCAGCCCCATTCGCTTCAAACAGCCGTTGCCTTCTCAAACAGCTGGTCAGCGGGGGTCCCGGGTGTTGTACCCCCACTGATCAGATACTGATGACCTATCCTGAAGATAGGTCATCAATATTAAAGTCTCAGAAAACCCCTTTAACCACTTCACATTCGCTATGCGCTTCCTGTCCCGTCATGTGACCGCTGGGGCCGGGAGAGTGCAGGAGCTGTCGGGTCTTCTACAGACCTCGATCAGCCCTGCACTGAGGCTGTACAGTGTATTTCCACTGTAACTGGGGCTACTATGTCAGCCCCAGTTACAGGAGAAATCAAGAGTGGAAGAAAAAGAAATATAGTTAAAGTTAAATGTCCCCCAGAGGTCTTGTATGACCTTATGGGGGAGGCAAAGTGTAAAATAAAAATAAAATTGTGTTTAAAAATAAAATTAAAAATTGTAAAAAAGTTTCACATAAAAAAGAAAATCCCCAATTACCGTAAGTAATAAAAAAAATTGAAAATAGAAAAGAATATAAAATAGACATATTTCGTATTGCAGCGTCGTAACGACCGTCTCTATAAATATATGTCACACGATCCACCTTGTCTGATAAACACCATAAAAAATAAAAAAAACTGTGTAAAAAAAAAAAGCTATTTTTGTCACCTTACATTACAAAAATTGCAACTTCAAGTGATCAAAAAGGCGTATGTCCGACAAAATGGTACCAATAAAATGGTCACCTCATCCCGCAAAATATGAGCCCCTACATAAGAAAATCGCTAAAAAAAATATTTTCAAAACTATTGCTCTCAGAACATAGAGACATTAAAACATCATTTTTTGTTTCAAAAATGCTATTATTGTGTTAAAGTGAAATAAATAAAGTATACATATTAGATATCGCCATGTCCGCAACAACCATCTCTATAAAAATATCACATGACCTAACCCTTCAAGTGAACATCGTAAAAAATAAAACAGTGCAAAAAAAGCCTAACATCCCATAAAGTGCAACACCAAGCTATCAAAAAGGCGTATGCCCCCCCAAATAGTAACAATCAAACAGTCACCTCATCCTGCAAAAAATGAGACCCTAACTAAGACAAATCGGTCAAAAAAAAAAAAAAGTTATGGCTCTCAGACTATGGAGACACTAAAACATCATTTAAAAAAAAAAATGCTATTATTGTGTAAAACCTAAATAAGAAAAAGTATACATATTAGGTATTTCCACGTCCATAATGATCTGCTCTATAAAAGTGTCACATGACCTAACTCCTCAGGTGAATGCTGTAAAAATAAATAAATAAAAACTGTGCTAAAACAACGAATTGTTTGGTCACCTTGCCCCGTAAAGTGTAATAATGAATGATTAAAAAATCATATTTACCCAAAAATGGTATCAATAAAAACGTCAATTCTTCCTGCAAAAAAACGAGCCCCTGCACAAGACGATTGGCAGAAAAAAAAAAGACATTCAGAAAATGGAGACACAAAAACATAATTTGTTTTTCAAAAATGCTTTATCACGTAAAACTGAAACAAAGAAAGTAGTCATATTTGAGATCATTGCGTCTAACAACCTGCAAATAGCACATGATCTACCATGTCAGATGAATGTTGTAAAAAATAAAAAAAAGTGCCAAAACAGTTATTTTTTAGTTACCTTGCCTCACAAAAAAATGTATATAGCGCAATTAAAAATCATATGTATCCCAAAATAGTACCAATAAAACTGGCCCTTTATCCCCTAGTTTCAAAAATGGGGTGACTTTTGGGGATTTTCTACTGAAAGGGTGCATCAGGGGGGCTTCAAATGGGACATGGCATCTGAAAACCAGTCCAGCAAAATCTGCCTTCCAAAAACCATACAGCGCTCCTTTTCTTCTGCACCCTGCCGTGTGCCCTTACATCAGTTTACGACCACATGTTGGGTGTTTATGTAAACCACAGAATCAGGGTAATAAATATTGAGTTTTGCTTGGCTGTTAACCCTCGATGTGTTAAAGAAAATAATTTATTAAAATGGAAATCTGCCAAAAAAGTGAAATTTTTAAATGTCATCTCCATTTTCCTTTATTTCTTGTGGAACACATAAAGGGTTAACAAAGTTAGTAAAATCAGTTTTGAGTAACTTGAGGGGTGTAGTTTCTACAATGGGGTCATTTATAGGGGGTTTCTACTATGTCACCCCTACAAAGTGACTTCAGACCTGAACTGGTCCTTAAAAAGTGGGTTTTGGAAATTTTCTTACAAATTTTAAGAATTACTTCTAAAAGTCTAATGTCCTAAAAAAATAAAATGACATTTACAAAATTATGCCAACATAAAGTAGACATATGGGGAATGTTAAGTAATAAATATTTTATGAGGTTTCACTTTCTGTTTTAAAGAAGAGAAAATAAAATTTTGAAAATTGCAAATTTTTCTAAATTTTTGGTAAATTTGGGATTATTTTATAACTAAAAATGAAATATAGCCACTCAATCTTACCACTGTCATGAAGTACAATTTGTCACGAGAAAACAATCTCAGAATGGCTTAAGTAAGTAAAAGTGTTCCAAAGTTATTACCACATAAAATGACACGTCAGATTTGTAAAATTAGGCTCTGTCAAGAAGGGGAAATGGTCCGGATGTGAAGTGGTTAATGTCTGTAATAGCATTAATCCAGATGAGATCTATTTATACCGGATGCTGAGTGGGTGAAGCAACGGGTAAATATTCCAATCTATCGTAATACTGCTCGGATAAAACAGGCGTAAGCGCTGGGTCCAGTCCCATACAGTAAATCTTCTTATCTGTAAGTGTTAAGTCAAAAGTGACTCAGCCATGCTGCTCATTTGCATAGTCACGCCCCCTCTATGTACCTGTTCAGGTAGAGAGGATGAGATCTGGTGTACGGATTCCTCCTCTATGTAGGGTTTCCTCATACAGTAAAGCAGTCTTATTCTTTGTTATAGAAGTGATTGATGGTCCATCTTCCCTCTGCTCTGTGGGTTACAGCTAGCCTCACACATGTAGGATGGCGGCAGAGTTCATCAAGAGCTGCTGTAAAGGATGCTTCCAGAGCGAAAGTAAGAACGGTAAGGCTTTTATCTTGTAATAACTTGTGGAAATCATGTGTGATACTGTACTGCTGAGCCCCTGTATCTAATTCCATTACGTGTGATACTGTACTGCTGAGCCCCTGTATCCAAGTCTGTCCCATGTGATACTGTACTGCTGAGCCCCTGTATCTAATTCCATCACGTGTGATACTGTACTGCTGAGCCCCTGTATCTAATTCCATCACATGTGATACTGTACTGCTGAGCCCCTGTATCTAATTCCATCACGTGTAATACCGTACTGCTGAGCCCCTGCATCCAAGTCTGTCCCATGTGATACTGTACTGCTGAGCCCCTGCATCCAAGTCTGTCCCATGTGATACTGTACTGCTGAGCCCCTGTATCTAATTCCATCACATGTGATACTGTACTGCTGAGCCCCTGAATCTAATTCCATTACGTGTGATTCTGTACGGCTGACCCCCTGTATCCAAATCTGTCCTGTGTGATACTGTACTGGTTAGCCCCTGTTCCATGTGATACTGTACTGCTGAGCCCCTGTATCTAATTCCATCACGTGTGATAATGTATTGCTGAGCCCCTGTATCTAATTCCATCACGTGTGATAATGTATTGCTGAGCCCCTGTATCTAATTCTATCACATGTGATACTGTACTGCTGAGCCCCTGTAACCAAGTCTGTCCCGTGTGATACTGTACTGGTTAGCCCCTATACCGTGTGATACTGTACTGCTGAGCCCCTGTATCCAGGTCTGTCCTGTGTGATACTGTACTGCTGAGCCCCTGCATCCAAGTCTGTCCTGTGTGATACTGTACTGCTGAGCCCCTGTATCTAATTTCATCATGTGTGATACTGTACTGCTGAACCCCTCTATCTAATTCCAGCCCCTGTATCTAATTCCATCATGTGTGATACTGTACTGCTGAACCCCTGGATCTAATTCCAGCCCCTGGATCTAATTCCATCATGTGTGATACTGTACTGCTGAACCCCTGGATCTAATTCCATCACATGTGATACTGTACTGATGAGTCCCCGATATTATCTGCTGTATCTAATCTGTCATGTGTGATACTGTCTGCTGAGTCATGTATCCAACTCCATCATGTGTGATACTGTCTGCTACTGTAAGCCTCTGTTTGTTATATTGATTATCACATCCACATAATTTCTATCTTGTGTAGGATGTCTATTGTGGTACTTGTGGTTCGCACCGGTCATCCTCCACTGTATGCATTTTTGCTGGGGATCGTCATTAGCAACGGGCCACAAGTGCAGGATGTGCTCCATATATATATATATATATATATATATATACACACACACACACACACACACACACACAACTGCATGTGGGTTTGAGCACTTCCTGCTTGTTTAATACCACGCCATTCTTTTCAGTTTGTATATAAGCCTCTGTATGTATAGCTGATACTGTCTGCTGTGCTGCTGTATCTAAGCCCATCATGTATGATACTATACTGCTGAGCCCCTGTATCTATTCCTATCAGGTGTGATATTGTCCACAGAGCTTGTGTACATGCGCTGCTGTATCTGACCCTGCTGTGTAAGGTACTCTACTGCTGAGCTCCTGTATCTAATACAAGGATCAGCAATCTTCGGCACACCAGCTGTGGTGAAACTACAACTCCCAGCATAAACACTTGCTTAGCTGTTCTTGGAACTTACATAAAAGGGGACTGGAGCATGCTGGGAGTTGTAATTTTGCAACAGATGGAGCACTGGAGGTTGGTGACCCTGATCTAATCCTGTCACATGTGATATTATCTACTGAGCCCCTGTGTCCAAGTCTATCATGTGCGATACTGTTGGCTAAGTATTGTATCTAATCCCATCATATGCAATATTGTTTTCTAAACTGATGTTCACATCAGCATTTTTGCTGGATCCGTCATGGCTTTCGTAATGATAATACAACCGTCTGCATCCGTTATGAACGGATCCGGTTGTATTATCTCTGAAATAGCCATGACGGATCAGTCTCTAAAACCACTGTAAGTCAATGGGGGACCGATCCATTTTCTTTTGTGAGAGAAAATGGATCCGTCACCATTGACGTACATTTTGCGTCACGACAGATCCATCTTGCTCTGCATCCCGCTGCTTGCAGCGCTTTTGTGTGCGTCATGGGAACGCAATGGAACGGAACAGAATGCATTCTATTGCACTCCGTTCCCTTCAGTTCAGTTTGTCCCCATTGACAATAGGGACAAAGCTAAAGCATTTTTCTCCACTATTGAGCTCTTATGATGGATCTCAATAGCGGAAAGGGAAAGCGCTGGTGTGAAAGTAGCGCAAGCCCATCATGTGTGATACTGTCTGCTGAAACACCGTATATAGGCCTATGTGCGACACTATATTGCTGATATCTAAATCTAGCATCTGTCATACTGTCTGCTGAACACTGTATGCATCTATGCCTATGTGAGACACTATATTGCAGAGTTGCTATACCTAAATCTAGCACCCGTCATACTGTCTACTGAGCGATTTTCAGGATCACTTAATGCTGCCAGTGAATGGTAACTTTAGAGACTGAAATCTGTTTATACGGTCCTGCACAGGTAAGGTTTGGATCAGTGTATCGGCAGCACAAATCTGGCCTGTCTTGCTAGTTTGTTACAATGTATCCAGGTTGTTCAGGTTACAGAGGATTGTCCAAACAATTGTAACAAACTACAAACCCTCCATACTGCTCTCAGCCTCTAAAAGTACACAATGAATGTTTCCATTCACTGACAGCAGGCATACATCTTAAAAGTGGTAGGAAAGTCAGTTTGCTGAACATTTCTGTATACAATTATTTCAGCTTTAAAATGTTAGAGGTGTTTGCTTTGGTCAACCCCACTTAAGAAGCTGATCTGCTTTTTCCAAAATTGTGCTACCCCTGTCTACATGTTGTATGTGGAATAACCGCTCAGTCCCATTCCTTTCAGCAGAGATAGCAGAGACAACCCATGGCCAGATGTCCTGCCGCTTCTGGACAAATGCAGCCATGTTTTTCTAATCCTGTACACTTTTAAAGGGCACCTGTCAAGACTTTTGACCAAGTTATGTGTGGACAGCACTAGGTAGAAGCTGGAGTGAACAGGACAAACATACCTTTTGCTGAGCTTTTATTGCGCAGAATAGTAAGAATATGAAGTTTTATTCTGCCAGATTCTACTCCTGCAAGTGCCAAGGGCAGGGCTTCACTGTAAAGTGTTCTCTGCTCTGAGCTGCTTCACAGCCCCTCCCCTCTGCTGAGTGACAGCACTGTAATCCAACCAGGAGACCACTACAGCTGTCACTGAGCAGAGGGGAGGGGCTCTGAAGCAGCTCTGTGCAAAGAGGACTTCATAGTGAAGCTCCGCCCCCTTGGCATTTGTAGGCGCAGAATCTAGCAGATTAAAACTTTGTATCCTCACTACTCTGCATATTAAAAGCTCTGCAAAAGGTATGTTTGTACTGCTCTCTCCAACCTCTACCTAGTGCTGTTAGCAGTTCAGCAGGGTCAAAACTGCTGACAGACTCCCTTTAATAAAGCAGTTCTCCCTTCTTGTGTCCTGTAGTACATATGGATATAATTATGGGGGTCCTTTCATGCCATTTTCTAAAGTGTATGACCCTTTTAAGTAGAGGTGCATCTAGCCTTTCTGCTGCCTTAAAGGGAACCTGTCACCAGGATTTTGTGTATAGAGCTGAGGACATGGGTTGCTAGATGGCCGCTAGCACATCCGCAATACCCAGTCCCCATAGCTCTGTGTGCTTTTATTGTGTAAAAAAAACGATTTGATACATATGCAAATTAACCTGAGATGAGTCCTGTCCCTGACTCATCTCACATACAGGACTCATCTCAGGTTAATTTGCATATGATTCAAATGTTGTTTTTTTTACACAATAAAAGCACACAGAGCTATGGGAACTGGGTATTGCGGATGTGCTAGCGGCCATCTAGCAACCCATGTCCTCAGCTCTATATACAAAATCCCGGTGACAGGTTTCCTTTAAGCAAAAACTAAAATGACCCCCTCCCTCCCCATGCCAAATTCTCAACCTTACCCCTTCCCTCCAGCCTTACTGTTAAAGGCGTACTTGGAAAACATTAAAGGGGTTCTACAGTTTGTTTTAACTGATTATCTATCCTCTGGATAGATCATCAGCATCTGATCGGCAGGGGTCCGACACCCAGGACCCCCGCCGATCAGCTGTTTGAGTAGGCAGCGGCGCTCCAGGAGCGCCGTGGCCTTCTCACTGTTTACCGCAGGCCTGGGCACGGCTAAGGTCTGTTCACTTGAATGGAGCTTAGCCGCGCCCAGGCCAGTTGATACTAGTCGTGACGTCACTGGGCCAGCAGTAAACAGTGAGAAGGCTGTGGCGCTGCTGGAGCACCGCTGCCTTCTCAAACAGCTGATCGGCATGGGTCCCGGGTGTCAGACCCCCGCAGATCAGATACTGATATATCCAGAGCATAGATCATCAGTTTAAACAAACTGCAGAACCCCTTTAAACTACAAATCATAATGGCTTATATAGCAATACAGTTTAATATGCAGAGATGAATGCTTCCACAATGAAGGCACCCAACCTGGTGCTGCCTGAGGCAATCGCCTCACCTCGCCTCATTGGCCGGGCATCCCTGCCTTTAAGTCCACATGGCTCTATGAGGAATGCCTTCTAAATAATGCTGATGTAGATAACTCATGAGCTATTTATATGATCGCATAGCTGATAACAGATTTATCAGTGTAAAGTATTTACCAGGGCTGATGACTGCATACTTCATTTGTTAAGGGAGGAAATTAGGGAGGAGCGCAGCATATGTGGAGAGGACCCTAGATCCGCAGTATAAGACCAAATTTTATCTGTTTATTTTTTTGCAAATAGCACACTAACCTATTTACTTCTGTGGGGCCATGCTCACATCCACATCCATTAGTTTTGAGGATCCATGTGGCTGTTCCCCTAGCGCAGGAGTCAACAACCAATGGCAGCTCAGCTGCTGAGAAACTACAACTCCCAGCATGTGCACTTGCTTGCTGTTCTTATAACTCCTATACAAGTGAATGGAGCATTCTGAGAGTTGTAGTTTCAGAACAGCTGGAGTGCCGGAAGTTGCCGTTCCCTGCACTCGTGCTTGCAGACTTGTCACTTCGGTGTTTTCAATAGCCCTGTTGTCGGATTGCAAGTGGCCAGACACGGGGGTTGCTATATTTCATAGCGGGTCCCTTCAGCCTATTTCTAAAAATATTACCCTCTCTGGTCCAGTAATAGAGATGCCAAAGGGATCCCAAGATCTTTACATTCTACAATGATTAAAGGAGTTTTCCAGTATTTGGTCCCCTTTTAATTGCGCCCTCTAGTGTGTGGTCCCCAATGAAAGAATCATACTCGCCTGCTCCCCGCACTCAGGGTCACATGTGACGCTGCAGCTAATGACTGTCCCCGAGCGACATGTGACACAACAATGATGTGCTGCGTGGCCACACATTTTTTTGGCAGAGGTCAGTCATTTGTTGCTGCCGCACACGTTATCCTGTCTGCGAACGTAAAATTGTTGGAATAGATGGGCATTAAGCAGATGAATACGATTCTTTCATTAGATACCACACGCGTGGGGGCTTAATTAAAAAGGGACCAACTCCTGGAAAACTTCTTTAAAGGGCATCTGTCAGCAGTTTTGTACCCATGACACTGGCTGACCTGTTACATGTGCACTTGGCAGCTAAAGGCATCTGTGTTGGTCCCACAGATGCCTTTATGCAGATTTTGAAATTAAATTCAGCACCATGTCAATTTTTGGTGTGGATCTGATTGTGCATTGCAAAGGGTGAGATATAGGGGAGAATCTTCTTCAAAATCCGCAAGTAAGGGCTTGTTCACACGACCGTGCATGTGTTTTGCGGTCCTCAAAAAACGGATACGCAAAAAATACGGATGACATCCATCTGCATTCCGTATTTAGCAGAACGGAATAGCTGGCCCCTAATAGAACAGTCCTATTCTTGTCCGTAATGCGGACAATAATAGGACATGTTCTATATTTTTGCGGAACTGAAATCCGGAAACGAAATGCACACGGAGTAACTTCCGTTTTTTTTTTTGCGGACCCATTGAAACGCAAAAAAACGAAACGGAATATACGGTTGTGTGAATGAGTTCGCCTCACTATTATTTTTCCTTTCTGCTGATCCATCAGAAGTAAAAAAAATAATAATAATTATAATAATAAAAATAAAGATCCTGAGCATCAGTTATGCACATTTGGCATCCGTTTGAGCCATATCCGTCATAGATCCAATATTCATTCCATCTCTAAAAAAAAACAACTGATCTATGACGGAAATGGCTCAAACAGAAGCCAAACATAACTGATGCACAGGATCTTTTTTTTTTTTTTTTTTTTTAAAGGATCCATTATTTTCTTTATTTTTCTGTTCTAACATAACTGTGATGTAAACTCGCCCTAACACATGCGTTTTTTGTGTGTGCAAATTTGGTTTGGAAACGCAGTGAAAACCACACACAAAAAAAAAAAAAAAAAAAAAAAAGAAAGATCATAGATTACGAAATGCTGTGGGTTATTACACAGATACAGACATTACTTTTATTTCAGTCATTAACTTTCACTTTCGCAATAGTCTGAGTCTAATTAATCAATGAAAGATGTTTTCCTGCTCTGTGTATCTGAAGTGGGACGTACATTAGAAACCCTCGCACAGCGGCTGCTCCTGGTCGGGACTGAACCCTGACCCCAGAGCGGAGAGGCTGCAGTTCTGTCCACCGTCTTATGTCCTCACCTGAAGTCTTCCCGGAACAAGCTGTTGATCCAGCCGGTGTCCCTGCCAGCCGAGCGCTTATTAAAATGTAATTTGTAACAATGTGACTGTGACAGAGGTGATGTTTGACATTGCAGTAGCAGTGTGGAGCTCCGGCTGCCCTGCTGGGAGTCTCCAGGTTTGCATAAGTATTTACTAAAGGAGGTATCACAGCTCCACTCCTGCGGGGATCCGTCACGGTTTTTGACACACAGCCCCATCTCCATTTGCTGGCCTGTTTATTGTAATCTATGTTGCTCTCTGTTATCAGCCATTTCAAGCTTAGGAGAGGCTGGTGAATGCAATCTATTGTTTCCTGTTATCAGCCATTTCTAGGGAGAGGCAATGGGATGAGTGAAAGGGAGTGCCCCCACGATTACCAATTTATGTCACATATCTCCAGAGCGGAGAAATGTTTCCACAAATTCTTGAATTTAAAAGGAATAGGAACAGTTTCAGCAAATTGTTTAATAAAAATACACCCATCTACATTTCGAATGCATTTCCGTTAAATCTCTGCTTGCTTTACATGGGCACATGAACGTTCATACAACCACTTGTTCCTGATAACTGGCCCATGTAAATGCATCAACAATCCCATCGTTTTTATGCAGCACAAAAAAATAATAAAAAAATATATCGGCATCAACAGACAGTATCATCACACGACAGGATTAGGCCTCTTTCACACGGCCATAGTGCTCCCGTGGTTGTATTGTGGCGCGCATATGGCGGGTCCGCAATACACGGGCCACCAGCAGTGTGCATTCCGCATCACTTGAATGGGTCCACAAATCTGGAGATGCGGTACGGAACGGAAGCACTACGGACATTCACCGGGCATCTGCACTGCACTAGGTCCCGGCAGCGCACAGCTTCAGGATGGGATGCAGTGTGCGTAGGAGCGCACTATGACCTGACACTATGTGGCGTCAGATCACAGTATAGTGCGTGCCTAGAGACAGTGCTGCACAAAGATCACAAGAAGAGAGGGGAGTATCATTTTTTTCGTCCAGTCTGAGTTCTGCATTAAGGGGACCTGTTCATAAATTTGCTTTGGGGCCCAGTCAGTTCTAGTTATGCCACTGGCTGTTGCAAACAGCAGGTCTGCAATATGCGGGCAGCGGCCATGTGCACCCCGCATTACGGATGCGGACCAATTCACTTGAATAGGTCCACAATCCGGAAGGTCAGTGCAGAATGGAGGCACGGATCACCATGGTAGCACTACGTGGTGCTTCCGCGGGGTTTCTCTCCGTGCCTCCACACCACCAAAAATAAAAATAAAAAATAGAACATGTTCTGGAAACGTCTGCAAAAATCTGCTCGAATGTTGCCCATGCATTGGGGACCGCAAATTACGGTCCTCAATGCATGGAACGGCCGACCAACGGCCATGTGAATGAGCCCTTAGATAGTTATTCAGAAGACAGTATCACACATGATAGAATTAGATATGGCAGTTTAGCAGACAGTATCACACACATGATAAGATTAGATACATCATGTCAGCAGAAAGTAGCCACACATCATATGCTTCATTTTTTGATATTTACCATACTGAATGGCTTTTCTTATCTGAATTTCTGCCATTTTCAGCCTTGCCTGATGCAGGAAGTACTGATGGAACCAGGAAAGGATCTCACATCGTGGACCTTCCCCCAATGTCGTCAGTTTCCATTACAAGGCAGGTGGGGTGCACAGAGGATTATTTGATGTCCAAGCTGCCCCCGGATGGAAAAGATGTGCCATTTGTTGTACCGACATTTAAACCCTCCTATATTCAGCCGAGAACAGTGACCAGCCCAACACTCATGGAGGGTGTGAAAGGTAACCAATCTCCCTATATTTTAGCCCCAACCCAAATAAATGCCCCCAAAACTATAGGGCATAGAGTCGTCCTCTTCTGTAAAGTGGTTATCATTCCTATTCAGTCGTTTCCATTTTACCTGTGAAGAGGGTACATTGTTACAAAGTCATGTTGGGTGGATTTAGAGGTGATACATCTGGCAGGTGAATTAAAGGATGACGCAGATCGATATCCGTGACTTTTACTGGTCTTTGTGCTCGGCCTGTCAATGTCATATAGATCAGCGTCTCTGCCGGGTGATTCACCCATTACTACGTAACACTATTAAACCTCCCGTCACTCAGGATCTGCAAGGACCACATTCACCGACAGGAAGACTGAACTTTCCACTATGTATCAACAAGGACCAAATTACGATGTGGTTTATAATCCGGGGTACGTCCTGCAGCACATCTCGCCTGACCTAAACCGACGGGCAACACTCAACCAGAGTAACGCCAGGCTGTACGGTTCAGGTGAGTGCGTCACATATCAGATAATGATGCAGTCTAACGATATACGTTATGCCCTAACATTGGCGTAATCTGTGTACTGTGCTATGCGGCTCTCTGCAGGTAGAGTGTATTATAAAAGGGTAAGTCCACCGGTGCAAAGACTAGGAATTTGCCGGCAGGGGTTTCCATGTGGCAAATCAACAGCATTTTACAGTACAGGCCAAGTGGATGAGATTGGTAGAAATCTCATCCACCTGCTGCGGGGGTGGGGGGGGGGGGGGGAATAAATAAAAATCCTTTGCATAAATTGACCTGAGGTGTGGATTTTAAATCTGCAGCATGTCAATGTACACTGCGCATTTTTCCTTTTGCTGCAGATTTTACCTTCTGAAATCCGTGCTACAAAACTGCAGCATAAATACAAATTGCGCTGTGGAAAATCCGCCCTGTGTGGCCCTACCCTTTCTTGTCCTTTCTTTGCATGGTCATAAATCGCCAGCCACATGGCGTTCCATGAAGAGTAATGGGAGGTGGAAACCATGCAGCCGCTGGCAGTTTTTTTTGCGCAGAATCCGCGCCAAAATTTAGTCGTTAAAAGCCACCATGTGAATGGGGCCTAAGGCAGCCTGAAGGTGTAAGGGTGCACTCACATGTTGCGGATTTTGTTGTAGAAATTTCCATAACTGAAAATCAGTTCCATTCACCTAAAAGGGGCTTGCAGCAATCCATGTGCTTGCCAGCCTCATGAGTGGAACTGATTTTCAGTCGCAGGAATTTATGCAAACAAAATCTGCAGTGCGTGAGGGCACTCTAATGTAGTTTAGGATTAGTCAGTCTGCAGTTGTGGTGTAATGTAATGTCTTTTGAGATATTCTGCAGGGTTGGGTAAAAGCTTTATATATAGCGCTGACTTATTCTGCAGCTCTTTACAGACATTATCATCACTCTGTCCCGAGGGCCGTCTTTAGCTTACAGTGAATTAGCTGTAAATACTTACAGTTCTGAAGACTCCAGCGGCTCAGGATCAGTGCTCTGGGCAGCTGGGCTCAGGATGGAAGTGGGCACCGCTCTGCAGGAAGGAGACCGGGGCTCACCCTAGCGTGACGTCACGGTGCTCGGCGTACGCAAAGGGCAGGGAAGGTCGGGAGGAGGAGGAAGCAAGTACTGTATTTTTCGCTTTATTAAACGCACCTGATGATAAGATGCCCCTAGGTTTTTGAGAAGGAAAATAAGAAAAAAAATATTTTGAACCAAAAGGTGTGCTTTTGGTGGGTTTTGAACTAATGGTTGTCTATAGATGACCACAAGACAATTTAGACTAAAGCCTTCATAATCACAGGTGCATATCCATGAAGCAAACATAATTACAAAAAACAAGATGGCTGCACACTATTACACATACAAACAATAGAGCTAAGAAATGGGGGTCATTCTAAATAAAAGTGGTACAATACCGACTATAAATGAGTTAATGGAAGCTCTTAGCGCACATATTTGCTCAAACATGTGTCGGGCCCATCTACCAGGAGTCTGTGGATGACACTATTCACTATTATGGGGCATCTGTGGATGACGCACTGTAATAGGGGCATCTGTGGATGACGCACTGTTATGAGGGCATCTGTGGATGACGCACTGTTATGAGGGCATCTGTGGATGACGCACTGTTATGAGGGCATCTGTGGATGACGCACTGTTAGGAGGGCATCTGTGGATGAAGCACTGTTAGGAGGGCATCTGTGGATGACGCACTGTTAGGAGGGCATCTGTGGATGACGCACTGTAATAGGGGCATCTGTGGATGACGCACTGTTATGAGGGCATCTGTGGATGACGCACTGTTATGAGGGCATCTGTGGATGACGCACTGTTATGAGGGCATCTGTGGATGACGCACTGTTATGAGGGCATCTGTGGATGACGCACTGTTATGAGGGCATCTGTGGATGACGCACTGTTAGGAGGGCATCTGTGGATGACGCACTGTTAGGAGGGCATCTGTGGATGACGCACTGTTAGGAGGGCATCTGTGGATGACGCACTGTTAGGAGGGCATCTGTGGATGACGCACTGTTAGGAGGGCATCTGTGGATGACGCACTGTTAGGAGGGCATCTGTGGATGAAGCACTGTTATGAGGGCATCTGTGGATGACGCACTGTTATGAGGGGACCTGTGGATGACGCACTGTTATGAGGGGACCTGTGGATGACGCACTGTTATGAGGGGACCTGTGGATGACGCACTGTTATGAGGGGACCTGTGGATGACGCACTGTTATGGGGGACCTGTGGATGACACACTTATGGGGGACCTGTGGATGACGCACTGTTATGGGGGCATTTGTGGATGACGCACTGTTATGGGGGCATCTATTGATGACACTGTTATGGGGCCATCTGTGGATGATGCACTGTTATGGGGGGAATCTGTGGATAACACTGTTATGGGGGGGGGGGGGGGAGATCTGTGGATGACACATATATAGCATCTTATGCTATATATGTGTCATCTACAGATCCCCCCCATAACAGTATCCCTGTGTAAATAGTGACCCCCAATACAGGAGGTAGAGGCCGGCAACTAATCACGGTGGCGGTCTAGTCAGATAGTGAGTACTAGCCTCCCAGCCACAACATTCAAACTAATGTAGCAGGCAGGCCGGCCGGCCAGCCAGCAGCCTAACGTGATAGCCCTCCGTGTGCTTTCCGCATCTGTTGCTCCATTCTGTGGTCAGCAAAAAATATAAAAATAATATATAACCTGTCCCCTTCTTGTCCGTTTTGCGGACAAAAATAGGCATATTAATGGCTATCCGCGCCGTTCCGCAAATTGCGGAACGCACACGGACACCATCCGTGTTTTGCAGATCCGCAATTTGCAGACTGCAAAAAACACACAACGGTCGTGTGCATGAGACCATATTCTGCAGATATAGCTGCAGTCTAGTCCTGTAAAAGTACAGGTGTAGGCAGGGGCGGACTGGAAAATTAAAGTGGCCCTGGAAAAATACTAAAAGTCGCCCCTGTTTTGTAGTTGGGTCCAAATTGATTTAAGGCAGGGCCAGAAATACCATATTGTGGCACATTATACCTGCCCCAACAGAGTCAAATACCACAGTCCATCACAAAATACTGCCAGCAGCACAAAATACATTCCTAAAAACTTCCATTGGCCGGCAGCGAGGAGTGTCCAGGCAGCCCCCTGGGCATCGGCCCACCTAGGAAACTTCCCTGTCAGGTCTATGGCCAGTCTGCCCCTGGGTGTAGGGCATTTTTGTGGTATTATGCAGCTGTGATTTACAGCACAGTATACCTAAAGCTACAGGTATAGTGCACTGTGGTGTACAAGACAGATGCAGTCTATTGCGGTGTATTACCTGCAGGATTTTTAGTGACAAATGTCGATATGCCTGCAGTAGTTAGTCCTATGTATTCAGATTTCAGACTTCTACCCAGTCTGCCTCATCCACACTCACTGTACAGCAATGGGCTCATAATATCAGAGCAAATAATGACTTATCCGCTACGAGCGATGATCTGAACATTAATCACTTTGTTTGAACAGAAAGGAGGACATGGCTGCACCTTGCTGGATGCCGAGCAGAACCTTGCTCTACCTTCTGTGCCCTGCACAATTGTGATCATTGTCCTTGTCCATCTCATGTCCAGAGAAAAAACTTTCCCTCTGTGTGCACTAACCCGACACTGAAACTAAATCCTATAATTTCTGTCTTTTCAGTCTGTGACCTGAGAAACGTCAAACAAAGTGACTCTCCTGGTCTGAGCAACTCTCTTTATGACCTCAGCAGCTATATTCAGGTATGGGAAAGTGACCGGTATAACCTGTGGTTATTATGTGTCCTGTTAGGTGGGGGAAGGGAGGGGTACTGGTATGATGGGATGTATGCACTGATCAGCCATAGTGTTAAAACCACTGATAGGTGACGTGAATAACATTGATTATCTTGTGATCGTGCTCTTGTCAAGGGGTGGGATATATTAGGGTGTAAGTGAACAGTTTTTGACATTGATGTGCTGGAAGCAGGAAAAATGAGCAAGCGTAAGGATCTGAATGAATTTCCCAGGAGCCATGTGATTTCAGCAAAACAGCAGATCTGGTATGCAGTGGTCGGTACCTACCAAAAGTATTCCAAGGAAGAACTAGTGATGGGGTCATGGGGTCCCAAGGCTTATTGATGCACATGAGCAGTGAAGACTAGTCTGTCTGGTCTGAACCCACAGAAGAGCATAAGACAATGCACCTGGGCAGTCCCAAGTATGCCAGATTGCCAAGAGCCATGCTGGATGCAGCTATTCATGTTAAAGGGGTTGTCCAAAGCAGACAACCCCCATCATCTGGACCTGTGCCCCTGAACATAAAAAAAAAAAAGCAGACTCGCCTGCCCGCAGTCCTGCCCTCTGCTCCATTCCCTGTATCTGCGAGACATGGAAGCACCTGGCTCCCGTGACAGCTGCTGCCAATGACAGGCCTCAGGGGTCACATCGGCTTGACCAGTACCTCACAGCTGTGAAGAGAGCAGCGGCGGGTCCGCGGGCAGGCGGGTCTGCTTTTTTATGTTCATAGATACAGGTCTAAAGGATAGGGGTTGTCCGCCCGAACTTAATAGTTATGGCAAAGGTTTTTTTTGTTTTTTTAATAGATAGATAGATAATCCATTGTCAGTTTACCTCTGCTGTGAGGGGGAAGAGGATATGTGAAAGGTAATCCTCATTATATTAGTAGCGGTACTATTGGGAAGACAGTATAACAGTTCTATGGTTCTCTTGATTACGTTACACTGATCAGTGTAATGTGTGATGCTCCAGTTGAGTCAATAAACGGTAGCTCTCTCTGGTTGCAGTGATGCTCTGGAGGTAGAATACTGTATATGGAGTGACTTCAAAAAATGATATCCAGAAAACCATCCACCTATTTATTTATTTTTTATAACAAAAATATAGAATATTCACGAGAACAATTTTTGATGGAAATGTCCCTTTAAAGGGATCCCCTAGTAAAGGGATGCTCAACCTGCATACAGCCCTAATAGCTGTAGGCTGTCCAGGCATACTGGGAGTTGTAGTTTTGCAACAGCTGGATGGCCGCAGGTTGGGGCATCCCTGCCCTAGTGCGTTAACCCACCCAATATATCCTATCTGTATTTATGACCACTGTAGGATCTGACAGGGTCTCCATTAAAAGGATTTTATTTTATTTTATAGAGATATGATTCTGTTTCCAGTATTCGAAGCAGCAATTCCTCAAGGAAGGACTCGCAAGGCAGCAACCGCAGTCTAGGTATGTCTGAGGACCCTCGGTACAATCTCTGCTCTATATATTGTATATCGCGATACCCAAACATTGAAATATTTCCAATAATTTAAATGGTTTGACAGACTGGTTGCTAGGGTATCTCTACCTGACAGCCCCATCTATCCTTAGCAAAGCAGCCTGGAAACAACAATTTCACCTCATCCAAGTAAAATATTACCCTTTTAGATGCGGGGGCTGTGCCTTCCCTGTTCTCTGGAGGACATTGTATTTTTTCCAGATTTTTTTGCCACATTACAGAACAATTACATTTGCTGATGACAGACATCATCTGGGTATAAAACCTCAAAAGGGCTTTGGGATGAAAGCCACCTGATCCCACTTCTCTATCTGTACTGACTTTGTTGCAGACACAATAACCTTGTCGGGGGACGAGCGAGAGTTTGGAAGGTTACATTTCAGACTGCGGTACGTCACGGCAGTGGAGCAAATCTGGATTACAGTATTACAAGTAAGCAATTCCCTGCAGCCCAGAACCATAGACGGGGCGATGCTACTTCTCTCGATCAGAGCAATTAATCTGAAAATAATGTACAGGACGTAGATTATTTTTATTTCCTACTACTGGAAAACATTTTCCATGGCATTTCACGTCAGGACAACTGAAATTTTATGCATTGCTCAATAGGGGAAATTCTGTGACCATTATCAATGCGTTTGCTCAGTCTTATGTCAATAAAGCTTAGGGGAATCTGTCAGCAGGAAATTCACTGATACACCAGGCGTAGTGCCTTGTAGGGCTAGCTGACCTGAATGCAATAATAACTTTTACTTAGGGATCGGTTGCTTCATTCAGGTGAACCAGTACTTTTAATCCATATGCAAATGAGCAGTTAAGTGCACTGAGGGTGGACCCAAACTACTCTGTGCACTCTTACTCCTCCTGCTTCTTCTGCCAGCCCCTGCTTCTCCTTCTTGATTGACAAGGTCAGGGTCTTCTTAAAGTGGTTGTCTCACTTCAACAAATAGCATTTATCATGTAGACAAAAGAGAATACAAGGCACTTACTAATGTACTGGGATTGTCCATATTGCCTCCTTTGCTGGCTGGATTCATTTTTCCATCACATTATACACAGCTCATTTCCAGGAGTTATGACCACCCTGCAATCTAGCGCAGTAGTTGTGCTTGCACACTATAGAAAAAAAAACAAAAACGGACGTCTCTGGCACGTGGCTGGGAGCGCACATAGGAACGCATGCGCAGCAGCTCTCATCCAGGACACCTTGTATCTGTGCTGCAGCAGTGGCCATAACCCATGGATACGAGTATGCGCCTCGTCATAAATTAGGTGAATCTTTAATAGTCTGTGTGCCTACCGGAAAATGTACTCCAGCCCCTAGCTAGTGTAGTTTTTTTCCACCAACTATTAAGCCTATTTAAGGAATGAAGTTAGTGAATTTACTAGGTCCGGCCCCTGTTCCAACCCCTCCACTCCTTTGTGTCAATCGCGGCGTGAAAATGGCCATGCGACACATATTTTGAAAAAAAGGTGTTATAACACAAATTTACGCCAAAGAATGATCTAAAACGGTCAGTAAGTGACTCCCATAGACTACAGCTGCACTTAGCTAGCAGAGTCACCCACCCCCTCTGACTACAGATTATTTAGGTCTGTAGTCAGCTGCGGGGACCACAAAATTCATGCAGTCAGCTGACTTTTTTAATATATATTTTTTTCCCAACAAAGATTTCGATGCCCTTTAAACATTTGTTTGCAACTGATCCTAAAATAGCAGGACAATTACTTTAAGACAATAACTACCTCTGTCATTATAAGAATTGTCTGTGCTCCTCCTCAGCTGAAGGATCTGTACTGGCCGGCGAGCTGCGGGCATTCCCCAAGTATCTACATTAAAGGAATTATTACCCTACCCAAACCCATCCAGTTTAAATCCTCTGCTAAGGAAGCCGCTCTGGTAAGTCTCAAGGCTTCATTATATTACAGGTTTTTCTTCACTATTATTTCTGTTTTTGTGGTGTGGGAGCTTCCATTAGATGAGGACTCATGGTGGTTCCCAAGGAAATCTTTGACGATAGAGGCTCACTCTAGAGCAGTGTTTCCCAACAGCTGGAGGCACACTGGTTGGGAAACACTGCTCTAGATGACCTGTCAGATCTCTGTTTTAGTAGCTACTTGCATTCTCAACGTAATAACAATTTAGGAGAATCCTTTCTTATGACTTTGTTGTGCCTTTCTCCTCTTATTCCTGCTTGAAGTTTATGGAAAAAGGTACAGAGGGGTGTGTCCTTGCCACTGGCAACACTGATTGGACAATTATAGACTGTGCAGGAATACATCCCCAACTGGTAACACCCATCTGTACCGTTACTTATAAACTTCTATTAGGAATAAGAGGTGAACTGCACAACATATAGTCATAAGAAGAAATGTTCCAGGATTCGCATATTTACAAAAACAGACATAAAGAGTCACAAAAGGTCTTCTTAAGCAAATTAAAAATGGACGACGGCCACCTAAGAAATTGTATAGTACCCACACCATCAAACCTACCCTCCTATTTTACCCCCACCCCCCCAGATTGCCTCAAGGTTGTGAAGTCGAACTGAAGACCTAGAAGCAGTTGGAGGGACCCAGCACAAGAACATAAGCTTACCTTTAAAAGGGTTTTCCAAGATTTGATACTGATGATCTATCTTCTGGCTAGGTCATCAGTGTCTGATCGGTAGGGTCCAACACCCGGAACCCCCGCCGATTAGCTGTTTGAGGTGGCACCAGTGCTCCTGTGAATGCAGTGGCCTTCTCAGTGCTTACCAAGCCAATATATTTTGGAGACAGACTGGCCATCTGCTAAGAAACCCGCACCCCGCAGTTGAGTATTCGTAGTTGTGCATTTTGAGAGCAGTAAAGAGATAGATAGAGAGAGAGAGAGAGAGATTGATTGCACCCCTAAATTAGAGATAGAAAGTACAGATTTGGGAAGATTGACACAGAGAAAACATCTAGGCCTGTCTACCATCTTTGAAGCCTCTAGAACTGTGCAAACTGCAACCTATGTAAAAACTGTCAGTCCATGCAGATCTTACGCTTGTTTCATGCAAAACCAGGCTCATCATTACATGCACAAACACTTGCATTACTGCAATACTTTATATGTCACTATGCAGGACCCCTCCCTTGCACCCCCAAAACCCACCTACATCAAAGGGTACCCTGAACCACCACCAGGAAGGAGACCCCAGATCCATGTTGTGCCCCGAGGGAATAAGGGTGTGTCCTCCCTTCACTGTGCACCGACCCAATGAGTGCTGGGAAGGACCCAAGCCTCCATGAGTATAACTACTACCATCCTCTGGCCTGGGGTGCTACACCATACAGTGTCCTAAAATAATAGCTTTATACAGTGCCCAAGCTGTAGCACCATACTGTGCCCTGAAAAACTAGGTGTCATACAGAGTTCAAATGAGTCAGCCAGCTTACATTTAACATCAGGTCAGATTCGCCTATACGAAGGGGGTAACAGAACAACTAAAGCTCCCTTCTCCCACTGCCATTGAGACCCATAATCTATATGCCTGTTTTGAGGTGGAGGTAGACATGATGGGACAGGTGAAAGCGCAGCAATGCAGTTGCCCAATGTACCCTCATGTAATCTGTCCTTATTGTTATACTGCTACTTTCATTTTTTTTCCTACTACAGGATGTGGAATTCATGGAAACCTTTGTATTTGCCATCAAGTTACAAAGTCTCCAGAAAGTGCGGCTAGGTGTTTAAGGTCTCGAGCCTGACTCCACGCAAGAGGACCATCAGCAAGTGCTCAATATCCCTGCGGGACCTGAGTGAGGAGGAGGTGGAGCATGGTCTGGATGTGTCGCCATCTTCAAAAGTCTCGGTGAGTGACGGTTCAGAGAAGACCCCGTTTGTGATGTTTTTCAGCATTTTTACACAGCACCTGGAAGTGACAGATCAGCCTGTTTGGACATTTTGGGTGCTATTGACTTCATTTAAAGTGCTAGGTCCGGTGCCGGAGGCTGCAGGGAATGGCCGATTGGTTTGATGAGAGATATTAATGACTGATCCCGAGGATAGGTCATCAATATTAGGATCCTGGAAAACCCCTTTAACAATAAAATGATCACAAAGTGTCCCCCTGCTGAGATCAGCTGTGATCTGTGGATAAACCCATCAGTAGGTTTTAAGTTTCCCTGCAGCGCCACCACAGAGGAAATAAAGCATTACAGTGCGTCCATTGAAATCAAATGGTGCTGTCTGTGTAATACAGAACAGGACAGATCCTCCAGAGCGATAGACCCTCTTTGTAACCATTCTCCACTCTGCCAAGTGATAAGCCGATGATGATCCTGAACAGAAGACGCCCTCAATCCTAACCTTTCATATACTGCACTACTGAATTCTAAGGAGAATAAAAGAGAATACAAGAGAAATTACGCCTAGGCACATTACAATCCTTACTGAAGCTGAATATGGAAGTTGGGATCTGCACTCTGAACTCTTCTATAAATGTACCAATAGCTAAACAACAGATGATGGTGATGGGATCCGGTTCCATTATTTGCCTTTTCAGGTGTAAAATTCTTGGAGGTGACGTCAGTATGGTACACGAGATATTATAATGAGCCAGTCTTTGAAGTGGTGGGTGCGTGTGTAAACACTTTTATTCCCAGGGGGGTGTAGTATTATAGAGGACGTGACGGGTGTTGACACATATATACATTTATTCATGTTTTATGGTGCTACATGGGACGAGGCGTCTTGTGCTGGAATGTTACAGTCAACTCTAATGGATATGTAATTGTTTGCGCTTTGTATTGTCCTGTATGATGTGTGCGACCTTTACCAGATACACATTCTCCTTGCCTATAGCAAGTAAACTTCTATACAGAGGTTAACACCTGCTGTGCCAACGCATTTTAAAATAAAAATATAACATGGGCCTGCACCACCCCGTTCAGTATTTGGCACAATCACAGTGAGGGAAAGACCCTCGTCGGCTGCTGGCTTCCTCACGGCGCAGTGAGGAAGCTGGCGATCGTCCTTCTCTCACTGCGAGATTTCCCCGGCAGACAGGGCTGTCAGGAGAAGACCAACTCTGGCCTGGCCCTGTCACCTGTCAATCAAGAGTAGAAGGGAGTGGAAAGAGGTGGGTGAACAGAGCCTCTAGAAGCAGGTGCAACGCCCCCCCCCCCCCCCCCCTTCCTGCTCCTAGAGGCTAATTAGCATATAATCAAAGTTATGATTGCGGGGGCACACTGAAAAAGAGAATAGCAGAGTTACATTCTGGTGACAATTGCACATGTATAATGTCAACTTAATAGTGAAAAGTGTGGTGACAGAAACTCTTTAATATTCTGAGCCCAGGCCCAGCAAGGTGCCAAACAGTACAAAGTACAGAATGTGATTAGTGGTACAAGGATCTATTTGTTCACCAGCCTGACATCTACCCTGTTCTGTTTGCCCGTTTATCCAGGCCTGTCAAGCGGAGCTCCTGATCGGGACGTGTTTCCAGGCAATAAATAGCAGGATTCAGTTACAAATCCTCAAGGCTCAAAACCTGCCAAGCTCATCCACGCCACTCTCCATAAGTACGTCTCAGTCTGGGTGCCCTTTTTTTTTACTGCAACACTAATACAAGACTAAGCTCATCTGGTTGCCTGGGGACATATTCAAGCCCGTGGACTGACACTGTTTAGTACGCACCATTGTTGCCAATAGTTTAAAGCATATCCAGACTGGAGCACAGTATCCAGTGGGAACCATACCTTTAAAAATTTTTATCAATGACCATGTAGGTAGCTTACATAGTAAAAGTTCCAGATTTGCTGATGCTACTAAGCCCACATTCTGGCTATGGTCCAGGAGCTAACAACCCCCCAATTTAAAAAAAATTAAATAAATTACCTCTTTACGGTCCCATTGTGACCTGTTCCCAGTTGCTTCCAGTCCCCACTGGACCAGGAAAGTAGCTTGGTACAGTGACAGCTGCAGCCCATCACAGGCCTTAAAAAGTCACATCTCCTGGAATGAGCAGTGAAGTACCGTTCAAGCAGATGTGACCGCAGTGATCATTGAAACAAGCAACGTCCATGGTCCTGCAAGGAACGGGCACAACAGGACCAAAGACAAGCGTTTTCTTTTCTTTTTATGGGTCATACATTATGACCATGGGGATTGTGGCTTCTAGGCCAGACAAGCCCTTTAAGCTGTGTAGGGTAATTGACAAAAACAAAAAGATAAAATACTCTAATACAGAGAGGACATTGAAGGCATAATGGAGGTAAATGTAAAAGCATAGTATACATTGAAGGCATTTTCCGAGATAATTTTACTGATGACCTATCTTCTGGATAGGTCATTAGTATCTGATCGGTGGGGGTCCCACCATTCAGCTGTTTGAGAAGGCAAAGGCGCTCGCAGTATCACCATGGCTTTCTCTCAGTCTTCCCTAGCCCATGCAACATCACAGTCATCGGTCAGCTTAGCCCCATTGAAGTGAATAGAACTTACCATACCAAGCACAGCCGATATACAATGTATGGCGCTGTGGTTGGAGAGCTACTGCGAGCACGGTGCCTTCTCAAACAGCCGATTAGCAGGGGCCCGGTTGTCGGACCCCCACCATCAGTAAATATATTTTGTAAAACCCTTTTAAAACCGGGTAAAACTGACATGTAAAAGGCCACGGGGTATTGGTGGATGGCAAAATTAACTGTAGCAATCAATGTCAGGCAGCTGCTGCCAAGGCAAATAATATCATGTGATGCATAAAAAGGGGCCTAGACACCTTAGTCACTGGCCTGATACAGACTCTGACCTCTTTTTCTATCACCGCAGATTTCTATGTCAAGGCCGAGATGTTCAGCACGGAAGGACTGCTCTACAAGAAGAAAACGCGACCGTTAAAGTTATCCAATTCCCAGGTGAACTGGGGTGAGACCATGATTTTCCCAGTCACGCAGAAAGAGGAGGGAATCAACTTCCTTATCAAGCTGTACAGTCGCAGCTCAGTCCGACGGAAGCATTTTATCGGACAGGTAAGGACAGCGTTGTAACTGTGAAATAGTCTGTTAATTCAGCTGCTGTGTTCACCCCTAAAGCTGTATGATCACTGCCAAAGCAACTTGTTAGTTCATGATGTTTACAAATCACTCATCTCAATGAAGGAGATGCACAAGCCAAGTCTTAGAGACTGCCTTAAAGGGGTTTTCCAGTCTCAGCACCATTTGTTCAAGATGTGTAAATGATAATGTTTCCATAACAATTCACCGACAGCAAGCAAAGATGTTAAAAGGCAACTAGTGCCGTCAGTATTGACTCAAAGATCTCAATGTAAACTTGAACTTGGGATATTCTATTTTCCAAAGTCGAGGAAGTAGAGTGAACTGAAAGGAAGTCTAAAAAGGTAGGTTCACACCTCTGTTTAACTGATCCGGAACAGCAGCCTTCCGGAGCTTTCTGGATCCAGGACTAACCAGATAGTGCCGTTCACTGCCGAACCGTATTGACTATAATGGCATACGGTGGTGATCTGGCTGCTCTCCGGTATAAGTGACGGTTTTTGGCCAGACAAAAACCCTTGCATGCAAAAGTTTTTGTCCGTACAAAAGCAGGCATTTTGCCGTAAAGTAGCCGGATCTCATTATAGTCAATGGGGTCCAGTGGTGAATGGCAATATCTGGCTAGGCTGGATCTGATGAGGTCTGGCAAGATGTTCTCTGCCAGAACAATTTCCCGGAGAGGTGTGAACCTACCCTTAGGCTGGTGTCTCACATGATAACATGAGTACAATGGAGACACAGTCAGGCAGGGACTCAGTATGATGCTGTCGGTTCAGTTCAGATAGGCCTCGCTTAGTCAGGGAAATGCGGCCATAACACTGACCATATTTCCTGGACTGCACAGGGCCTAAAAGGTAAGGCCACACATGGCAGGTATTTTTCCACTACAGATCCTTCCTGCAAATCCAGTCAGTCCATTCAGCTGCAAAATTTGCATGATTTAAATGGGGATTTTGCTGTATTGACTGTGCATTTAACCCCTATATATCAAACTGAAAATATATGACATTACAAAGCGCCGGCATATTCTGAAGAGCTTCACAGACCTTGTCACCACTCGCTGACCCCAGTCGGACTCACAGTCTAAGTTCCCTATCCCATGTTTAGGCTACTCCGCAAGAAAGATCCCATAAAGATAGTGCTGCAGTGCACAGGAAAGAAATGATCATGGACAAGATGAATAATTATTAGAACCCAACCCGTTATAGTCATCAGCAACTGCAATCTATGGAGGCCCCTGGAATATCATGTTAAGGGCCAGGAACTCTGCTTGGCTACAAATAGCAGGATGAAGAGTCTCTGCAATGCAGCTGACCGATGATCACATCCTAATGTGTAACCGTGTCACTCGCCAACTAGATTTTCAGCCAAGAACAGTTTTATTTTCAGCTTTTTTCTTGGGATTGCTGGAATGGTTCATATATTTTAGAATTTGCAGGGGGCCCTGTATATAAAGCATCACAACATTCAACATGCAGAGACCAGTAACGAAGAGCCTCAATTCTCTCTACGTCCCATGCACATGGGGCAGATATCCTGCAGCAAATCTGCAGTGTTTTACAGAATCAGCAAAATTGATGAGTTCTTAAGAAATCCCATCCTCATGCTGCAGGAAAAAAACCTGCGTTCACCGTTTACAATGCATAGGGTGAAATATGCAGCGGAAAATCTACCCCATGTGACCATACCTATATATATATATATATATATATATATATATATATATATATATATATATATAAAAAATGAACTCCGCGGCACATCCAAGTCGTGAAGAAGTAAAAGAAATTTTAATCACCAAACATGCGACGTTTCAATCCTCTCAATGGGATTTTTCTCAAGCAATATATATATGATACAGGAGTATAGGATGGGATGTGACGCTGCATCTGCCATTCATAAGTCTGGGAGAGCTGAGTGACAGCCAATATGGACACCATTACAGCCCACGCTGGGCGCTGGGCTGTACAGTAATTCAGCATCAATGGACAGAATTGCCAATCAGAGCACCAGAAAAGCTAAATTATGGAGTCATGAGCTGTAAGGACTCCATTATCACCCATCTTTCCAGAATCAGATATATGTAAGCAACGGTTGAATAAAACAGTTAGGGACGACTCGAGGGATGGTATTTACTTAAAGGGATTGTCCCATGACTAACGAAAAAAAAAATGAGACTCATATAGGACATGACAATCTCTTTCTAACAAACCTAGAACCAGCCCTGTACCTCACATGGATCCAGAGATCTCCCCATTCATTGCTCCAATAGATTTCTATCAAGCTGACACAGTGGGGGGGGGGGGGGGGGGGGTCCATTCTGCTGCAGCTCTCTCTTAACTCTGGAGGCAGTTGAAGGATGAAACTGAGAATGTGCGGCCAGTTGTGAGCTGGTTAAAGAAATAAAAAAAATAAAGAAAAATAAAGAAATTTAATTTAAAAAAGGGTGGCGTTATACATATAGATTTTATTGAATAGCTCAGCGGCCATACTAAATGTTTAATTACATGTAATTGCAAAAGTATTCAGATTCTGGTTTGAAAACTGTAGAATATTTTTTGTGGGACAACCTCTTTAGGTTTTCTTGGTTTTAGGAAGAAATGTTCTTTAAAGGGGTTGTCTCATCATGGACAATGGGGGCATATCGCTAAGATATGCCCCCATTGTCTTTTAGGTGTGGGTCCCACCACTGAGACCCGCACCTATATCTAGAACGGAGCCCCGCAAGTGAAGGAGGGCGCACTGCGCATGCCCTTCGTTAATTTTCTATGGGGCCGGCGAAAATAGCCGAGCGCTGGCTCGATTATTTCCGTCGGCCCCATAGAGATGAATGGGAGCGGAATCCTAGCGCTATGCCCCCATTGTCCATGATGAGACAACCCCTTTAATATACCACAGACAGCTGCAATCAGAATAAGAGCTCATTCACACGACTGTATGTATTTTGCGGTCTGCAAAAAACAGATCCACAAAAAATACGTATGACATCCGTGTGCATTCCGTATTTTGCGGAACGGAATAGCTGGCCCCTAATAGAACAGTCCTATCCTTGTCCATAAGGCGGACAATAATAGAACATGTTTTATTTTTTGCGGAACGGAAATACGGACATACGGAAAGGGAATGCACACAGAGTAACTTCTGTTTTTTTTTGTGGACCCATTGAAGTGAATAGTTCCGCATATGGTCAAGGAAAGAAAATAGGTTCGTGTGCATGAGCCCTAAAGCTGCACTCAATTCTCTATCCAAGCCCGTTCACCTTCCTCCAGCCTGACCCTTTAGAATACACAAGCATTTAAGCCCCGTGCGATATAGATGACATTTATACGCAGTTGCTGTAGTTAACAATAACAGGATACGGCTGGAATATGGCACAAACGTCCCTTTCATGAGCAGAAGGACACAGTGCACGGAGGGACAGGACCGGGAATATCGGTTTACCTTTTCAGAAAAGATTTTTTTTTTCCTCTGAGGAGAAGGAGATGCCAGTTGTATAAATTACTCCGGGAGAGGAGCCTTTCAATCTCCTATATAAGCTATTCATCCATGAATGTGAGCCTCTCTATAAAGAGATTCGAACTAAATAGTCAGTGTAAGTCAATGGATTAGCTTACACTGGTGACAATGAAGGAGCTCATAATACTTCTCCAAGGAAAACATAACCAGTAAGTAAGAACCGTGCTGGATAAGGAAGTGCTGCTTGGTTAACTTTCATGGGGAAGCTATATTACTTTCAAAGGGTTTTTCCCACAAAGTGCACTTATCACCTACTGACTCCCCGTTTCCAGGTTTGTGTGAGGAGGGAACAGGACTCAGGACTCCCATTCTATTAATCACCTATCCTGTTGACTATACTTTGTGGGAAAACCCCTATAAAAGGCTAATTTCACACAAGTAAGTTTTCCGTCTGGATGCGTTCCGTTTTGCGAACAAACAGCATCTGGATTGAATCCTGACCCATTAACGATCACTGGTTCAAGAGACGTATGGGTGACAGCTCACTGCTGCGGTCAGTCATTGGCTGCAGAGGCTGCATGATCTGTGTCAAACTGGACGTTGACGTGGGAAGACTTGGGACCAGCAGCGCCGGGAGGAGAGGTATGGAGCTAGCATGCAGCGGTGGGAATCAGGTAAGTATATTTGCCACCCAGGGCATACAACCCTTTTAAAGAGGACCCATTACCCCTCCTGATATGTCTGTTTTAGTGAATACTTGCATTCTTGTAACAATTCTGGAGTATCTGTTTTTATGCTTATGTTGTACTTTTCCTTTATTAATTATGAATGAATTACTAGCAGTTTGCAATGGAGGTCCAGCTGGGTGTTACCAGTCGGGGGTGTATCACTGAACAGTCTAATAGTATCCAATCAGTATTGCCAGTGTCAGACTGTTCAGGAATACACCCCCAACTGATAACACCCAGCTGGACATTCATTGCAAACTGCAAGCAATTCATTCATAACTTGTATCAGGAATAATCAAGGAATGGCACATCATAGAGACATAAGAATAGATGCTCCAGAACAGTTATTACAAAGGGGATGCAGGTACTTACTACAACAGGAGAGGTGACAAGTCCTCTTCCGTTGTGTAACGGAAAGCTTCTGCAGCAGAGGGATGCCAGCAAGTTATACTGTATCTAGCACAACTGGTGCACTTTTAAAAGTGACAGGGAAGTAAGCCGTCACGCAACTGTTGGGCAACACTTTACTGTTCACTTCTATTTCAGGAGCAATGTGTTACACCATTTGCATTTTGCAACAGTTGTAACATCCAATTTTAGTTGCGTAATTTGCCTGTGCTGTGCAAACAAGACTATAGGGGCGAATCATCATATCCCTTGCACCTGAAAAGTGACATTAAAAAGTGCAAACTATGTGTTTACGACTTAAAAAAAAAAAAAAAAAAAAAAAAATGTTGCATCTCTTAGATTTTATGCCAACCTTGCCACTTTCCCTAAAGGAGGCATGGCAAGGGCAGGAAAGGGGCATGACCAGCCGCCCCGTAAAAATGATCTTGATTTACGCCAGTTTTCTGGCGCAAATGAAGTCAGAAATCTATGGCAGCTCTGAGCTGTTGTAGATTTCTGTTTAGGCGTACGGACTGACGGAGGATGCATCTAAATTATGAAGAGACATGTGCGTCGTCATAAATTAGGCGCATCCTCTGGCAGCTCCGGGGATATCAAGAACTGTGCAGAAAGCACCGGTCTTGATAACTCTCCCCCTATGGTGTTTTTTTAATCAGATCATTTTTATTAAAGGTTTTACATACAGCCAATTATTCAGATTAACCGTACATTATATGACAATGGGATATCAATACAGTAAAATCAATCATACTTTATCCAAATCAGCACGTCAATAACACTGCATCAAATAAACCTTTATTAAATCTCCCAGTCCCCCCCAACTCCCCCTCTCCGTGTGGTCATCTCTCTCGACACCCCCCTATGGTGTTTAATGGCGCTAATGCAGAATGCAGCGCTGCAGACGCGGACAGCGAAGGCATAGGCGTCACAATAATGCTGCCGTAACTGTACATCATGAGCATCTTTACAAACCTCCCTTTCACAGATCCCTGCCGCTGAAATTACTGTACCCCCGATAGCCATCTATCCTGGGTTGCACCCATATGTCTGCAATTAGATGCTGAAACCAAACTCTTCTGAGGACAGTTTTGTAATTTGGATTATAGAAAAAGACAGAGAACGCATAATAAGCGGGAATTAAGCTGGGTAACAGTGCAGCTTTTCATGAAGCACACAGAGTTCTCTGTTATAAATCCAGTCCCACAGACAGAACGGGTCAGTTCTACTCGCCTCCCAATTGAGCGACGGCCAGGTTCTCTCTTCATCCCCGGGAAATTTAATCAACACCGGATAGCATGATCCCCAGCCTAGAGCCAGCTGCAGGTGCGCCTGTCCTGGAAGCATCTGCGGAGCGCCCCTCTCCTACATACATTCATGTATTAGTCATATATCATAGCTGACCCAGGGATAACACGTGATCCATGTAATAGCAAATTCTGGAGCATCTATTCTTATGGCTCTATGTTGTGCTTTTCCTTTATCGTTCCTACTAGAAGTTATGAATGAATTGTTAGCATGTTGCAGTGAAGGTCCAGATGGATGCTACCAGTTGGGGGGGGGGGGTCTCTGCACAGTCTGACACCAGCAGCACTGACTGGTTGGCTTCAGACTGTGCAGGAACACCCCCCCCCCCCCCAAGTGGAACTTCACTGTAGATTGCTAGCAATTTATTCACAATTTCTAGGAGGAATAATAAAGGAATGGCTCGGCATAGTCTTAAGAATAGATGCTGCAGAATTGTTATTAGGTGGGGAATGCAAGTAGTCACCGAAACAGACATGTCAATGGGTGAGAGCACAGACATCTCTCTGCCTCCATGATGACTACTGGGTCACATATCTCTGGTGCTGAGAACCCTCAGAGACTTATGAGTGATAGATATGCAGCACTGTGACAAGCAGCTGATTTAAGGCCCTTTAACGGTGTCAGGATATGTTGTATTACATTTTAACACAGTCCTTGCCTCTGTGCATCTATCCAGGTCCTTTATCATCATTATAGACCTTGAGGGGAGAACTGTCAATCATGCAGCAGCTCACACAGTAAACATTAGCAGCAGTGACCAGGATGTCTTCACGTCAGATGCACCATTCTCAGCGTGTTATACAGTTTCATACAGTACATGTTAAACCCCATTGATAGAAGGCCATATTCTGACATCATCTCTGACCCCATTCTCGTTCTCAGGTGTGGATCAGCAGTGACAGTAACAGCAGCGAGGCCGCAGATCAATGGACGGACACAATTAGTCACCCAGAGAAAGTGGTGACAAAGTGGCATAAACTGAACCCCCTGAGTTACTGAACCCCCATCATTCTGGGCAATGCCAGGTGTTACTTGTACATAAAGACTGGATGATGGATTGAGTCATGCCCACCTACATATCACCTAGGATCTTACCTGGACTCAGCAGGATATACAGACAAGGAGGCTGTCCACGCTACACCGGTGAGGCGTAAGGCACCGCAGTGAATACCTCATTTTGATATAGTAGCTTTGCCAATTAGGATTAAGGCAAACTGAGCGACATCCCCTGTGAAAGCAGAAATGGAGGACATATTCATTGTCACCCAGTTTTAGCAAAAACAGATAAAAACAAAGTAACAGAATTAATACAGTTTGTAAGAACGTGATCGTAGATGGACAAGGGAGGGATATTTTGGAGGAAATGCCTTTAAGAAGATGTGATACCAGGAAAGAAACATTTGTAAATATGTCACAACTGGATGGGAATTGGATTCTGTATGTAAAAGTGAATGTCTATGTGTTTAGTATAAACATTATTATCTTGTAATTTTTAAGCTTCCAGGGGGACAATGGCGGACACTGTTCCTCCAAAAGGCCTGAACTCCATTGTCCACTTCAGTTCTTATTCTGTGTATAAGGACACTGCACAGTACCACTTCTTCTGTCCTGTATACTGGCTGTAATCCTCAGTATCTGCTGTTATTCTGTATATATACACACTGCACCTTACCACTTCTCCTCTCCTCTATACTGGGTGTAATCCTCAGCATCTGCTGTTATTCTATATATATGGACACTGCACAGTACCACTTCTGTATACTGGGTGTAATTCTCAGTATCTGCTCTTATTCTGTATATATGGACACTGCACAGTACCACTTCCTCTGTCCTGTATACTGGGTGTAATCCCCAGTATCTGCTCTTATTCTGTATATATGGACACTGCACAGTACCACTTCTCTGTCCTGTATACTGGGTGTAATCCCCAGTATCTGCTCTTATTCTGTATATATGGACAATGCACAGTACCACTTCTCCTGTCCTGTATGCTAAGTGTAATCCTCAGTATCTGCTCTTATTCTGTATATATACACACTGCACAGTACCACTTCTCCTCTCCTCTATACTGGGTGTAATTCTCAGTATCTGCTCTTATTCTGTATATATGGACACTGTACAGTACCACTTCTCCTGTGTACTGGGTGTAATCCTCAGTATCTGCTCTTATTCTGTATATATGGACACTGCACAGTACCACTTCCTCTGTCCTGTATACTGGGTGTAATCCCCAGTATCTGCTCTTATTCTGTATATATGGACACTGCACAGTACCACTTCTCCTCTCCTCTATACTGGGTGTAATTCTCAGTATCTGCTCTTATTCTGTATATATAGACACTGCACAGTACCACTTCTCCTCTCCTCTATACTGGGTGTAATTCTCAGTATCTGCTCTTATTCTGTATATATGGACACTGTACAGTACCACTTCTCCTGTGTACTGGGTGTAATCCTCAGTATCTGCTCTTATTCTGTATATATGGACACTGCACAGTACCACTTCTCCTGTCCTGTATACTGGGTGTAATCCTCAGTATCTGCTCTTATTTTGTATATATGGACACTGCACAGTACCACTTCTCTGTCCTGTATACTGGGTGTAATCCTCAGTATCTGCTCTTATTCTGTATACCGTATATGGACACTTCTACGTGCTTGGTTTAAAAGGGGTTTTCTGGGACTTACGTCATCAATATCTATCCTCAGGATAGGTCACAACACCCAGCACCCCCACCAATCTGACATTCAAGACCTATCCCGACGATAGGCCTTCAATATCGGAGTCCCAAAAATCCCTTTTAATGATCTATCTTATATATAGACAGTGATGAGTATCACTTTGCGCCAGCTGCAGTGCTCAGTTTCTATAGCTCTCTATATGCAGGTATGGGTTGTCAGTTGTCCCTATGCTGGAAACAGACAGTCGCACAGTACCACTTTACCATTCTCAGTATGTGTCATAGTTTGAGAAGAAACAATTTAGACATTTTCCCACAACTTAAAACTGCATAATCTTCTTTATTTACCGTACTTATTTATTAACAATATCATTATAAACCCACTAACTGCAATAAAGCCTAATCCTCAGTAATGAAAGTGCCGGGGGCCAAAGTGTTTTATTTTGTACATTTAAGAGCTCTGCAAAAGGTCACACAAGAACAAAGGGATTAAACAGCCTATCGGGACAGGATGTAGGAGGTTAAGGACTCCTGTAAGAATCTGGCCATACAAGGGACTATCTACCTTGTCTTAAAAGGCCATACACTGCAAATACAGGTCGCCATTGATCTGAAATATTTATTATATCCACTACTGCTTATATGTACTGGTTTCTTCTGCAACGTGTAATCACACTAAACTTGCAATTGACTTTGGAGGGGTGCAACAGTTTCACTTCCATTCATACAACTTTACCCACCCAGCTTTCTGCTGACCCCAAAATGGCCTTTTAGTCTTCACCCCTAATTCATCTCCGCTCGTAATATCAGTCTACATCAATGGTCCCCAACCTATGCCTCTTCAAATGCAGCACCCAGCATCCCGTGACAGCTGCAGGCCGTCAGAGCATGTTGGGAGTTGTAGTGTTGCAACAGCTGGAGAGTCACAGATCTAGTTCTTTCAGGCATGAATCGGGAAGCTCAGGATGAAGATAAGCCACCTTGATGGTAGTGTTTTTAAATGTACTAAATTGCCTGTGATGATCAATAGTATTCAATACTGCATCTGTGGCTGGGATGGGTTTGCAAATTGCTGATGTCACCTACGCACAAGGAGATAAATGAGATATCGAAATACTGACCTGGATACGGGAAACAAGTTGCGAAAAAAAATGGGAAGGTCACTGTTTAATCTTCCTGAATAACAAGCATGTGCTTTTATGGACAGGATGATAAGAGATCGGGTCTCTTCCTGGTTTCCTGGTGTCTTCTCACCTCTCCAGGTGCCAAATGACATGCAGTGATGTCCTGTCCAGTGGGATCTGTGTTCTCCATCTGCACTACTGTTTGGATTGGCACGGCTGCCTAGAAAGCAAGAAACAGCTGTGAAAAGATCCTGCAAATGACGCTTCCTGGTACATGAAGAGGTTGTGTCCTTCATGGCTATAATTTTATATATTTGTGTAAATATCTACACACCGCAAACTCAGGGTTCTCCAGGTCATGTCCCTTATCGGGAATTTAGGTCGGGACCCTCCTTTATCCTACAAAGAGAATTTGCACTCCCAGACCACACCATGTTATGTCTACTTTTAAAGGGGTTATCCCCTAAACAGCACTGATCACCTATCTAAAGGCTAAGTGAGAAATGTTGGATTGCTGGGGGTCAAACTCCTGGGACCCCCAGTGATCTGGTTATACAGATCACTGGGGGTCCCAGGAGTTTGACCCCCAGCAATCCAACATTTCTCCCTTAGCCATTAGATAGGCGATCAGTGCTGTTTAGGGGATAACCCCTTTAAAAGTAGACATAACATGGTGTGGTCTGGGAGTGCAAATTGTGAAGAGCCACAATTTTAATATTATTAGGAAAATTCCCCGACAGGCAGTTATAATTGATATTTACTTACTGGCTCTTCTTTATGCCTGATGTGTTTATCCCTCCAGACCTGCATGTTGCTATTGGTTGGTTCATACAGCTTAAGGCCTCATGCACACAACAGTATTTTTTTCACTGTCCGCAAAACGGGGTTCCGTTGGTCCGTGACCGTTTTTTCGTCCGTGGGTCTTCCTTGATTTTTGGAGGATCCACGGACATGAAAAAAAAAGTCGTTTTGGTGTCTGCCTGGCCGTGCGGAGCCAAACGGATCCGTTCTGAATTACAATGCAAGTCAATGGGGACGGATCCGTTTGACGTTGACACAATATGGTGCAATTGCAAACGGATCCGTCCCCCATTGACTTTCAATGTAAAGTCAGGAGTCCCTTTTATACCATCGGATCTGAGTTTTCTCCAATCCGATGGTATATTTTAACTTGAAGTGTCCCCATCACCATGGGAATGCCTCTATGTTAGAATATACTGTCGGATATGAGTTACATAGTGAAAACTCATATCCGACGGTATATTCTAACACAGAGGCGTTCCCATGGTGATGGGGACGCTTCTAGTTAGAATATACTACAAACTGTGTACATGACTGCCCCCTGCTGCCTGGCAGCACCCGATCTCTTACAGGGGGCTGTGATCCACACAATTAACCCCTCAGGTGCCGCACCTGAAGGGGTTAATTGTGCGTATCATAGCCCCCTGTAAGAGATCAGGGCTGCCAGGCAGCAGGGGGCAGACCCCCCCTCCCCAGTTTGAATATCATTGGTGGCCAGTGCGGCCCCCCTCCCTCCCTCTATTGTATTAATAACATTGGTGGCCAGTGTGTGGCCTCCCCCGGTACCCCCTCCCTCCCTCTATTGTAATAAGAACATTGGTGGCAGTGTGCCGCCTCCCCCGGCCCCCCCACCCTCCCTCTATTGAATTAAGAACATTGGTGGCCAGTGTGCGGCCTCCCCCGGCCCCCCTCCCTCCCTCTATTGTAATAAGAACATTGGTGGCAGTGTGCAGCCTCCCCCGGCCCCCCCCCCCCCCCCCGATCATTGGTGGCAGCGGAGTTCCGATCGGAGTCCCAGTTTAATCGCTGGGGCTCCGATCGGTAACCATGGCAACCAGGACGCTACTGCAGTCATGGTTGCCATGGTTACTTAGCAATAGTAGAAGCATCATACTTACCTGCTGGCTGCTGCGATGTCTGTGTCTGGCCGGGAGCTCCTCCTACTGGTAAGTGACAGGTCTGTGCGGCGCATTGCTAAATGAACTGTCACTTACCAGTAGGAGGAGCTCCCAGCCGGACACAGACATCGCAGCAGCCAGCAGGTAAGTATGATGCTTCTACTATTGCCAAGTAACCATGGCAACCAGGACTGCAGTAGCGTCCTGGTTGCCATGGTTACCGATCGGAGCCCCAGCGATTAAACTGGGACTCCGATCGGAACTCCGCTGCCACCAATGATGGGGGGGGGGGGCCCGGGGGAGGCCGCAAACTGCCACCAATGTTCTTATTACAATAGAGGGAGGGAGGGAGGGGGGGCCGGGGGAGGCCGCACACTGCCACCAATGTTCTTATTACAATAGAGGGAGGGAGGGGGGCCGCACTGGCCACCAATGAAATTTAAACTGGGGAGGGAGGGGGGTCTGCCCCCTGCTGCCTGGCAGCCCCGGATCTCTTACAGGGGGCTATGATGGGGTTAATTGTGCGTATCATAGCCCCCTGTAAGAGATCCGGGGCTGCCAGGCAGCAGGGGGCAGACCCCCCTCCCTCCCCAGTTTAAATTTCATTGGTGGCCAGTGCGGCCCCCCTCCCTCCCTCTATTGTAATAAGAACATTGGTGGCAGTGTGCGGCCTCCCCCGGCCCCCCTCCCTCCCTCTATTGTAACAAGAACATTGGTGGCAATGTGCGGCCTCCCCCGGCCCCCCCTCCCTCCCTCTATTGTAATAAGAACATTGGTGGCAGTTTGCGGCCTCCCCCGGGCCCCCCCCCCCCCATCATTGGTGGCAGCGGAGTTCCGATCGGAGTCCCAGTTTAATCGCTGGGGCTCCGATCGGTAACCATGGCAACCAGGACGCTACTGCAGTCCTGGTTGCCATGGTTACTTGGCAATAGTAGAAGCATCATACTTACCTGCTGGCTGCTGCGATGTCTGTGTCCGGCTGGGAGCTCCTCCTACTGGTAAGTGACAGTTCATTTAGCAATGCGCCGCACAGACCTGTCACTTACCAGTAGGAGGAGCTCCCGGCCAGACACAGACATCGCAGCAGCCAGCAGGTAAGTATGATGCTTCTACTATTGCTAAGTAACCATGGCAACCATGACTGCAGTAGCGTCCTGGTTGCCATGGTTACCGATCGGAGCCCCAGCGATTAAACTGGGACTCCGATCGGAACTCCGCTGCCACCAATGTTCTTATTACAATAGAGGGAGGGAGGGAGGGAGGGAGGGGGGGCCGGGGGAGGCCGCACATTGCCACCAATGTTCTTATTACAATAGAGGGAGGGAGGGGGGCCGGGGGAGGCCGCACACTGCCACCAATGTTCTTATTACAATAGAGGGAGGGAGGGGGGCCGCACTGGCCACCAATGAAATTTAAACTGGGGAGGGAGGGGGGTCTGCCCCCTGCTGCCTGGCAGCCCCGGATCTCTTACAGGGGGCTATGATACGCACAATTAACCCCTTCAGGTGCGGCACCTGAGGGGTTAATTGTGTGGATCACAGCCCCCTGTAAGAAATCGGGTGCTGCCAGGCAGCAGGGGGCAGTCATGTACACAGTTCGTTGTATATTCTAACTAGAAGCGTCCCCATCACTATGGGAACGCCTCTGTGTTAGAATATACTGTCGGATCTGAGTTTTCCCGAAGTGAAAACTCAGCTCTGAAAAAGCTTTTATGCAGACGGATCTTCGGATCCGTCTTTATGAAAGTAACCTACGGCCACGGATCACGGACACGGATGCCAATCTTGTGTGCATCCGTGTTCTTTCACGGACCCATTGACTTGAATGGGTCCGTGAACCGTTGTCCGTCAAAAAAATAGGACAGGTCATATTTTTTTGACGGACAGGATACACGGATCACGGAGGCGGATGACAAACGGTGCATTTTCCGAGTTTTCAACGGACCCATTGTAAGGCCCCTATACACTTTACAGTATTGTTAACTGGTCCAGGACGTTCGATAGGATTGGTCAACAATCTTAGGTGTATGGCGAGCTCCCAATTCTTCACCAACATAATCTGTCGGATCAGGAGCATTGAATTTTAAGCCCTGATCCTTTTTTTCTCTCTCCTGGGAGCAGAAGCACATACACAACCACTTGAACCATGTATCTGTATGAGGGAATCAGGGGAGATAGAAGTCGGTCAAACACAGCTATTGAAGGTGTAAGGGTTATGACTTAAGGCTGTTCTGTCAATTGAAACAAATTAGATTGTACTGCACATGTGCACTTTGTGTATCTTACCTGTGGATTTTAGGAAGGCGTTACAATAAAGGATCAAAGTTGTTTTATCCAGTGGCTGGCAATCTTCTTTTTGTACCTGACTTGCAATAACATTAGAGGATTGCTAATTGAGTGATAAACTCAACAAGATAAATATGTACCTCCTACCCATAGAGAATTGACTCAATCATCAGCAGTCACCCGACCACTGACATCACTCCAGACTTGACATTAGCTGAAAGAAATCTGTTGAGTTTTGTAAACAGGCCTCGAAGCACGCAAAGAATGACCATCAGTCACGAATTGGCTCCATACCTGCTTCCTGCAAGTGAATTGTACAGAAGTGCAAGCGTGCGATTGTATTCACTGTCCTCTACTATGTCAATTTTTTACCTCATTGTTTAGTGAACAGGATGACAAATAGCTCAGAGGAAACACAAAGAAACAATGGCTGCCCTCACTCGCCCTCCGCAAACCACAGAGAACACCAGTCTCCTCTACCCTTTTACAAGATACGGACTTCAGTGAGATGTTAAAGTGGATTTATCCTGTAAAAGAAAAAGGATAGAAAGTAATAGAAAAATAAATTACTTTCTAAGTCCTCACTTAACCTTAAAGCTCTTCAAGGGGTCGTCCATTATTTTTTTTAAATGTGCCCTTAGCCAGTGATGCCTACTAAAAAAAAAAATATATATATAATAATAATAATAATAATAATAATAATAATAATAATATTCTTTGCTGTCCCATGGTTCACAGGCTTGCTTCATTGGACTTCCAGTCCTAATCTGTCCACTTCCGCATAGATGAGATTACGGGCGCCACTGCAGCCAATGACTTGCCTCAGTGGTAACGTGGCCAAGTGGCATACCACTGCGTCACATGCCGCTTCGGGAGACGTCACCGCTGAGGTCAGTCATTGGAGCAGCGGCACATGTGACTGTCTGCTCGGAAGTTGACAAAAAGGGACCAGAAGTCCAGTGAAGAAAGTACGGAAGCCGAAACATCGAGGGGCAGGGAAATAAGTTTTTTTTGAACAGGGACGGTGGGGAACATTTAAAAAATACCTTAGACAACCCCCTTTAATATTATTCTATTTCTGAAATACCTGGCAACCTACATGAGTTACCACCGCTATCGGTCTCTATTACAGTGCCAATATGTATCGTCAGTGTTTTCTATAGTCCCTGAACTGTATATACGCAGGCTCGGACTGGCCCACAGGAGTACAGGTGAATCTCCCTGTGGTCCCCTAGTCTCCCACCCCCTGCACAAGTGGCACATAATACAGTAGACTTACTGCACAACATACATATATTCAACGTCCTCAACCAGCCTAGGTTCAGAGAAAAAATTTGTTATTTATTATATTTTAATGCATTCGTACGATGGGCCCCCCAAATAAATTTTATTGGTGGGCCCTAGCCACCCCAGTCCGACACTGTATATAAGTCTGAATTTTTATGTAGTGTTACACCCGCCAGCCCCCTCACTTCTCCATTCCTGCAATATGTGCCATATGCCATTGTTGTTTTGTCATTGTAGTCATGAATTGGAGAGCTCAGGATGAACAGAGGTATAGGTGCTGCTATAGTAAAGTATTGGCCAGCATTTCCCAACCAGGGATCCTTGAACCCTAATCAGGGTTCCCCAGGACATGGCACCTGCCACTTTTACAAAAGGGAAAGGAAACTGATTACAGCTCAAAAATACTTTGCAAAGCACTAAACAGATCTAATCCACATTACAGCACTGGGCAAGAATTAAATAACCTTTTACCCACCACTACACCAAGCTTCATAGAGGCAGGATTAAAATTATGGGGTCCTCAGGCGTGGAAACATTTCTAAGGGGTTTCCCGGTGGTATTACATTTGGGAATCACTGGTATAGAGATACATTTCATAATGATAGAGACTTGTATAAGCATTAAAAACAAACGGGGCAACCACATGAAGCCTGGAGCAGCATTTGCCTTGTAGTCATTTGCTCAGTTGATGTTGCTTCTATGCACCCAGAAGTTCCTGCTCAGTGACGACGTTCGAGCCAGGAGACCCATCACCTGCCCGGGACCATATGACTTTGTGCCAATGCCGGAGGCTCCGCGTGCCTTTTATAGTTCTTCACATACTGCCAACCTGAGCTTGTTCTGCTCCACGTGACTTGAAGAGTAAACTTGAAGGGTTGCTTGAGGGCAAACTACAAAAGTTGCAAGTATAAAGTGGATCTCTGAAAATCAACAAAAAAAAACAAAAACAAAAAAACACACCACATGAAAATGATTGGAAAGGGGAATCCTGACCACAACGCCCACTCTCCTTCCAAGTGGTCCTACTGTGGCACGTTACTCCAGTTCATGGCTCCCTATGAACCTTCATAGCAAGCGCCTTCCTGATAATAAACGAATACCCGATGTGGAGTGATCTTTAATATACAGCCAGGTGACTGGGCCTTGAAGATCTCTGAAAGGCCAAGATCCTCCTCATGTGCAGATACACTTCTTAAACATTATTGGTTTTACCAAGCTTCGTGTGAGGGCACAATTTCCAGGGAAAAAGGGTATTAACCCTAGTTACATCAAAGGGGTTCTCTGGAGACTGGGAACCCTTTTTCATATGTGCAGACAGGGTGCAGGGGTTAAAAAAAATATGAATTCAGTTGTCACTGGTGCTCTGGTTCCAGCACCAAGCTCCCTTCTACTCCACTTATGGTCCCTGCTGGACCAGAAGTGTGATGTGCCATCTACACACGCACACACGGCACACACACGGCACACACACGGCACACACACGGCACACACACGGCACAGCTCCAGGCCAGCCAGCGGACTCACTGGTGGCAGTGGAGATATGCCATGACTGCATACGATACCAATGACTGGGTGACACGCATGTAGACGTTGCATTTCTACGGCAGCAGAAGCAGAGGAGAATGTAGCTTTAGTACATGGCAGCAAATCTGTTTACTCCAGTGCAGATATGAGTCACATTAGCTCATGGGATTAAAGGATCAAAAAACTTCAGCAACAACAACAGAATTAGGGTACTTTTACACTAGTGGCAGTTCTTTTAGTCCGGCTGCCTCTTGGCGCGCGCTGCCGCCGGTACTCCGCCCCCATTACAGTCAATGGGGACGGAGCGGCAGTCCGGGGGCACACAAGAACTAGCAGCTGGATGGATCCCGCCAGAACAGCCTGCCGGAGTCCCCCGCCGCTAGTGTGAAAATAGCCTAACCTAGTATGAAGATACACAAATTACATAATCAGACTCAGCGTCACTTACACTATACACCACTTACTGTAGTTTGGGTGGTATTTTTTGGAGGACAGATTCTCTTTAAGTAAATATATAAGCCCCCAACATAGAACAAAAGAATGCCAGTATGCATTAACTCTGGATCAGTACAGGATAAGTAATGTATGTGCATAGTGATTGCACCAGCAGAATAGTGAGTGCAGCTCTGGAGTATAATACAGGATGTAACTCAGGGTCAGTACAGGATAAGTAATGTATGTACACAGTAACTGCAACAGCAGAATAGTGAGTGCAGCTCTGGAGTATAACACAGGATGTAACTCAGGATCAGTACAGGATAAGTAATGTATGTACACAGTGACTGCACCAGCAGAATAGTGAGTGCAGCTCTGGAGTATAATACAGGATGTAACTCAGGATCAGTACAGGATAAGTAATGTAATGTACACAGTGACTGCACCAGCAGAATAGTGAGTGCAGCTCTGGAGTATAATACAGGATGTAACTCAGGGTCAGTACAGGATAAGTAATGTATTATGTATGTACACAGTGACTGCACCAGCAGAATAGTGAGTGCAGCTCTGTATAATACAGGATGTAACTCAGAATCATTACAGCATGTACACACACATTGACTATTAGCAGAATCGGGACTACAGCTCTGGAGTATAATAAAGGATAAGTAATCTACGTACAAATTGTCTCCACCAGCAGAATAAGGAGTGCAGCTCTGGAGTATAATATGGGATAAGTAATTTATGTATACAGGGATCTATATGTAAACTTCAACATATTCTTCATATTTATATGAAGCGGATACCAATATTACGGATGAAATTATGGATTCCTACCTGGATGCTATTTCCTTCCCAGTTCTTACAGATACTTAAAAGGGAATCACTTGATGTAAATTTCTCCCTACAAGAATAAGAGGCCGCAATTAAAGCATGCTCTAGTAACTCTTCCCCCGCGTCAGACGATTTCCATATGAATTTTATCGTAGATATAAGGAGGTTATTCTCCCTAGTCTACTGAAGGTGTTTGATGACTCATTAAAAGATAGGACTCTGCCGAAATCAATGACAGAAGCTGTAATAACATTAATAAGTGCATGAGGAGGGAGTTGGGGCAGGCGGCGCATGACCGAGGGAGCTGCCGGTCTGCGCCGTCTTAATGCTATACATAAGGTACTACAGTAAGTACAGAACAGTGCGGTATACATTAAGATATGGATCGGATTAAATGTACTTAACAGCTGCGGGGCCCGGTGTATTAGAGTAGAATTACTGCACCGGGCCCCGCCATGAGTGTCTCCGCCTCCTCCCTCCACACTGATGCATCTGATGGGGGATCTGTAGATGACACTTATGGGAATCTGTGGATGATATAAGTGTCATCCACAAATCCCCCCATAACAGTGCGTCATCCACAAATCCCCCCCATAACAGTGCGTCATCCACAAATCCCCCCATAACAGCGCGTCATCCACAGATCCCTCATAACAGTGCGGCATCCACAGACCACCATTAGTTCAAAACCTACCAAAAGCACACCTTTTGGTTCAAAATATTTTTTTCTTATTTCCTCCTCAAAAACCTAGGTGCGTCTTCTCATCAGGTGCGTCTTATAAAGCGAAAAATACGGTAATCTTCATCGGTTGTTTAAGAACATTCAGTCTTCTGGGGAGATTCCTTTGAAAGGTTTTGGGTAGGATGGGGTTTGGAGACAGATTTATAGATATGATCAAAGTGTTGTATAGGTCCCCCTTGGCAAGACTAAACATTAATGGGAGTTTGACAACGAGCTTTGCCTTGAATAGGGGCATTCGCCAAGGCTGTCCACTCTCCCCACTACTATTTGATATCTATATCGAGCCCTTAGCTCTAGCTGTTAGGCAGGATTCTAAGATTGAAGGGTTTGGAGTAATAGGGGTGGAGGACCGCGTTTCTTGAAATGCGGATGAGGTCTTATTTTTTATAGATCATATTAATACAACTCTTCCAAGACTCATCCATATAGTTAATTCCTTTGGTAAGGTTTCAGGCCTAGATATAAACTGGTCAAAAACCACCCTTATGCCAGTGGATAGTTTTGTACTCTCTACTGAGGAAATTTTGACTATGTTGAATGTTTCTAACTCTTTCCAATATTAGGTCATGACTATATCTCCTAAGATCGAAGATTTTTTACAGCTTAATTGGATTCCATTATGAACTAAATTGAAGATAAAAATTGGGATATGGCTCCGACTTCCCTTATCCAGAGATGACAGAGAGTCTCTTTGATTAAGATGGTGATTCTGGCCCAGCTCCTCTATATCCTTAGGAATTCACCTATATGGATAGAGGATACGTTCTTTAAGCTTATTGAGAGAATAATTAATGATTTGTTGTGGGGAAGGGAAAATTATATTTTATATATTGCACAAGTGGTGAACAACGGAGAGATACTTTCGTTCTCGGTATTAGCACAAAGGGAGACTATGGGTGGTCTGTCTTGGTTTAGATATTTTCAATTACGTTCGGCACTTTCTAGTGTAAAGAATAAATCACTGTTGGAGGTAGATATTTTTACCTCTTTAAATGATTTGTTAGGAAATTTAGATCACAAGGTTAAGATTGCACATTTGAATAAAGTATTACTCAGGGCACTATTTATTAAAACACAATCACCAGGACAAAGGGCCTGGGGAGTTGACTGCCCAAGGATCCAATTAGAGGGATTGGGAAATATATTAGCGAATTTTGAGTTCAAGATTACATAACTTTAATCACGTGGGGATACAATTTAATATTTTACATAGATTATATGTTACGCCCTTATGGCTTAATAAATGTGGGTTAAGAGATAGTTCTAAGTGTCCACGGTGTGGCCTTTTTGGGGCTGACCATCTACATATGCTTTGCTTGTGCCCAGAATTAAAAGAATACTGGTTTGCGATTAATAACTTTATAACTCATAAATTGAGACTCCCGATTCCATTTATGGTTGAATGTTGCATTTTGAGTGATCTCTCTAAGGTAAATTGCAATAAAGATAAGAAGACACTTTTGAATAGAATACTGTTCCTGGCGAGAGTTTTGATTACTCGAGTCTGGTTCGCACGAGATGTTCTAAATTTGAACACTTGGATAAACTTGGTTAATAGGGTTAAAAATTATGAGAATGTCCTCTATAGGCAAAAAAATAGTCAGGAGAAGTGGACTAAGATATGGGATTCCCTTTTGCTGTTTGAGTGGGATGATAGAGGGTCTTTGAGATGCATCGTAAGGGTAGGGTGGGGTGGGAAATGGGTGGCTATTTGGAATTTAAAATAATAATTTTATATTGTAATTTTGAATGAAAATGATAAAAAAAAAAAATATATATAATAATCACACACACACCACAGTCTTCAGATGCACATATGCTTAAAAAAAATAAAATGCCCTTGAACAGCTCCTGTCACCTGGATCAACCCGATGCAACCAGGCATATAGCCTGCTAGGGTTGTTGACACCGATTCAAATGATACGCATCTTTTATCTGTAGGTAGTGGAGTTATGGAGAAATTCTTACTTTTATAAATATGCTAATAAGCTAATGGAGCACCAGGAGGCAGGCTTATGTGGTTGGAGCACCACTCTAGCGACGCCCCTGCTGTTCCATACTCCTTCAAATCATGCCCCCCTCCCTTTAGATTGACAGCGCTAGATCTCTTCAAGCTGACCACGCCGCCGCTTCCATGTTCAGTGACGTGAACAAGGCGTGCGCAGTATGCACCTTTGCTCATCAGGATGAAGGTAAGGCACCTTTCACACGGGCGAGATTTCCGCGCAGGTGCAATGCGTGAAGTGAACGCATTGCACCCGCACTGAATCCGGACCCATTCATTTCTATAGGGCTGTGCACGAGCGGTGGTTTTCATGCATCACTTGTGCGTTGTGTGAAAATCGCAGCATGCTCTATATTGTGCGTTTTCCACACAACGCAGGCCCCATAGAAGTGAATGGGGCTGTGTGAAAATCGCAAGCATCCGCAAGCAAGTGCGGATGCGGTGCGATTTTCATAGACGGTTGCTAGGAGACGATCGGGATGGAGACCCGATCATTATTATTTTCCCTTATAATATGGTTATAAGGGAAAATAATGGCATTCTGAATACAGAATGCATAGTATAATAGCGCTGGAGGGGTTAAAACAAATAAAAAATAATTTAACTTGCCTTAATCCACTTGCTCGCGCAGCCGGCATCTCTTCTGTCTGTCTTCTGTGCTGTGTGCAGGAAAAGGACCTGTGGTGGCATCACTCCGGTCATCACATGATCCATCACCATGGTAAAAGATCATGTGACGGACCATGTGATGACCGGAGTGATGCCACCACAGGTCCTTTTCCTGCACACAGCACAGAAGACAGACAGAAGAGATGCCGGCTGCGCGAGCAAGTGGATTAAGGGGAATTTAATTATTTTTTATTTTTTTTAACCCCTCCAGCGCTATTGTGTGTATGCATTCTGTATTCAGAATGCTATTATTTTCCCTTATAACCATGTTATAAAGGGAAAATAATACAATCTACAGAACACCGATCCCAAGCCCGAACTTCAGTGAAGAAGTTCGGGTTTGGGTACCAAACATGCCGATTTTTCTCACGCGCTTGCAAAACGCATTACAATGTTTTGCACTTGCAGGATTTTTCCGCGCATGTTCCCGCAACCCCTGTCTGAAAGAGGCCTAAAGATGTGGTGCGCACGTGCCGTTCTAGACAGCGGGTGCGCAGACCAGAGGTCTAGCGCTGTCAATCTAAAGGGAAGGGGGCGTGATTTGAAGGAGAAGGGCATCAGTATTGAGCACCAGGGGCGTTGCTGGAGCGGTGCGTGAACCACATAAGGGTACTTTCACACTTGCGTTTTTCTTTTCCTCCACAGAGTTCCGTCACAGGGGCTCTATACCGGAAAAAAACTGATCAGTTTTATCCCCATGCATTCTCAATGGAGAGCAATCCTTTCAGGATGTCTTCAGTTCAGTCTTTTTGACTGATCAGGAAAAAGAGAAAACGGCAGCACGCTACGGTTTTATCTCCGGCCCAAAAAAATGAAGACTTGCCTGAATGCCATTTTTTTTTACATAGGAATGTATTAGTGCCGGATCCGGCATTCAAAACACCAGAATGCCGGATCCGTCCTTCTGGTATGCCCATGAGCAGACCGGTAAAAATGTGGAAAAAAAAAAAAAATCATAACGGATCCGTTTGTCTGTATGACAAACGTATCCGTTCTTGCAATGCATATGTAAGACGGATCAGGAGCCTGATCAGTCTTAAAATGCATTCAGTTGTCATACGCTTTGCCGGATCATTCTGCCGCAAGTGTGAAAGTAGCCTAAGCCCGCCATCCTGGTGCTCCAATAGCTTATTAGCATATTTATAGAAGTTCAAATTTCTCCATAACATTACCATCTACAGATAAAAGGTAGGTATTGTTTTAAATCAGCGTCAGTAACTCTACCAGGCTATATCCCTGGTTGTATAGAGTTGATCTAGGTGACAGAGCTGCTTTAATATATAGAATTTTCCAAATTTGAGATAAGCTGTCAGACGCTGAGCAGGTAACAGCACACTCTGTCACTGCCCCCTTCTCACATGCTTGCCATCTGATATAAAAGGTGCCATTATGCTCTGCGTGTGTTTAATCTACAATTTATGCCATCTGGTCTCCTGCCAGGCTAAGAAATAATTCTATTTAGATTGCAGCTATCAGCAAAGGTCCTTGTGCCAAATGCTTGTGATCCCAGAGACGTTATGACACAAACAGTCATATCGGTATTAGCCTTGTGGAAACGGTTCCAGTGGTTTGTTTAACAGCTTCTTAGTCGGTGACGTTACTGACGTCAGTCCAGGCTCTTGTCTGCCACGTAACGGAGGCTCTCCTCACAGTGACATGGTACATTGCACAATACCCTTGGAGGAGGCGTTCACTCTACTTTTCTAATGTCATTTACAACGCATTACAATTAGATAAGATTTTTTTGTTTTAAAATGCATAAAAGGAGTCTCCGGCTTTGACTGCAGTCTAAAGGAAATGTTCACACCTGTCTTATTTGCTGCACTTGATTGCATTCTTATTCTGCTTTGCGGTAAACTTCAAATTTTACAAAACTGTAACACTAAGTTAGGCCACCCCTGCAGTAGAAAATATTTTCTGCATGTGTGCATGGCTTACACTTAACAGTATGTAATGCCCATGGGTCTAATCTCTGGAAGACTTGTGCCTCAATCCTGTATGTCCATGCACCATTCCTAAGAATATGACACACATCCTAAATGCGCATTCCACTTTCAGCAATGGATAAATGCAGAGGCGGACCGGCCATATACCCTACAGGGAAATTTCCAGGTGGGCTGATGCCCAGGCCCTCATTGCGGCCGCTGGTTGGGTACATAGGGATCTGATGCTCTCAGCATTAAAGGGGTTGTCCGGGCTTTTAACCCCTTAAGGACCGGGCTCATTTTCACCTTAAGGACCGGGCCATTTTTTGCAAATCTGACCAGTGTCACTTTAAGTGCTCATAACTTTCAAACGCTTTGACTTACCCAGGCCGTTCTGAGATTGTTTTTTCGTCACATATTGTACTTCATGACACTGCTAAAATTGGGTCAAAAAAGTTATTTTTTTTGCATAAAAAAATACATTTTTTACCAAAAATTTTGAAAAATTAGCAAATTTCAAAGTTTCAGTTTCTCTACTTCTGTAATACATAGTAATACCCCCAAAAATTGTGATGACTTTACATTCCCCATATGTCTACTTCATGTTTGTAGCATTTTGGGAATGATATTTTATTTTTTGGGGATGTTACAAGGCTTAGAAGTTTAGAAGCAAATTTTGAAATTTTTGAGAAATCTTCAAAATCCCACTTTTTATGGACCAGTTCAGGTTTGAAGTCATATTGTGAGGCTTAGATAATAGAAACCTCCCAAAAATGACCCCATTCTAGAAACTACACCCCTCAAGGTATTCAAAACTGTTTTTTCAAACTTTATTAACCCTTTAGGTGTTCCACAAGAGTTAATGGCAGATGGAGAAACAATTTTGAAATTTCTATTTTTTGGAAAATTTTCCAATATAATAAATTTTTTCCAGGAGTAAAATAAGGGTTAACTGCCAAACAACACTCAAAATGGGTTGCCCTGATTCTGTAGTTTGCAAAAACACCCCATATGTGGTCGTAAACTACTGTTTGGCCGAACGGTAGCACATAGAAGGAGGGGAACACCATATGGGTTTTGGAAGGCAGATTTTGCAGGACTGGTTTTGTTTATACCATGTCCCATTTGAAGCCCCCTGTTGCACCCCTAGAATAGAAATTTCAAAAAAGTGACTCCATCTAAGAAAGTACACCCCTCAAGGTATTCAAAACTGGGTTTACAAACTTTGTTAACCCTTTAGGTGTTCAACAAGAGTTAATGGCAGATGGAGAAACAATTATGAAATTTCAATTTTTTGGAAAATTTTCCAATATAATCAATTTTTTCTAGGAGTAAAACAAGGGTTAACTGCCAAACAACACTCAAAATGGGTTGCCCTGATTCTGTAGTTTGCAGAAACACCCCATATGTGGTGGTAAACTACTATTTGGCTAAACGGCAGGACATAGAAGAAGGGGAACGCCATATGGTTTTTGGAAGGCAGATTTTGCTGGACTGGTTTATTTACACCATGTACCCTTTCAAGCCCCCTGATGCACCCCTAGAGTAGAAACTCCATAAAAGTGACCCCATCTAGGAAACTACGGGATAAGGTGGTTGTTGTTTTGGGACTATTTTTGGGGTAAATTTGATATTTGGTTGCTCTATATTACTCTTTTTTGAGGCAATGTAACAAAAAAATTAAAATCTAAAATTGTTTCTACATTCGCTATTTAGTTTTGTGGAACACCTAAAGGGTTAACATAGTTTGTAAAGTAACTTTTGAATACCTTGAGGGGTGTAGTTTCTTAGATGGGGTCACTTTTTTGGAGTTTCTAGTCTGGGCTACATCAGGGGGGGCTTCTAATGGGACATGGTGTCAAAAAAAAAACTGTCCATCAAAATCTGCCTTCCAGAAACCGTATGGCGTTCCCTTCGTTCTATGCCCTGCCGTGCGGCTATATAGCCATTTACGACCACATATGGGGTGTTTCTGCAAACGACAGAATCGGGGCAATAAATATTTAGTTTTGTTTGGCTGTTAACCCTTGCTTTATTACCGGCAAAATGGATTTAAATTGAAATTTTGCCCAAAAATAGGTGTTTTGGCACCGTTTTTATTTTATATTTTTAACACCGTTCATCCGAGGCGTTTGGTCAAAAGTTATTTTTATAGCGACGACTTTTACGCACGCGACGATGCCCAATATGTATGGCTCTCAGACTTTGGAGACACTAAGCAGGCATCCTAAAACTGCGGCCCTCCAGATGTTGTAAAACTACAATTCCCACCATGCCCTGCTGATGGCTGTAGGTTGTCTGGGCATGCTGGGAGTTATAGTTTTACAACATCTGGAGGGCCGCAGTTTGAGGATGCCTGCACTAAAACTAATATTTTTGGGGGAAAGAAAAATAGTTTTCGTGTCTCCAAAGTCTGAGAGCCATAGTGTTTTATGTTCTCTAGTGAACTGTTGGGGATTATAAAAATTTAGTACTCCATGGAAGTGTGATACTCCCTGAAGCAATCGATAACGCAGAGGCCCGGATGATCGGGGCACGTGTCGCACTGAGTGGTGGTGTCCTTCCGTATCCCCCTCCTGCGACACACTCTGCACTTTTTTTGGGTTCGTCCCTTCTTTCCAGTATGGGGGACCACACCTGGAAAGTGTTGGCCAGGGACGATCCGGGCGCCTCCAGTTCCCGAGGTACTCCGGCCTGCTCTTTCCCGGTCCGAAAAGATCAGGTCCTTGAGGACTGCCTCATAGAATTGGAGGAATGTCCCTGTGCTGCCAGCGCTTCGGGATAGTACAAAAGAGTTGTACATGGCAACCTGCACCAAGTAGACCGCAACTTTTTTGTACCATGCCCGGGTTTTGCGCATGGCGTTATATGGCGTGAGGACTTGATCCGAGAGATCAACTCCTCCCATATACCGATTGTAGTCGACGATACAATCGGGCTTGAGGACCGTTGCCGCGGTACCTCGCACAGGGACTGGGGTGGTGCCGTTACCGTGGATTGTGGACAGCATAAGGACATCCCTCTTGTCCTTATACCTGACCAGCAACAGGTTTCCACTGGTAAGTGCACGGGTCTCACCCCTGGGGATAGGTACCTGGAGGGGGTAGGCAGGGAGGCCGCGCTGATTTTTCCGCACGGTCCCACAAGCGAACGTAGATCTGGCGGCAAGGGACCTGAACAAGGGAATGCTGGTATAAAAGTTATCCACGTACAAGTGGTAACCATTATCCAGCAGTGGGTACATAAGGTCCCACACGAGTTTCCCGCTAACACCCAGAGTGGGGGGACATTCTGGGGGTTGAATACGGGAATCTCGCCCCTCGTACACACGAAATTTGTAAGTGTACCCTGAGGTACTCTCACAAATTTTGTATAGCTTCACGCCATACCTCGCTCGCTTTGTGGGAATATATTGGCGGAAACTGAGTCTCCCCTTGAACGCAATGAGCGACTCATCAACCGCGACCTCCCTTCCAGGTACGTAGGCCTGCTGAAATGTGGCCCCAAAGTGATCGATGACAGGCCGTATCTTATACAGCCGGTCATAGGCAGGATCACCTCGGGGTGGACATGCTGCATTATCGAAATAATGCAGACATTTCCGGATGGCCTCAAACCGGGAGCGTGTCATGACCATACTGTACAGTGGGGTCTGGTACAGGACGTCCCCACTCCAGTATTGCCTGACACTGGGTTTTTGGACTAGACCCATATGCAGCACGAGGCCCCAAAATGTCCTCATTTCGGCTGCACTGACCGGCGTCCAGCCACCGGGTCTAGCCAAAACTGAGCCTGGGTTTTGAGCGACGAACTGTTGGGCGTACAGATTCGTCTGCTCCACCATCAAATTCACCAGTGGGTTACTGAAAAAAAAAACTAAAATAGTCAATTTCAGTAAACCCCACTGTGGGAATCTGGATTCCAGGATTGCCAGCGAAATCCGGAATCTCAGGCTCAAAGTCCACTGGGGGACACCAGCTAAGTTCATCGGCAGGGGTCTCCGGTGAACTTATTTGGTGGGCCGGGAAACCAGTACGAACCCCAGGGCGGCTCGTACTAGGGTGGGCCACAGGATCCCTAGCATGTGCGGCCCCTGGCTCCGCCTGGCGGCGTCTCCGCCGCCTTGGTGGCTCATCGTCATCCGATGATGATGAGGAGGATGCTGATGATAAGAGGAATGTGGGGTCATCCTCATCCTCACTGGGGCTCTCGGAGTCGGAGGCAATCTGGGCATATGCCTCCTCGGCCGAGAACACCCGGCGGGCCATGGGTGTGTGTGCGTGTAGGTGTGCGTGTGTGTAAAACTTTATTATATGTGCGTGTGTGTGGGGGCAACGGGTGTTCGCGTACTAAAAAAAGGAAAAAAGGGCAAGTGTTAGGAAAAAAAAAAAAGTTGCTGATTAGCGGTACAACGCTGATCAGCGGTGGGGCAGGCGATGCGCTAACAGTGGACGGACGCTAAAAAGTGCCGACCAGTCAGCGAACGCAGAAAAAAAAGTGGTGGTGAGGGGGCTAGTGGTGGTGGTGGGGGGGGGGGGGTTGGGGGATGGGTGGAGAGGGGGGGGGGCTGGTGGTGGTGGGGGGCTGGTAGGGGGGGGCAAGTGGCAGGGGGGGTCTGGGGTCTGATAGATGGATCAAAAAAAAGTTGTGTGTAAAAGTTAAAAGTTTTTTTTTTTCCTAACTAACTTTTCCCTTCTTTCCCTGCCTAACGATGCCTCTCCCTCACTGACCCTAACCTACCTGGGTGGCGATGGGTGCAGGAGGGTGATGGATGGCGATTAGGGGGACACAGGAGCTGGTGCTGGACGATGCTGCCGGGTGCTCGTGCAGAACAGGAAGAGGAGGGGAGAGAGGAGCGCAGGAAGTTTGAATCTCGCGCCTCTCTCCCCTGCACCAATCAGCACCCTGGACAGCAGTGTTCAGCACCAGGGCCAGCACCGCCTCCTCAAATCCTCGGACTGCGATTGGTGGTGTATAATTACGCCACCGATCGCAGTCTTTTTCCGGTTCATCGGGTCACCGACACCCGAATGGACCGGAAACGCAGAAAACCGCAGGTCTGAATTGACCTGCGGTTTTCTGCGATCGCCGATACGGGGGGGTCAAATGACCCCCCCCTGCGTTGTTACGGGATGCCGGCTGAATGATTTCAGCCGAAATCCCGTTCCGATTAACCCCCGCGGCGCCGGAATGCCGATTTTAAGTCAGGACGTACCGGTACGCCCTTGGTCCTTAAGGACTCGGGAAATAGGGCGTACCGGTACGCCCTGTGTCCTTAAGGGGTTAATATTGATGCCCTATTCTCAGGATAGGTCATCAGTAACAGATTGGCGCGGGTCCGACACACAGCACCCCTGACGATCAGCTGGATGAGGAGACTGCGTGCGCATGCGCCATCTCCCTTCTTGTTCACCGCTGCTGTCTATAGCAAAGCAGCAGCATATAGGAAGAGAGAAGGGTGACGGCACGCGCACACTGCGCGTGCCGCTCCCTCATCCAGCTGATCGTCGGGGGTGCCGGGTGTCGGACCCACGCCGATCCGATATTGATGACCCATCCTGAGGATAGGCCATCAATATTAAAAGCTGGGAAAACCACTTTAATTATTGCTAGGAGCATCTGGCTGGCAGAAGAAGGTCCTCCTGCATTCAACTGTATTAGCGTCCTCAGGACAGCGAGTTGAATGCTGCAGCGGGGGTGGCAGTATTTTGTGCTGCACTGTCTATTTGGTTTGGCTGGGGCATATTTTGCTCTACAGTATTGCTGGCCCCACCTACGTCTTATGTTTCTCCTGCATACTTATATTGGCCCCACCTTCTGTCAACTTGGACCCGCCTACAATGTGAGGCCACTTTTATTTTATTTTTTTCCCAGGGTCACTTTAAGTTCCTAGTGCTCTCCTGGATAAACGAGGCAAACACAAAACTTTGTTAAAATGTGCCCCAAAATGTGAAATGCACTAAAGCAGAAACGGAAAAAAGCAAGCTCCCACCAGAGCAGGATACCAATGTAGAACTTTTTTTAAATTAAAACTAGTAATAAAATATATAAAATCACGTATAACGCATTTCAGAGGCATGCTGCCTCCTTCATCGGATACCAATGTTTGATGGTCCTTCACTATGGGGCGCCGTATGGTTTAATCGACCAAGCCCTCCTTTCTGTCGCTGACAGCGGTAATTAAGACCCCTGCTCCATATCTTAGAGGCAACTGGTGGAGTCAGTTATTGATGGCCACCACAGAGGGACAGCTTTTGGGCAATATATTGTGCTGCACTGTGGTCTATGGTTCTGCTGGGACAGTATTTTGTGCTGTGGTATTGCTGGCCCCACCTACTTGTGTTGCTCCGCCTTCTATCAATTTGGACCTGCCTACAACATGGGGCCGATTTGAGGTTTTTATTAAGCAAATATAAAAGTATCAATGCAGTTATAGGTATATGTTATGGAATTAACAGTCATGCCAGTAGCGTAACTACCGGGTAAGCAGGGGAAGCGGCTGCTTCGGGGCCCGGGCTGACAAGCGGTCCGGCGCCCGACAGCGTGTCAGTCAAGTTTAATCTTTTTTATTTATATGCAAATTACCTTCCTAACGTGCCCAAAAGGTTATCCCTCCGGCCGTTTGTGCCCAGCCGCGCCCATTATCGACAAGCCCACCACCGTCCCGCTGTTAATTATTCACTGCTGTCCTCGTCTTTTTTTTTTTCTAAGTGCGCTGTAGTCTCGCGCAAGCGCTGATGTTACTCACGTCCGGGACCATGCGGTGTCCTGGCAGCAGCCTCAAGTAGTGTAATCACGCATGCGCCAGCTTTCTCCGCTTTACATTGTGTGCCAGGACGGATCCGTTTGGCTCAGTTTTGTCAAGTGGACAGCAAAACGCTGCAAGCAGTGTTTTGGTGTCCACCTTCAGAGCGGAATGGAGACTAATCGGAGACAAACTGATGCGTCCAACATACTGAAATAAAAAGTACAGTACAGACCAAAAGTTTGGACACACCTTCTCATTCAAAGAGTTTTCTTTATTTTCATGACTATGAAAATTGTAGATTCACACTGAAGGCATCAAAACTATGAATTAACACATGTACAATTATATACATAACAAAAAAGTGTGAAACAACTGAAAATATGTCATATTCTAGGTTCTTCAAAGTAGCCACCTTTTGCTTTGATTACTGCTTTGCACACTCTTGGCATTCTCTTGATGAGTTTCAAGAGGTAGTCACCTGAAATGGTCTTCCAACAGTCTTGAAGGAGTTCCCAGAGATGCTTGGCACTTGTTGGCCCTTTTGCCTTCACTCTGCGGTCCAGCTCACCCCAAACCATCTCGATTGGGTTCAGGTCCGGTGACTGTGGAGGCCAGGTCATCTGGCGCAGCACCCCATCACTCTCCTTCATGGTCAAATAGCCCTTACACAGCCTGGAGGTGTGTTTGGGGTCATTGTCCTGTTGAAAAATAAATGATGGTCCAACTAAACGCAAACCGGATGGAATAGCATGCCGCTGCAAGATGCTGTGGTAGCCATGCTGGTTCAGTATGCCTTCAATTTTGAATAACTCCCCAACAGTGTCACCAGCAAAGCACCCCCACACCATCACACCTCCTCCTCCATGCTTCACGGTGGGAACCAGGCATGTAGAGTCCATTCGTTCACCTTTTCTGCGTCGCACAAAGACACGGTGGTTGGAACCAAAGATCTCAAATTTGGACTTATCAGACCAAAGCACAGATTTCCACTGGTCTAATGTCCATTCCTTGTGTTCTTTAGCCCAAACAAGTCTCTTCTGCTTGTTGCCTGTCCTTAGCAGTGGTTTCCTAGCAGATATTCTACCATGAAGGCCTGATTCACACAGTCTCCTCTTAACAGTTGTTCTAGAGATGTGTCTGCTGCTAGAACTCTGTGTGGCATTGACCTGGTCTCTAATCTGAGCTGCTGTTAACCTGCGATTTCTGAGGCTGGTGACTCGGATGAACTTATCCCCTGCAGCAGAGGTGACTCTTGGTCTTCCTTTCCTGGGGCGGTCCGCATGTGAGCCAGTTTCTATGTAGCGCTTGATGGTTTTTGTGACTGCACTTGGGGACACTTTCAAAGTTTTCCCAATTTTTCGGACTGACTGACCTTCATTTCTTAAAGTAATGATGGCCAGCTTCTTTACTTAGCTGCTTTTTTCTTGCCATAATACAAATTCTAACAGTCTATTCAGTAGGACTATCAGCTGTGTATCCACCTGACTTCTCCACAACAGCAACTGATGGTCCCAACCCCATTTATAAGGCAAGAAATCCCACTTATTAAACCTGACAGGGCACACCTGTGAAGTGAAAACCATTTCAGGTGACTACCTCTTGAAGCTCATCAAGAGAATGCCAAGAGTGTGCAAAGCAGTAATCAAAGCAAAAGGTGGCTACTTTGAAGAACCTAGAATATGACATATTTTCAGTTGTTTCACACTTGTTTGTTATATATATAATTCCACATGTGTTAATTCATAGTTTTGATGCCTTCAGTGTGAATCTACAATTTTCATAGTCATGAAAATAAAGAAAACTCTTTGAATGAGAAGGTGTGTCCAAACTTTTGGTCTGTACTGTAGGTACAAGCCTTCGGACATGAGCCAGAACATAAGAAATTAGGTAAATATGTAATCACACCTTGTTATTTTAAAAGGTCATTCATGACATTCAGGTTACAGCAGCAGGTCCTTCATGAATCTTACAGCTCTACTGACATCTAGTGGTCAATTTTGTTTCTGCAACTGAAATAAACCTAAGGGAATCTATGGGGCTGCAGGGGGTTTCTGGGATTTTAATATTGAGGTCATCAGTATCAGATGGGCAATGGTCTGACTCCCGTCACCTCTGTCCATCAGCTGTTTGCAGGAACCAAACAAAAACTTTGTGCACGGTATAGTCAAAAGGAAACTGCGAGAACCAGTTTTTTTTTTCCCCTTAATCCTATAATTAAAAACAGGACTTGATACAACAAAGATTACTAGAAGTCATTTCAGGAGTCCTTCAATTTGTTTAGGAAAAATCCATGAAATATTGCAAAAAACAAACAAAAAAAACCTGCACTGTGTGAATAAAAGCATTACGGTCAACAATCTGGAAATTGTGTGAAAGTTTTTTTTTATCTTCATTTATGTTCCACTGCCATCTCCTGTCTAGAGTCAGTACTGCTTCTGATTAGCGCAGATACAAGCTCATGGCCACCGTGTGTGACCATGGCCCATTATATATTCTGTATATATATCTATCAAAAATTTAGTTTTACACAGAATTTATGAGGGTTTGAAAATGACGGTCACGGTAATTAGCCGCAGGTCTCTGCTGTTTGAAACAGCAGAGATCTGCCGGCCATGGCGCCCTCTGCACGTGTGAGCGGGCGCCATGTTTACACATCGCTCCAGTGCCGTACATGTACGGCGCTGGTAGCAAAGGGGTTAAGGAAATTCTGCAGGAAACAAGCAGCAAGCATGCTGTGGCCAGGGCTGAAAGGAAACACTGGCAGCAGATCACCGCTGAACATGGCGCCTGGGACCACTGCGGTAAGCAGAGGAACAGCGGTGCACATCAGCCGCTGTTATACTAATGCCTGTTTTTTATTGAACATGAAAAAAAAACTTAAGTCACTCCGTGTGCATTCCATTTTTGTATTTCCGTTGCGCAGAAAAATAGAACATGTCTTATTATTGTCCGCATTACGAACAAGGATAGTACTGTTCTATTAAGGGCCAGCTGTTACGTTTCGCAAAATACGTAATGCGCACAGCGTCATCCGTGTTTTTTTTGCGGACCGCAAAATACATAAGGTTGTGTGCATGAGTCCTGGCGCTGACAATTGCCTAGGAGACCCAGTGGATAGGGGATAACTTCAGAAAAATTGAAAACTTCTTTAATAAATTTCCACCCGTGTCCATATTGCAGCCCCAAACAGAAGGTCCGCAATATACGGGCACCGGCCACGTGCACACCGTATTACGGATGGGGACCCATTCACTTGAATGGCTCCGCAATCCTGAAGATATATAGAGCGGAAGGCCATGGAAGCACCACAGAGCACTTCCGTGGCATTTCGGTCCGTGCAGACATCACAATCCCATTCAAGTTCAATGGGTCTGAATCCGCCAGCACCGGCCACATGGCTGTTGCCCGTGCATTAGCGACCACAATTTGCGGTCCCCAATGCACAGCACAGGTGGCAAACGTTCGTGAGCTTGAGCTCTTATTCACACACTCAGTGTTTAGTCAGGGATTTCCATCAGTGATTGCAAGTCAAAACGAGGTGTAGATCAAAAGCACATAATGGGTACATATCTTTCCATTACACCTTATCTTTGTGTAGCCTTCGCTCCTGTTTTGGGCTCACAATTACTGATGAAAATCACTTACCAAAAACTGACTCATTCACATGTCAGTGTTTTGGTCAGTGATTGTGAGCCAAAAACAGGTGCAGCTCTAAGCACATAACAGGAGCAGATTTTTCCCTTAGGCCTCATGCACACAACCGTTTTTTTTTTGCAGTCCGCAAAAACGGGGCCCGTAGTTCCGTGATCCGTGTCAGTTTTTTCTTCCGGGGGTCTTCCTTGATTTTTGGAGGATCCACAGACATGAAGGAAAAAAAAAAACAAAAAAAAACATTTTGGTGTCCGCCTGGCTGTGCGGAACCAAACGGATCCGTCCTGACTTACAATGCAAGTCAATGGGGACGGATCCGTTTGACGTTGACACAATATGGTGCAATTGCAAACGGATCCGTCCCCCATTGACTTTCAATGTAAAGTCAGGAGTCCCTTTTATACCATCGGATCTGAGTTTTCTCCAATCCGATGGTATATTTTAACTTGAAGCGTCCCCATCACCATGGGAACGCCTCTATGTTAGAATATACCATCGGATTTGAGTTAGATCGTGAAACTCAGATCCGACAGTATATTCTAACACAGAGGCGTTCCCATAGTGATGGGGACGCTTCAAGTTAGAATATCCTACGAACTGTGTACATGACTGCCCCCTGCTGCCTGGCAGCACCCGATCTCTTACAGGGGGCTGTGATCCGCACAATTAACCCCTCAGGTGCGGATCATAGCCCCCTGTAAGTGATTAGGTGCTGCCAGGCATGAGGGGGCAGACCCCCCTCCCTCCCCAATATTATATTCATTGGTGGGCAGTGCGGCCTCCCCTCTCCCCCCCCTAATTAAAATCGCCTTCCCCCATCATTGGTGGCCAGTGCGGCCTCACCTCTCCCACCACCCCCCTAGTTAAAATCACGTTCTCCCATCATTGGTGGCCAGTGCAGCCTCGCCTCACCTCCCCCCCCCCCCTAGTTAAAATCACCTTCCCCCATCATTGGTGGCAGCGGAGTGATCCGATCGGAGTCCCAGTTTAATCGCTGGGGCTCCGATCGGTAACCATGGCGACAAGGACACTACTGCAGTTCTGGTTGCCATGGTTACTTAGCAATTTTGTGGCTGCTGCGATGTCTGTGACCGGCCAGGAGCTCCTCCTACTGGTAAGTGAAAGGTCTATGCGGCGCATTGCTTACAGCACAGACCTGTCACTTACCAGTAGGAGGAGCGCCCGGCCTCCCAGGCTGTGAGCTGTGCGCTGCAGCCTAGGAGAAGGAGACGCCCACAGGACAAGGGCAGACACCGCCTACTATAACTTACAGAGCAAAAGGTACCGGAGGGCATAACGGGAGAACTGAGCGGCGCCCGGGGATAATAGTAAGTGCAGCGAGATCCCCGGGCGCCGCTCTACATGTCAGCATACTTAGTTCACATTGTTTTTACAAGTGAAAGGTCCTCTTTAAGACCTGGCCAGGCTCGGACTGGCCCACAGGGGTACAGGTGAATCCCCCGGTGGGCCCCTAGTCTCCCACCCCTGCACAAGTGGCACATAACACAGTAGACTTACTGCACTACATTCAATGTGCAGCACCTCAACCAGCCTATGTTTATATAAAAAAACTTGATAGATAATTAAAGAAACTCCCCAGTTTATTATTATAGACACGATCAGAGCTGAGATCACTTCTAGGTATAGAGGAGAGCTACTAGTATCCTCTTCCCCAGGACCCCCATATTCTTTCATCTGGTAGCATCTTGATGCTGTGTGAGCAGATAATATTTGAATGTATCTGTATGGTGGGCCCCCAAAATAATTTTTACTGGTGAGCCCTAGACACCCCAGTCCGACACTGGGCCTAGCTCACACTTTAATGCTTTGGTCAGTGATTTCCATCAGTGATTGTGAGCCAAATCCAGGAATGGAGCCTACACAGAGATGAGGTGTAATGGAAAGATCTGCACCTGTTCTATGTTTTTGACCCGAAACTGGTTTTGGCTCAGAATCACTGACCGAACAGTGACTGTGTGAATAAGGCATTAGAACATAAGTCAACAAAGTACGCTCTGTGCATAGACTCAACAAGCAGGGAACGCGGGAAGATTTCAGCTCTGAAGTCAAATTTCAAGAATTTGAAGTGTAGCCCAGAGGTGAGGTTTGGTTGCTGCAGCAACCACTTGGTGCATTGCTACTAATGAAATTCAACACTTTCTTTTTTTTTTTTTTAACTGGACAACTTAACCAGAAACCAAAGAGCAAATATTTCTACAGCCAATTAGAAAACAAAAAAAAACAACAATAAGGGCATGACTACATGGATCAGAAACTGTGACTCAGTCAGCCGTGCTGCATTCAAGTACCGTACGGGCAACAGTGGGCTCTTATTAAACGAATGAAGACCGCACCTGCTCATCGAGTCTGTAGGTGTTATTAGCCATGCAGTCCTGAAGGTTAGTCGTGTGGAATCCATTACGGAATTCTTAGATAATGCGAAACCTTGTACGCCAAACTTGAAACCACAAGTTCGCTCAACACTACTGACATGTGAATAATGCTGGGTTTGCATGGTCAGATAGACACAAACATAAGAATCTGTCCGTCTAAGGCCTCTTTCACACAAACGGATGCTGTGCGGGTAATCTGCTGCGTGAAAGAGAGCCAAACCCGTTCCGGACAGCAGAGACACGGAGTATTAACATGATTGATAATGCTCCGTGCCTCTCTGGGACCTTTTTACTACAAAATCACAGGGAGATAAAGTTGTCACTGTGATTTTGTAGTAAAAAGGTCACAGAGCGGCAAAGAGCATTATCAATCATGTTAGTGCTCCGTGTCCCTGCTGTCCGGAACGGAGCTTGGCTCTCTTTCACGCAGTGGATTTCACGCACAGCATCTGCCCGTGTGAAAGAGCCCTAAAGGTGAAGCCAATCACCCCAGCAAAATGCTCGTTCATCGGGTGAAACGGTTGTTCCTGTATGCAAGTAAACTATTGTTTCTGGGCAGCAGATCGTGCGGTCTAAGGCTCCATTCACACTTCCGCAAATGGGTCCGCATCAGTTCTGCAATTTTGCGGAACGGGTGCAGACCCATTAATTGTCTATGGTGACTGGAATGGATGCGGACAGCACACAGATGCAACTTAAACCAAACCTATGCATTAATCCAGATTGCAGAGTATTGCAGTTCGCACTAACCTGTATGCTGCATGTTTCATTGATTTACAGCCAGATCCTTTATCAGCACTGATCTCCAGACTCAGGGACTGTCACCCCTGAGCAGATGAAGCCTTCCTCAGTCATCATCTTCTTTTTCCTAGTTGACTCCCACTTCTTGGTTTTCTAATGCTGAAAAAACACCAACTCTGGCCAACATGATGAGACACAAGACCAAGGGATGACTGACAGGTGCTGCATATTACACATCAGTGATTGTGAGCCAAAACCAGGATTGGAGCCTCCACAGACATGAGGTATAAGGTAGGGAGCGTAGCTATAGGGGAAGCAGCTGCTTTGGGGCCCTGACCCAGAAGGGGCCCATCTAGGAGGAGGACTGAAAGATTTTGTCAGGGCCCCCTCAACAGTATTACACAATAAAATTATATACAGTGACAGTATAGACCGTGTAGAAAATGGATGGCACAGCTGCCGGGCCTGGTCTGAGAGAGCGATCTTTACTAGCCACAGGAATGAGGGCAGCATGAAAGGAAGGGGTTGTGAAAAAATTACTGGGGGAGGGGGGGCCCCATTCAAAAACTTGCTGTGGGGCCCCATTCAAAAACTTGCTGTGGGGCCCAGTCAAGGAAAAGATCTGCACCTGTTCTGTGTTTAGAGCCGCACTTGGTTTTGGCTGGAAATCACTGACCGAACACTGCTGCCAAAACCAGGAAGGGGACCAAAGAGAAGTAGTATATATCCTTAAAGGGGCATTCCCATAGAAGTGAATGGAGAGAAGTGCGCTTTGGGGGCCCTGTTCTAGAGATAGGTGCAGGTCCCTCCTCTATCTATCTTGCACTGGTGGCATATCCTAGCGCTGTAATGGCTAACCTCTGGCACTCCAGCTGTGGTAAAACTACGACTGCCAAGATGCCCCTTGCTTGGCTGTTCTCAGAACTCCTTAGAAATGAATGGAGCATGCTGGGAGTCGAGCTTGGAGTGCCGGAAGGCCGGGGAGTTAGCTATCACTGTGGCATTATGCCACCTATGTGTGAGATGGCCCAACCCCTACTGCTGAGACCCCCACTGATCACGAGAACAGGGGCCCCGTACCACCTGCAGCCCCACTGAAATGAACAGAGCGGCCAGTCCATTAATTTCTACGGGAGTTTCGGAGATAGCCGAGTACAGCGCTTACCTATCTCCGGAACTCCCATAGAAATTAATATAGCAGCCATGTCCATTCATTTCGGGCGGGGGGGGGGGGCTGCAGAGAGTACCCCCACGATCTAATAGTTATCCCCTATCCTGTGAATAGGGGACAAGGTGAAACAACCAGAATACCACTTTAACACTTTCTCTCCCTTTTAACATCTGATTTTGACTTCCAAAAACTGAATCAAAAACCTCAATGTGTGGCAGCACCCTCAGGGTATGTTCACATGAGAGATTTTGAGCCACTGTGGTTGCTGGTGCGTTTTTTTTTTTTTTTTTTTTACTTTCAAGACTGCAGAACTGTTCGCACCATTGAATGGAGCTAAACCGTGAGTGGCCTTCTTGGAGCGGGCACAGCTTTAACCCCTTCGAGACTGGGCAGTTTTTAGTTTTTGCGTTTTAATTTTTTACCTCCAACTTTCCAGGAGTCAGAACTTTTTTTAATTTTTTCATTCACATGGCCTTGTTTTTTGCTGGACAAGTTGTACTTCCTAATGACACAATTTTATATTGCGAACAATGTAGCGAGAATTGGGTGGAATTGGAAAAAAAACACAATTCTGACACAGTTTTAGGCCCCCTGCACACGAACGTGTGCTTCCCGTTGCCGTATTGCGGACCGCATTTGCGGATCCGCAATACACAGGTGCCGTTCCGTGGGCATTCCGCATCACGGGTGCGGACCCATTCACTTGAATGGGTCTGCAAATCCGGAGATGCAGAATGGTACGGAACAGATCCCTATGGAAGCACTACGGAGTGCTTCCGTGGGGGTTTTGTCACGTACTTCCGTTCCGCAAAAAGATAGAACATGTCCTATCTTTTTGCGGAACGGCCGGATCGCGGACCCATTCAAGTGAATAGGTCAGTGATCCACTGTGGCTGTCCCACGGACTGTGTTCGTGCATTGCGGCCCGCAGCACGACCACGGGCGCAGGGGGCCTTATGGGTTGAGTTCCCTATGCAGTAAAACTGACTTGTTCCTTTCATTCTCCGGGTCAGTACGATTACAGAGATACCACATTTATATAGTGTTTCGCGGGGCGATCTGTAGTTTTTAATGATAACATATTGGACTGTATATGAATTTTTGATCACTTTTTATTCCATTTTTTTTGTAGGTGGAGCGTCAAGAAATGGAATCGGCCATTTAGATTTTTTTTCTATTAATGCGTTCACCATATGGGATAAAGGCCTCATGCACACGGCCGTTGTTTGGGTCCGCATCCAAGCCGCCGACCCATTCACTTCAATGGTTCACTACCTGCTAAAAAAATATAACATGTCTTATTCTTGTCCGCGCTTTGCGGACAAGAATAGGCATATATTGACGGCCGCCCGTTCCGTTCCGCAAATTGCGGAAGGCACGCGGGCATCTTCCGTTTTTTGCGTATCCGCGGTTTGCGGACCACAAAAAACAACACGGTCGTGTGCATGAGGCCAAATACTGTTATATTTTAATAATTCGAGCATTTTGGGAAGAGGCAATGCCAATAATGTTTATTTTTTATTTATTTCTTTATATGGGAAAAGGGGTTCATTTGAATTTTTTGATTTTTTTGTATATTTTTTAAATGCTTTTTTTTTTCAAATTTTTCTTTCACCTAAGAGGACTTCAACATGCGATCATCTGATCGCTTCTCCCATAGACTGCAATAAATTACCATTGCAGTTCATGGGAGATTCACTATGTTTCTATAGAGACCTGCCGCTAACTATGACAAGCCTCAGATCCTTTATAAGGCTTGAGACTACCACAGCGAACGAACAGCTCCCTCGATCTCCATGCAGGGGAGCTAATTGGGGAGAGATCTCTCGGATGCTGTGTATGCAATTGACCACGGCATCTGAGAGGTTAAAAGTATGCGATCGGCATTATCGCTAATCATGGACTTTGCCTCCGGATGTCTGCTGTGTAATAAAGCAGAAAGACATGGCTATGGCACGTCAGGAGCTGAGCGGGTGCCATCTTTAAAGATCTGACATTAACCGTATACATACTACCAGAATATTCGGAAAGGGTTACACAACAGGCGGCCCTGCCTCCCATTGCAAACAACTGGTCACTGGCCACTGGTAGAATTTTGACACGTAAACCACTTCAGAATTCTAATGCCAATTTCAGGCCCTTACGCTGGGTTCACACCTGAGCGTTCGCGATGAAGCGCTCTGTATGCGCGATTGTACGGGCGTTTGCAATCGCGCATACAGAGACAAGCGAACACATAATGTCGCGCGTTCCCGCTGAAGTCTATGTATGGGAACGCGCGACAAGACGCCCCAAAGAAGCTCATGCACTTCTTGGGGCGTCGGGCGTTTTACAGCGCGATTGTATGCGCTGTAAAACGCTCAGGTGTGAACCATTCCCATAGGGAATCATTGGTTCTTGCCTGTTGAGCATTTTACAGCGCGTAGGAACGCGCTGTAAAACGCTCAGGTGTGAACCCAGCCTAAGGGGACATTCACACAGGCAAAATACATGTAAGGTATCAATCACACTAAGGCTGGGTTCACACCTGAGCGTTTTACAGCACGTTCCTACGCGCTGTAAAACGCTCAACAGGCAAGAACCAATGATTCCCTATAGGAATGGTTCTCACCTGAGTACATGAGCTTCTTTGGGGCGTCTTGTCGCGCGTTCCCGTACATAGACTTCAGCGGGAACGCACGACAATAGGTGTTCGCTTGTCTCTGTATGCACGATTGCAAACGCCCGTACAATCGCGCATACAGAGCGTACACTCAGGTGTGAACCCAGCGTTACGCTGGGTTCAGACCTGAGCGTTCTGAACGTACGCTCTGTATGCGCGATTGTACGGGCGTTTGCAATTGCGCATACAGAGACAAGCGAACGCCCATTGTCGCGCGTTCCCGCTGAAGTCTATGTACGGGAACGCGCGACAAGACGCCCCAAAGAAGCTCCTGTACTTCTTGGGGCGTCGGGCGTTTTACAGCGCGATCGTACGTGCTGTAAAACGCTCAGGTGAGAACCATTCCCATAGGGAATCATTGGTTCTTGCCTGTTGAGCGTTTTACAGCGCGTAGGAACGCGCTGTAAAACGCTCAGGTGTAAACCCAGCTTTAGGCTACTTTCACACTAGCATTGTTTGAATCCGGCATGCAATTCCGTCACCGGAACTGACCGCCGGATCCGGAAAAACGTGTGAAAACTGATTACATTTGAGTCCTGATCAGGATTTTGATCACAATGAAAAAATGCATTGGAAAAAACGGATCCGCCATTTATGGACTTTAACTTTTTTTTTCACATTTTTTGCGTTTAACATGCAAAAGCAGGATCCGGTTTGATGGAACACACGGTGCCGGATCCGGCATTAATGCAAGTCAATGGGAAAAAGGCCGGATCCGGCGTTCAGTCAAAGTGCTCCGCCAGATTTTTGGCTGGAGGTAAAAATACAACATGCTACGGTTTTCTGAAAAGCCTGATCAGTCAAAAAGACTGAACTGAAGACATCCTGATGCATCCTGAACGGATTGCTCTCCTTTCAGAATTCAAGGGGATAAAACTGATCCGTTCTTTTCCGGATTTGAGCCCCTAGGACGGAACTCAGCGCCGGAAAAGAAAAACGCTAGTGTGAAAGTACCCTAACGTATATTTTCTTCCGTGTCCGTTCCATTTTTTTTTTTTTGCCTCCCATATGCGGAACTATTCACTTCAATGGGTCTGCAAAAAAAAATGAATTAATCCATGTCCATTTTGTTTCTGTATGTGCGCATGGCCGTTCTGCAAAAAAAAGATAGAACATGTCCTACTATTGTCTGCTTTGCAGACAAGGATAGGCATTGTTACAATAATACGGACAAGAATAGGACATATCTACTTTTTTGTGGGGCAATGGAATGGACATACGAATGTGGACTGCACTCGGTGTGCTATCCGCATATTTTGCGGCCCCACTGAAGTGAATGGGTCGGCGTCCGATCCACAAGAAATGTGGATCGGATGCAGACAAAAAAAAAAAAAAGGTTGTGTGCATGAACCCTTAGGCCTCTTGCACACGAACGTGTACTGCCCGTGCTGCGGACCGCAAATTGCAGTCCGCAATGCACGGGCACCGACCGTGGGCTAGCCAGCATGCGGATTGCGACCCCATTCACTTGAATGGGGTCCGCTATCTGTCCGCTCTGCAAAAAGATAGGGCAAGTTCTATCTTTTTGCGGAATGAAAGCACGGAACAGAACCCCACGAAAGCACTCTGTAGTGCTTCCGTTCCGTGGTTCCGTTCCTCACCGCATCTCCGGATTTGCAGACCCATTGAAGTGAATGGGTCCACATCAGTGATGCGGAATGCACACGGCCGGTGTCCCTTGCGGACACACCGTATGCGGGCCGCAATACGGCCACGGGGGAAACGCGGTTGTGTGCAAGAGGCCTTATGCTCAGTTTGCACTTAAAATGACTGAGCTCTCTTTGTTTTGAGCATCAGTTATGATCAGTTTATGTCGCTTCCATCAGAGATCCATCAGTTATTTTTGAAGGGAGAAAAAGTCCTGCATGCAGGACTTTTTCTTTCATCAAAAAAAAATGGATCTCAGATGGAAATGGCTAAAACAGATGCAAAATGTGCATCCGGTTTTTTTTTCTGTTCTTCTGACCTATCAAAAGAACCCAGCCTTAGCTCACTTTGCGACAAAACTTTTGGCACATTTGTGTCGCATGAAACCCATGCCCCTTTCCGCCCCCATTTGCAGCACGCCCCCTTGTGGTAAAAAGTGTATAAAACAATAATTGCTGAGAATTTGTCGGCAGGTGCTGTCTCCACATGGTCTCTGTGAACCGCTCATGCATCCATTAACTTTAATGTGTGTATTCACCGTGTTTCGTCCATGATTACGTACACGCTGTAGTCTATGGGTCCGTAAAAAACAGGAATGCCATCTGTGCTTGGTCCATAGTGTACACGGGTCGTTGGTAGGAGATGTGCTTGAAATTAATTTTCAGCCTAGAAGCTTCCGTGAAATATGGATGACATGTGAAGGGCAAAACACGGACACACGCACCAACACAGATCCTTCACGGATCATGGATGTCATCACGGACGTGTGAAAGAGGCCTAAGGGTACTTTCACACTTGCGGCAGGACGGATCCGACAGGCTGTTCACCGTGTCGGATCCGTCCTGCGGCTATTTCGCCGTGCCGCCGCTCCGTCCCCATTGACTATAATGGGGGCGGGGGCGGAGCTCTGGTGCAGCACGGCGAAAGCCCGCCGGACTAAAATGACTGCATGTTAGGCCTTCTAGTCTGGCGGCTTTCTCCGTGCACTGCCGTGCTGCGCCGGAGCTCCGCCCCGGTCCCCATTATAGTCAGAGGGGAAGGAGCGGCGGTCCGCGGGCACGGCGAAATAGCCGCAGGACGGATCCGACATGGTGAACAGCCTGTCGGATCCGTCCTGCCGCAAGTGTGAAAGTAGCCTAAGTCTTGCAGAGTATGTGGAGATATTTTTTTTGGGGGGGGGGGTTCCTTTACAGACTCATCTGAGATATTACATGAACCCCCAGTATTTTTGATGTCACACTGATAGACATATTATGAGGTGATTTAGATACATTTCTGGAAAATATGTAGACGCTGTTTCAGAAGCGATAACATACGGCTCCCAAATAATACGTGTCCTATATTTTATGACTATATAAAATATTTGGGATGACACTGAGGTAATTTCTGAATAATATGTAAAATTACATATGGGGGTTAAATCAGCCTGAGAGTATTATAGCCTATCATATAGGCCTTAGGCCTCTTTCACACGACAGTTTTTTCCCCCCGTTTACAGGCCGTTTTTTGCGTTCCGTATACGGAACCATTAATTTAAATGGTTCCGCAAAAAAACGGAATGTACTCCGTATGCATTCCGTTTCCGTATTTCCATTCCGTTGAAAGATAGAATATGTCATATTAGGCCCCATTCACACGTCCACAATTTCGTTCCGCACTTTGCGGAACGGAATTGCGGACCCATTCATTTCTATGGGGCAGCACAATGTGCTGCCCGAATACAGAATTGCGGACCCGCACTTCGGGGTCCACAATTCCGTTCCCGAAAAAAATACAACATGTCATATTCTTGTGCGCAATTGCGGACAAGAATAGGCAGATTCTATTAGTGCCGGCGATGTGCGGTCCGCAAAATGCGGAACGCACATTGCCGTGTCTGTGTTTTGCAGATCCGCAAAACACGTTATGGAAGTGTGAATGGACCCTAATTGCCCGCAAATCACATTCCGTGGTTCCATTCAAGTCAATAGGTCCGCAAAAAAAATGGAACACATACGGAAATGCATCCGTATGTCTTCCGTATCCGTTTTTGGGGAACCATCTATTGAAAATTTTATGTCCAGCCCAATTTTTTCTATGAAATTACTGTATATGCCATACGGAAAAACGGAACAGAAACACAACGGAAAAAAAAAACGGATCCATGAAAAATGGACCGCAAAACACTGAAAAAGGCCTCCTGCACACAACCGTATGGCTTTTTCAGTGTTTTGCAGTACATGTTTTACGGTTCCCTTCCGTTTTTCCTTATGGCATATACAGTATACAGCAATTATTGGGCTGGGCATAAAATTTTCAATAGATGGTTCCACAAAAACTGAACGGATACGGAAGACATACGGAGTACATTCCGTAAGTGTTCTGTTTTTTTGCGGACCCATTGACTTGAATGGAGCCACGAAACGTGATTTGCGGGCAATAATAGGACATGTTCTATCTTTTAACGGAACAGCGTTCCGTATATGGAACCATTCATTTCAATGGATCCGCAAAAAAAAACAAAAAACGGAAGGTACTTCGTATACTTTCCGTTTCCGTTCAAAGATAGAACATGTCCTATTATTGTCCGCATAATGGACAAGGATAGTACTGTTCTATCAGGGGCCGGCTGTTCCGTTCCGCAAGAAATGGAATGCCCACAGATGTCATCCATATTGCGGATCCGTTTTTTGCGGACCGCAAAATAATGAAAAATTTATACGGTCGTGTGCAAGAGGCCTTATAGGAATACCTGGGAAATATGTATGGCGGTTCAGTCACAGACTGAGGTAATAATATTAATATATGGCCCTTGGTATTTGATGTCCCTGTGATTTTGGGATGGACATACATCTGTACATGTGATTTTGGGATGGACATACATGTTTTGAGGTGCTATACATGTATGTGAACGTATATGTGGTAAATATTATGGAGGCTTGGTCACGGACCCCTCTGAGGTGATAATAACGTAATAAACAGCCCCCCATTATTTAAAGTCTTGGCGTAATACACATTTATTTCAGGCAATGCTGAGGAGACTTTGGGGGGGAACGTGTGGAAAATATTTGAGGGAATTCAGATATTATATAGGCCCCAATGTTGTACATGTGATTTGGGGGTAAGTATACATTTTCACCAGGGGATTTGAATTCACTTTTGGGGAATAAGCGTCAAATATTTATCAGAGATATTACATAATACAACCTATCCCTTCCCCCAGCTGATATCACACTGTACCTGTTATTTTGAGGTGAATATACATTTTTTAAGTGATATACATATCATTTTGGGGGAACATATGAAAATTATTAGTGAAGGTTCAACCACAACCTCCCCCTTCCCCTGAGGTGATAATACACCGATATATGGTTGAATTTCGGTGGAATAGGTGTAAAATAATTATTAGTATTTTATTCAAAGATATAATACTACCTCCCCTTCCCCCAAATTACTTGACACCTCTGATCCTGGGGTGAAATGGATGTATAAAGAGGACCTGGCCCCTCTCCTGCCATCGCTGTTCTATTAAATACTTGCATCCATGTAATAACAATCTATTCTTATTGCTTATGATGCGCTCCCTTATCTGCATTAGTATTGCAGATATAGCGCACCCTACTTTATCAGATCATGCATTGTTCCTTTGATTTTGAGGTGAATACGCATTTTTAGGGTAACACTAACGCGATTTAGATGCATTTTTGAAGATTCAATCAAAGATGCCCCTGAGGTAATACTGCCCCCCAATAGCTGACGTCTCACGCTACCTGTGATGTTGGGGTGAATATACATTTTTGAGGTAATACTGAGAACACATGTATTTTCACTGACTGTGTGAAAATATGTGTAGGGGTTCAGTCATAGGCCGTTCTGAGGTAATAAAATTACACCGCCCCACCCCAATACCTCATGTCACTTTTCTGAGGTAACATTGAAGTGATTTTTGGGTAGTATGTGGCAAATATAAGAGTTGATAGTACCCCCCTATGCACACCCTATTTGATATCACACATCACATTCTTGTGATTTTGGGGGGTAAATAACACTTTTCTGAGGTAACATTGGGCAGAGGTGATATAAATTTCTGGAAAGTAGACGCCATATTTATTGGGGATCAGTTACCGCATTCCATGATGATACTGACTTGTATAGGCCCCCCAACAGTTCGCGTCTCGTGGCACCTGTCATCTTGAGGTGATTTGGGGTGAATATGTGCAAAATCTTTATTAAATGTTACTAGAGATAATACCACCCCACTATTATTGGATGCCTTCCTGTACACTGTGATTTTGGGGCGAATACAAGCTTTATGAGGTGATACCAGGATCAGAAATGTAAATTATCGGGGAATATGTATTGGGCTTCAGTCACAGACCCCTCTGAGGTAATAATACTTACAGCCCCCCCCCCCCCCCCAATATTTTGTGTCACGGTAAATAAATAACTTGGGGGGCATCTAGTTTTTTTTTTTAGGTAAAACAGAGATGATTTGGGGTAAATATGTGGAAAATCTCTATTACATTTTGCCTGAGATAATACTACACCCCCCCCCCCCACCTTCATTATTACATGTCTCCCTGTACTCTGTGAGTTTGGGGTGAATATAAGCTTTATGAGGTGACACCGGGGTCAAAAACTTAAATTATCTGGGAATATGTATTGGGGTTCAGTCACAGATTCCTCTGAGGTGTCCCATATTATAGAGCCCCCTATAATATTTGGCAGGAATACAGTCCTTTGCAGTAAATTAGGCCCCTATGAGGTGCCTCTTCTGAGGTAAATATTGAGCTTCAGACCCATCTGAGGTAATGATACTTACAGCCTCCCCCCTATTTTACGTCATGCCAAATATATATATATTATATTATTATTATTTTTTTTGGGGGGGGGGCCCACTTTCTGAGGTAACACTGAGGTGATTTGGGGGGAATATATAGAAAAAAATGATTAGGATTCTGTCAGAGGTAATTTTACCCCCCATTTTTTCGTGTGTGTGGGTAAATACATGTTCTGTGAGGTAATATTGGGGTGACACAGGTATATTTTGTGGTAATATATAGAAATATGTATTGGGGTTCAGTCAATGGCCCCTCGTGAGGTGAGAATATGAGGTAATATTCAGCCTCTGGTATTGGGGTTCATATAATTTGTGGGAGATTAACGAACATGGCTGATTCCCGGTGATTATGTATTACATGAGGAGTGTATTGGGGGGTGATCTCGCGCCCCCTTCCCCCCTGCTTTCTCACGGAGAGGTTGACAGAGCGCAGGAGGGAGGGGACGAGAGAATATGGCGGCGGTGCTGTGACGGACACATTGGGCCAGGCACGGCGGGCAAAGAGGGCGGGGACACCGGGAGTGAGCGGAGAGCAGCGGCCGGGACACTGTGGACAGGCCCGGGCTTATCCTCTCTTCTTCCCGCCATCACAGCAGAGAGTGCCAACCCTCCCGGGACTCAGGGCCACTTTACCGCTACCAGGAACGTGAAGGGTTAATCGCCGCCAAGAGCGGGAAGCCGGCCTGAGGTGAAGAGCGCTCGGTGGCGACGACGACGACACCACACACCGGCAACCCGGGCCCTGCAGGAAGAAAGATAGGAGACAGCCGTGGTTATCGTGTCAGGAAAGCCCGTGGATCGGGCCTAAGATCCGGTCTGAGGAAAACGGTGGAGAAAGAAGCCGCTACGGGTGTCAGGAAAGTCCGGGGATTGGGCCTGGCGGGCCGCTTTGGGAGTGTGAGGAGAAGCCAAAGACCCGGGGCAGTACGATACACGGGCCGGACTGCGGCCTTCAGGAGAGCCCGGAGATTGAGGCCTACTTTTCGGTCTACCGGTTCGAGGAAAGCCCGAGCAGCGGGCCCTGCTGACCGGGGGACGGGAGTCACGACAGCCCGGGGATCGGGCCTCCCGGAGCCAGGAGCCGCCAGGATGACTGACACCCGGCGGCGGGTAAAGGTCTACACACTGAACGAAGACCGACAGTGGGACGACCGGGGCACCGGCCATGTGTCCTCCGGCTACGTGGACCGGCTGAAGGGCATGTCCCTGTTGGTGCGGGCGGAGAGCGACGGTGAGTGGCGGGCACAGGGCCCTGGACATGACCCCGGTGATAATAACGTGTTGCCGCCATAGTCACGTGTGTGATATCGTCCGGATGTCATTATCTATCAAAATGACAGGTTCTGCAACTTCCTAATAGACCTTGCTTCAATTACAAGAGCTCTGATTGCTGTCAGTGAGTGGAAACATCTCTGTTCTTACCTAATCATTTATACAGGATCTGTTACAATGTGTAAGCGCAGGCAATCCTCTGTGAGCTGAAAACAGCAAAGATCTCCCGACTATATTATTACTTAGTAACTTATTATAATATTATTATTTGTAGAAAACTGGTCTGATTCACTGGTTATGTTTTTACCCTTTAAATGTAAACAAACAAACAAGATCCAGTTCTCCAACGGCAAGCAGAGACATTGACCATATTAGAATGGAAGTGGTTGTCCCATTACAACAACTTACCCCTATGTCGATAGGGCATAAGTGTCTGATTGGTGGGGGCCCGACTACTGGGGCCCCTGTCAGTCATGCTATGCTCCCTGTTAGAATAGAGCGGCAGACGTGCGTGTCGTCCATTTATCTCTGTGGGACTGCCGGAGATGGCTGAGCGCCTGCTGTCTCCAGCAGTGTCATAAAGCTGAACGGCGTGTGTGACCGTCACTGCGTTAACACGGACCCCTGTTTTCGTGTTTGGGGGGAGCGGTGGTTGTACCCCGCAGATCAGGCACAAGTTGTTATGATGGACTCCCCCATTTAAATTGCAGAACTCTATATGTAAAATTGGTTTTCACCTAGGACCACATAACTTTTGTGACATGGGATCTGATATTCGGGGGTCCAACTGATGAGGTTAAGGGTCCATTCACACGTCTGCAAGTGCTTTGCGGTCCGCAAATTGTGGATCCACAAAACACGGACATCGGCCATGTGTGTTCATTTTGCAGACCGCACATGGCAGGCACTATAAGGCCAGTTCGTGTGCGCTCTGTGGCACGTTCTGCGACCCGAAAATTGCGGGCTGCAATGCACGAACACCGACTGCGGGGCCTTTAATGGGTCCACGATCCTCCTGTTTCGCAAAAAGATAGGACATGTTCTATCATTTTGCGGAACGGAAGTACGAAACGAAACCCCACGGAAGCACTCCGTAGTGCTTCCGTAGGGTTCCATTCCGCATCTCCGGATTTGCGGACTCATTCGAGTCAATGGGTGTGCATCTGTGATGCAGAATGCACACGGAACGGTGCCCGTGTATTGCAGATCCGCATATGCTTTCCGCAATATGGCAACGGGATACGTACGGTCGTGTTCAGGATGCCTGATAGACATGCCTTTTCTTGTCAGTTTCTGTGGACAAGAATAGGACATGTTCTATTTTTTTTTTTTTTTAGCGGCTGTGGACAGCACATGGTGTACTGTCCGCATCTTTTGCGACATTATTGATATGAATGGGTCCGCACCCGTTCTGCAAAATTGCGGAACGGATGCAGACCTGTTCATGCGGACATGTGAATGGACCCTAAGGAACATGCATGGCAGCACATTACAAAAAAGATGGGGGCCATTGGACAGTTATGGTAAAATGGGGCTTGTTATCCTTCCAGAAAACTACTACCATTTATTGATGCAGTAATTGGAGAATATATGTGATCATCTCATATCATGTTCTAGATTTATTTACATAAGACCAGAGTGCAAATTGTGTTAAACCATCAGGTCTCTGAACTGCATGTATTTGAGCATGTTGATGTGTTCAGTTAGACTAAATGATTCTGCACTGACCAATTCATTATACCTTTAGAGAGTTAAGGGCTCGTGCACACGACCGTTGTTGTTTTGCGGTCCGTTTTTCACAGATCCGTTCCATATCAGAGTTTTTTTTTCCCCCCTCTGATTTGAATCCTCTTCCGTTCCGTTATTGCACAAAACATATCCGTACGGTTTCCGTATTTAATCATTTTTTTGCGGATCGTATACAGATACGTAACTTATTAATCACCAAACACATGAGCAATATGGGCTGGGCATAGCATTTCTACAGTATGGATCCGCAAAATATGAATGTGTTCCGTATGCGTTCCGTATTCTTTGTGGACCCATTGACTTGATTGTGGCCTCGGACCGTGATATTTTCAGACAATAATAGGACATGCACTACTTTTTTGCGGAACGGACATGCGGGGAAACGGAATGCACACGGAGTAAGTTCTGTACAGCCCCCGTTAAAGTGAATGGTTCAGCATACAGTCTGCAAAAAAAACCTTAACGGATGCGGAAATAAAATACGTTCATGTACATGAGCCCTAAGACTGTAAGCTCCTGAGAGCAGGAACCTCTTCACTACTTCATATTCTCTGTATGACAGATTTGTGTTACTGTTAGTTTATGAATTTATCTGTCTATTTGCATAACTTTTCCGGTCCCGTTGAAAATGAATGGGTCCGCAAAATTTTGCAGATTTGTGAATGGACCCTAACACTGAGGAAAGTTACCAGTGTCATTGTTTTCTCAGCGTAAGGCTACATGCACACGACCGTTGTGTGTTTTCCAGTCTGCAAAACACGGATGGGGTCCGCGTGCGTTCCGCATTCTGCAAAACAGCACGGACAGCCAATAATATAACTGCCTATTCTTGACCGCAAAACGGACAAGAATAGGACAGGCTATATATTTTTGGGCAGACCACGGAACGGAGCAACCGATGCGGACAGCACACAGAGTGCTGTCCGCATCTTTTGCGGCCCCGTTGAAGTGATGGCCGCAAAAACTGCGGCTCGGATGCGGACTAAAAACAGTCGTGTGCAGGAGGCCTAAGGCCTTGTGCACAAAGTCTTATCCATTTTTGCGGATGCCGTGTGCGTTTTGAGGGTCAGCCGGTCCTGTCCTCTGTTAGAACTGCCTATTCTCTGTAAAATGGACAAGAATAAAGCGTGTCTTGTATCTTTTGCTGTGCAGCAGAACGGACGGACGGATGCAGACGGCACACGGTGTGTTGTCCACATCTTTTGCAGCCCCATCGAAATGAATGGTTGCGGATCCGATACAAAAAAAAATATAATATATATATATATATACACATACACACACACACACAGATCGATTGCGGACCAAAACTACAGTTGTGTGCTTAAGGCCTAAAGTGTAGTGTTGCACAAGGCCAATGTAATACCTGGGCATGCAGAGTCCTTCAAAGTACATTTTTTATTTTTTGGGTCCACTCACACACTGGATTTTGTTTCCGCGCCTGAGAATTGCTTTCATTCATCTAAATCGGACTTGCAGAAATCCATGTGCTTGTTGCCCCATTCAAATGAATAGAACTGATTTTAAGTCTCTGAATTTTCTGCTGCATTTGCGCTCACCTTTAGGCCTCTTTCACACAAGTGTGACTGATTAGGTCCGGAAGCGTTCAGGGTGCGTTTTTCATGCAACACAGAACTGATGTGTGAAAAGAAAACGGTCATGTACACAGACCAATTTAAATGTATGGGTCAGGATTCAGTGCGGGTGCTATGCGTTCACGTCACGCATTGCACCCACGCGGGAAAACTCCCTTGTGTGAAAGGGGCCTTAGGCCAGATACACATGACTGAGTTCAATGCAAGGAACTCGCAGCGTGTGTCAGTGTGAGGTCCAGTTCTGACCTTCCCTCCTCTGACAGAATGGCACATCTTTAGGGCTCATGCACACGACTGTATGTATTTTGCAGTCCGCAAAAAAATGGATCCGCAAAATAAGGAATGCACACGGATGTCATCCGTATTTTTTGTGGAACGGAACAGCTGGCCCATCATAGAACAGTACTATGCTTGTCTGTAATGCGGACAAAATAGGACATGTTCTATTTTTTGCGGTATGGAAATATAAACATATGGAAATGAAATGCATGCAGAGTACCTTATTTTTTATTTTTTTTGCAGACCTATTGAAGTGAATGGTTCCACGTATGGTCTGCAAAAAAAAACGGAACAGACATGGAAAGAAAATACGTTCTTGTGCATGAGCTCTAACCCTGAATCTTGGAATCTACTGAATTGTTCTGACATAGTGCAAAAAAAAAACCCGGGGGATATTTATCAAACTGGTGTAAAGTAGAACCGGCTAGGGCTACGTTCACACTTGCGTTTTTACTGTATCCGGCAGGGTTCAGCAAAAACGCTTCCATTGCTGATAATACAACCATCTGCATCAGTTTTGAACTCCATTAAAAGTCAATGGGGGACGGATCCGTTTTCTATTGTGGCAGAGAAAACGCATCCGTCCCTATTGACTTGCATAAGGGGTTATGCCGGATTTGTCTTGCTCCGCATCCCAGGACGGAAAGCAAACTACAGCATGTTGTGGTTTGCTCTCCGGTATGGGGACACAACTAAACGGAACGGAATGCATTTTGGAGCACTCCATTCTGTTCAGTTTTGTCCCCTTTGACAATCAATGGGGACAAAACTAAAGTGTTTTTTTTCCGGTATCCAGCCCCTATGACAGATCTCAATGCCGGAAAACTAAAACGCTAGTGTGAAAGTAGCTTTAGTTGCCCATAGCAACCAATCAGATTCCTTTGGAAAATGAAAGTTGAAATCTGATTGGTTGTTATGGGCAACTAAGCCGGTACTACTTTACACCAGTTTGATAAATATCCCCCACAGTTCCTGGGAAAAAAAAAATAAGTGAGACGCTAGCCTGCACATAATGCAGATTGCGTGCAGTTTTTCTGCGCAGATTTTCGCATAGAAAAACTGCAGCGTCATAAAGTACCAGCAAAGTGTATGAGATTAGACCAATGTCCACTTTTCTTAGGTACAGAAATCTGCCGTGCGGATTTTAAGATCTGCGGCACATCATTGAGGCCGAATGCACACGGCCGTGGAACACGACAGCAGGAGCGCACGGCGTCATTGGTTGCTATGCCGCCGTGCGATTCATGCCGCTGCTGCACTACCGTAATACACTCGTATAGATCATCAACCAATGACGCTGTGTGCTCCTGCTGTCAGCAGGATGCCAGGCCGGGATACCACGGACCGCTCACGTCCATGTTCCACGGCTGTGTGCATTCGGCCTAAGACCTCATGCACACGGCCGTGTTCCGCGGCCGAGAGCGGTCCGTGGTAGCATGGCCTGGATTCCTGTTGAGAGCAGGAGCGCACGGGGTCATTGGTTGCTATGACTATGTGTGCTTCATTCCGCCGCTGCACTACAGTAATACGCTATACGAGTGTATTACTGTAGTGCAGCGGCAGCATGAAGCGCATGGCGTCATGGCAACCAATGACGCCGTGCGCTCCTGCTCTCAACTGGAACACGGCCGCGTGCATGAGGCCTAAGTTGCATTTTTGTTGTGCAGAGTTCACCTTTTTCAATGGAATAGTGAGATTTGTGGAAAATCTGCATCAAATCTGCACCTAAAACCATATTTTAAAAAAACTTGATAATAAGTGCGGGTTTATGTGCTTTTTTAATATATTTTTATTTATTTTATTTATTTTTTAATTATTTTTTTTCAACCCGTGTGAAAGGGGCCTAAGGGTGCGGCCGCGTGGTCAGGTTTCTGCATGTGGTTTAGGCCTCATGCACACGACCGTTGTGTGCATCCGTGGCCGTTGTGCCGTTTTCCGTTTTTTTTCGCGGACCCATTGACTTTCAATGGGTCCGTGGAAAAATCGGAAAATGCACCGTTTTGCAGCCGAGGCCGTGATCCGTGTATCCTGTCCGTCAAAAAAAATATGACCTGTCCTATTTTTTTAACGGACAACGGTTCACGGACCCATTCAAGTCAATGGGTCCGTGAAAGAACACGGATGCACACAAGATTGGCATCCGTGTCCGTGATCCGTGGCCGTAGGTTGCTTTCATACAGACGGCTCCGAAGATCCGTCTGCATAAAAGCTTTTTCAGAAAGCTTTTAAAAGCTTCGTGAAAACTCATATCCGACAGTATATTCTAACACAGAGGCGTTCCCATGGTGATGGGGACGCTTCTAGTTAGAATACACTACAAACCTTTGTACAAGACTGCCCCCTGCTGCCTGGCAGCACCCGATCTCTTACAGGGGGATATGATAGCACAATTAACCCCTTCAGGTGCGGCACCTGAAGGGGTTAATTGTACTATCATATCCCCCTGTAAGAGATCAGGGCTGCCAGGCAGCAGGGGGCAGACCCCCCCCCCTCCCCAGTTTGAATATCGTTGGTGGCACAGTGTGCGCCCCCCCTTCCTCCCTCTATTGTTATAAATCGTTGGTGGCACAGTGTGCGCCCCCCATCGCCCCCCCCCCTTCCTCCCTCTATTGTTATAAATCGTTGGTGGCACAGTGTGCGCCCCCCATCGGCCCCCCTCCCTCTATAGCAGTAACAACATTGGTGGCAGTGTGCGGCCTCCCATCTCACCCCCCCCCCCCCCCCCCCGATCATTGGTGGCAGCGTAGTTCCGATCGGAGTCCCAGTTTAATCGCTGGGGCTCCGATCGGTAACCATGGCAACCAGGAAGCTACTGCAGCCCTGGTTGCCATGGTTACTTAGCAATAGTACAATAGTAGAAGATTCATACTTACCTGCTTGCTGCTGCGATGTCTGTGACCGGCCGGGAGCTCCTCCTACTGGTAAGTGACAGTTCTTTAGCAATGCGCCGCACAGACCTGTCACTTACCAGTAGGTGGAGCTCCCGGCCGGACACAGACATCGCAGCAGCAAGCAGGTAACTATGAATCTTCTACTATTGTACTATTGCGAAGTAACCATGGCAACCAGGACTGCAGTAGCGTCCTGGTTGCCATGGTTACCGATCGGAGCCCCAGCGATTAAACTGGGACTCAGATCGGAACTCCGCTGCCACCAATGATCGGGGTGGGGGGGGGGGGGAGATGGGAGGCCGCACACTGGCCACCAATGTTGTTACTGCTATAGAGGGAGGGGGCCCGATGGGGGGCGCACACTGTGCCACCAACGATTTATTACACTAGAGGGAGGAAGGGGGGCCCGATGGGGGGCGCACACTGTGCCACCAACGATTTATTACACTAGAGGGAGGACAGGGGGCCCGATGGGGGGCGCACACTGTGCCACCAACGATATTCAAACTGGGGAGGGGGGGGGGGGGGTCTGCCCCCTGCTGCCTGGCAGCCCTGATCTCTTACAGGGGGATATGATAGTACAATTAACCCCTTCAGGTGCCGCACCTGAGGAGTTAATTGTGCTGATCACAGCCCCCTGTAAGAGATCAGGTGCTGCCAGGCAGCAGGGGGCAGTCTTGTACAAAGTTTGTAGTGTATTCTAACTAGAAGCGTCCCCATCACCATGGGAACGCCTCTGTGTTAGAATATACTGTCGGATCTGAGTTTCACGATGTAGCTCATATCAGACAGTATATTCTAACATAGAGGCGTTCCCATGGTGATGGGGACGCTTCAAGTTAAAATATACCATCGGATTGGAGAAAACTCCAATCCGATGGTATAAAAGAACTCCAGACTTTACATTGAAAGTCAATGGGGACGGATCCGTTTGAAATGGCACCATATTGTGTCAACGTCAAACGGATCCGTCCCCATTGACTTGCATTGTAATTCAGGACGGATCCGTTTGGCTCCGCACGGCCAGGCGGACACCAAAACGACTTTTTTTTCATGTCCGTGGATCCTCCAAAAATCAAGGAAGACCCACGGACGAAAAAACGGTCACGGACCTCCGGACCCCGTTTTTGCGGACCGTGAAAATAAACTGTCGTGTGCATGAGGCCTTAGGCTACTTTCACACTTGAGGCAGAGGATTCCTGCAGGAAGTTCCGTCACCGGAACTGCCTGCTGGATCCGGCAAATGGATGCATTTGTGAGACTGATCCGGATGCAGATCCATCTGACAAATATATTGCAATAACAGATCCGTCTTTCCGGTTATCATCCGGAAAAATGGATCTGATATTCATTTTTATTTTTTCATTTTTAAAGGTCTGCGCATGCGCAGGTTGGTAATCCAGATCCGGTTTTCTGGAACACTTAGTACCGGATCTGGCATTAATACATTTCAATGGAAATTAATGCTGGATCCGGCATTCCAGCAAGTGTTCAGGATTTTTGGCCAGAGAGAAAAATGCAGCATGCTGCAGTATTTACTCCAGCCAAAAAACGTAAGAGGGACTGAACTGATGCATCCTGAACAGAATGCTTTCCATTCAGAATGCATTAGGATAAAACTGATCAGTTCTTTTCCCGTATTGAGCCCCTAGGATGGAACTCAACACCGGAAAAGAAAAACGCAAGTGTGAAAGTACCCTTAGAAAGCCAAAATCAGGAGTAGATCATAAAAGGAGAGAAACTATAAAGATAGATATGATTGCATGCAGAAACCTGACCGCGTGGGTGTATACTTACTCCAAAAAAGAAAAATGGGTGAGAAAAGTAGGTGTGTGCAGTCAGAGCAACCTGTTACACCTGCATCAGGTCGTCTTTGTACAATCTACCAAGATATGGTTCTGGCCTGATCTTAAGTTTTCTCTGGATGTAAGCAGGAAAGTTTCTACTCATTGACAGCTCGTACAGAGTGGGAAATATATTAAAACTGATTTTACTTGTTCTCAACGGCTCTAGTGGCCGATTTACATCATTAAAGGGGTTGTGTCGCCTCCGACATTGGTGGCATATTACTAGGTGGCAGCTCTGTAGAAGTGAATGGAGCACTGGCCACGCTTGCACAGCGTTCTCTCCATTTATTTCTATGGCACTTCTGAAAAAAGCAGAGCATGCTGCTCAGCTATTATCATCCCTCTTTTATACTTGCGGGTGCCAAAGGTGGGATTGCACACCTATCTGACATTGGTGGCATATCCTAGCAATATGCCACCAGTGTTGGAGGTGAGACAACCCATTTAATGATTGAGCCTCTGCTGCTGCCGTCCTTCTATGTACAGTGCAGTGTACTCTGCAGTCATAGAAGTTGCAATAGAACCAAAGTCTTATACAATAAACCTGTCACATTTCCATTTCTGAATCGGGGGTCTTAAGTGACATTTGTTTTTCTTTTTGCATTTTTCCATTCAATACCACCCACTTGTGACAAGACTTTAGGCAACTTTGGGGTTATCTGTCGTATTGCAGTCATGATGAATTTAATAATACATATATTTGTTTTTCTTTCTTGCTTTTTAGGGTCATTACTTTTGGAATCAAAAATTAACCCAAACACTGCTTACCAGAAACAGCAGGTAAACTCTCAGACATCTACATATATATAACATTAAAGGGAACCTGTTACCTGGATTTTGTGTATAGAGCTGAGAACATGGGTTGCTAGATGGCCGCTATCACATCCGCAATACCCAGTCCCCATATCTCTGTGTACTTTTATTGTGTAAAAAAAATACGATTTGATACATATGCAAATTAACCTGAGATGAGTCCTGTACGTGAGATGAGTCAGGGACAGGACACATCTCAGGTTCATTTGCATATGTATCAAATCAGTTTTTTTACACAATAAAAGCACACAGAGCTATGGGGACTGGGTATTGCGGATGTGCTAGCGGCATCTAGCAACCCATGTCCTCAGCTCTATACACAAAATCCTGGTGACAGGTTCTCTTGACGCTGGGTTCACATCTAGGTGTACTCTGTTGCGCTCTGTATGCACGATTGTATCGGGCGTTTACATACGCGGCTCCGGAAACAAGCAAACGCCCATTGTTGCGCGTTCCCGGAAGTCTATGTGCGGGAACGCGCGACATTACGCCCCAAAGAAGCTCCTGTACTTCTTGGGGCATAGGGCGTTTTACAGCGCGTTCGTACGCGCTGTAAAACGCTCAGGTGAGAACCATGCCCGTAGGGAATCATTGGTTCTTGCGCGCTGTAAAACGCTCAGGTGTGAACCCAGCCTTAAGCTGGATTCACATGTGGTGTATTTTAGTCTCTTTGCAATGAAAAAAGTAAAATCTGCAGAAAATGCCTATGTGAGGGGACGTTCACTTCTGCGTCAGAGGCTCCCTTAGGCCACCTGCACATGGCCGTGGGCTGAAATTTCACACATATTTCCTTGCTGTGTGTTTGATTACTGTGTGTTTCCAGTAAAATAGCTTCTTTCTTGATGTACCCTTCATTCTTAGTTTCTGTCTTTCATTTTTGCGTAAATCCACTTGTTATATTATGCTAATTAGTCAGTAAGGTGCCCAGAGCGGTGTTATCTTTCTATGGTGCCTAGGAACCCCCTTCCAGTGCCCAGCCCGCCTTCCATCAGAGCCCAAGCGCGCCTCTTCAGGGCTGAACTACCCGCCCACACAACCACTCTCACAAAAATTATTTTCTGACCTGTTAGAAAGGTACGTGACTTAATCTGCAGTGAAGGAAATCTTACTAGAATTTGTGAGTTATAACCTCAGTCCTGATCCTCAGCTGTATCATGTGACCAACACTCTGATCTCCAAATGACACAGGACAGGAAGTCAGTTCCTTCTCTATTTATTCCTATGAGACTAACATTGAGGCTCCCATAGGAATACATAGAGAAACAGATTTCCTGTCCACACAAGATGCTGTGTTATCTGGAGAGTCTGATTGCTGGTCACATGACACAGCTGAGGATCAGAAAGGAGGTTATAACTCACAAATACAGTCACTGGTAAGATTACCTTCACTACAGTTTACATCATGCACATTTGTAAGAGGTCAAAGAATAAAAACTTTTGCGGGTGTGCTTCTTTTAAAAAAAAAAAAGGGTCCTGTAGAGTGCTGGACTCTCATGAAAACCCAACGGTTTGCAATAGATTTTCACACTTTCCTACTTGTTCATGTGACTTCTCAGGTGTTTTTAAGGGGGTCTTTGTAGCAGGCTATGAAGAAGGTATACTGCCAAAATGCGTAAGACATTTTTGTATTGTTCCTTTTATTTACTTCACTCAATGCTTGAAGCCTGTATTCCGTACAGTGCACTACAGACCCAGTCATCATCTGTAGTGTCTACGCTGCGTTGATAAACTGCAGAGAATCTGAAAGCCCTGCCATGTTATCGGATCACTTCTACTTGAAAAGAGAGGGTTTCCTTAGTAAGATTGCCTTAGGACATTTCTAGTTGGAGAATTCTGTAATATATTGTTCCAAAACACCTCTTTATTTTAAATGGGGTTTCCACTATCACTGCATCTGGCAGAGCGGCCCCTGGGTTCTTCACTGGAAATGGCCTGTACAAGGGCTTCGATAGTGTATAAAAAAGATAGGCGTCTGGGGTAAATAGTGATGGATAATTCCTTTATAAACACAGAGTTTGAGATCTTCACAACAGTGGATTTTCCATGTGGGTTCTCTTTTTCTGCTGTTTAAATAACCAGTCTTTTATTCTTCAGGACACGTTGATTGTTTGGTCAGAGGCTGAAAACTACGACTTGGCTTTGAGTTTTCAGGAAAAAGCTGGATGTGATGAGATTTGGGAGAAAATATGTCAGGTACGTAATGAGACTATGTGTAGATCTCGAGTATCCTTCTTATTTAAAGGTATTTCATCACCATGAAAATGCTAATTAATCTTCAATCAGCATGTACTAAAGCAGGAGGAGCTGACGAGACTGATATATACGGTATTTTCTGGTGAAAGATTCAGTATAAACATTCCTGCTGTTGTAGAAATATTAATAGTTGAAATCCGCTCATATCAAACTTTGTGTAAGGACAGGCAAATCTCTCAACCGCTGTCAGTCAGACACAGGTGTTACCATTTTGAGTTCTGAGCAACTGCCCCTCCTCCACAGTCTGCTCACCTTTTATTGTTTACTCACAAAAGGTGTAACAATAGAAAAGGGGCTGGCCCATCACCCGACCACTTACTTCATGTAACAAGGATGCAGTTAGTGATTGTAACGGATCTCCTAGCACCCCTACCAGGTACCTCCGTTGATGGATGCTCCCAGTGCTTCCCGAGGCTCCAAGCACTCCGCTCTACATCAAAACCACCACAGGAGCCAGGAACATTAGAAGTAATAGCCAGGAGAGTATACACGTATAGCAATCCCCACACACATGAGACGAGGCTCTATGTTGAATTTAAAACAGCAACAACAAAATACAATTACCAATAACACAAAGGCTACAACCCACATAGAATCCTCCCCTCTGCCTGTGATATAATCATGGTACACCATGGTTAACATAATCATCACAGGCAGGAGAATACACAATGTCCTCTGTCCTGGAGACAACAGAGTTGTAATTCAATTATCTCTCAGGACAGAGGGCAATCGCCAATACACACAGAGAGACAATGGAACAGACCTCACTACTCAACGTATACAATGTCCCACCCTTTACAATAGACATAGACATTTAATATCGAAACATAGCACAAATTAGTTGTAAAAGTCTCTTGGGCCTGGCTGTACTCATGGCTTTTCTGTCCAAAACTGTTCCACAGATTTAAGCTGTGCGGCCGGTCTGTCTTCTCCTTCAAAGTTAGTATGGGCCATTATCCTGGGGCAAGAGCCTGGCAACCAGGCCCCTCCAAAACCCAGTGGTGAGGTTGGTTTCGCCAAATGAAATGACATGCAGGAAGTGATGAAATAGGAAGACAAGACAACATCATTTAGAATAACATAGCCAGCTAACAAACACATGTATCCTATAACCACTGGCGTTAACTTTATCCAGCCTTGCTCAGTGATCAATGCCAGATAAAGTTACTATGATCCTCATGCATGACAACGTCATTATCTCCAGCGGCTGATCAGGTGCACTAGAGACAACAAACGCACGTTCCTTTCATATATTGTTCTCTTAACAAATGCATCCACGCCAAGCCAATAAATCCACGTCTTCGCGCGGGCCCTAGCCGGCGTCCATACATCAGCCAACAAAACACTGCTCTGCTGAACACATCGGTCTTCCCCGGCCCACAGCCCAGTGCTTAGCACATGGACCATTCGCCCAGCAGCTGTGACAGGACATACACAGGAAGATATCCACTCCAATGGTTTACCCTGACACTGAGAGACATGATGACAATACACAATATATTAGAAACGCATCCTAATAAAATTTCCACAACACTGCTCATTCTGGGCTTGGCAGTCCTATCAGTGACTGTACATACAGAGGTAGCTATCAATCATTGATAGGTCCTCCTCCTCGACTTCCAAGCCCAGAATGAGCTGGAACCTAAATGAATGAAATACAACTTATACAGAATCTTTCCCCCCAAAAAACTATACATCAGTCTGCTCAGCTCTATAACCTGCTGCCTTCAACTCCGTCACCATGTTAAACATGACAGGTTCCCTTTAAGTAATTCTAGGGTGGCAACATCTTTATATTTTGGAGGGGCTTGTGCAATTCAAATATATATATTTATTTTTTTATAAAGACAGGGAGCCTATTATTATAATATTAATTAAAAAAAAAAAAGTTATTCTTACTGCTATGCATACCCTCGGTTCCAGCGTTTCCGATCTTCTGTCTTCCCTGTTGATCTTTGTTTTCCTGACTGCTGTGATGATGTTCCCGTATACTCCACATGGCCGCTGTGGCTAGTTACAGGCCTTAGCGGTCTTGTGCCCTAAACTAGAGTTGAGCGAACACCTGGATGTTCGGGTTCGAGAAGTTCGGCCGAACATCCCGGAAATGTTCGGGTTCGGGATCCGAACCCGATCCGAACTTCGTCCCGAACCCGAACCCCATTGAAGTCAATGGGGACCCGAACTTTTCGGCACTAAAAAGGCTGTAAAACAGCCCAGGAAAGAGCTAGAGGGCTGCAAAAGGCAGCAACATGTAGGTAAATCCCCTGCAAACAAATGTGGATAGGGAAATGAATTAAAATAAAAATTAAATAAATAAAAATTAACCAAAATCAATTGGAGAGAGGTTCCATAGCAGAGAATCTGGCTTCCCGTCACCCACCACTGGAACAGTCCATTCTCAGATATTTAGGCCCCGGCACCCAGGCAGAGGAGAGAGGTCCCGTAACAGAGAATCTGGCTTCATGTCAGCAGAGAATTAGTCTGCATGTCATAGCAGAGAATGAGGCTTCACGTCAGCCACCACTGCAACAGTCCATTGGCATATATTTAGGCCCAGCACCCAGGCAGAGGAGAGAGGTCCCGTAACAGACAATCTGGCTTCATGTCAGCAGAGAATCAGTCTGCATGTCATAGCAGAGAATCAGGCTTCACATCACCCACCACTGCAACAGTCCATTGTCATAAATTTAGGCCCAGCACTAGTGTTGAGCGGCATGTCCCATATTCGAATTCGCGAAATTTTGTGAATATTCGAAAGAATATTCGTAAAATATTCGCGATTATTCAAATTCGTTATTATTTCGCATATGCGATAATTCGAATTTTCGCATCGCATAATACATATGCTATGCAAAATTCACATGTGCGCTAATGAAATCGCCTTACGAAGATTCGCAACTCAATTCAATCACTAATGTATGAATGCAATGCCCTTTGCCTCTGTTCTGGGACAAGTGTAGATATTCGCATGTGCGCTAATAAAATCGCCTTACGAAGATTCGCACCTCAATCACTTTCTAGGGAATGTGAGACTTTTGGGAATCAATCGAGATACAGTGGGGGGTGATGACAGTAGTTGACAGAGTACAGATCAATGTAATCTGTAAGGTGGAAAGTAAAATAAAAAATACGAATTTTCGTTAATCGAATTTTACGAAGTTCTACGTATTCGCGAATATGGTGCTATACTATATGAATGCACAGGCCTTTGCCTCTCTGTTCTGGGGACAAGTGTAGATATTTGCATTTGCGTTAATAAAATCGCCTTACGAAGATTCGCAGCTCAATTCAATCACTAATGTATGAATGCAAAGCCCTTTGCCTCTGTTCTGGGACAAGTGTAGATATTCGCATGTGCGCTAATAAAATCGCCTTACGAAGATTCGCAACTCAATTCACTAATGTATGAATGCAAAGCCCTTTGCCTCTGTTCTGGGACGTGCCGATATTCGCATGTGCGCTAATAAAATCGCCTTACGAAGATTCGCGCCTCAATCACTTTCTAGGCAATGTGAGTAAGATCTGAGCTGTTGGACCTTTGGGAAACAATCAATTATATGTGTACTGTGATTTTGTGGGGGGGGGGAAAAAAACAAAAAACGAATATTCGTTTTTACGAATATATAGCACTATATTCGAAATATTCGCGAAATCGCGAAGTTGCGATATTCGCGAAAAAAATTTGCTTTTCGAATATTCGCGCTCAACACTACCCAGCACCCAGGCAGAGGAGAGAGGTCCCGTAACAGACAATCTGGCTTCATGTCAGCAGAAAATCAGTCTGCATGTCATAGCAGAGAATGAGGCTTCACGTCAGCCACCACTGCAACAGTCCATTGGCATATATTTAGGCCCAGCACCCAGGCAGAGGAGGGAGGTCCCGTAACAGAGAATCTGTCTTCATGTCAGCAGAGAATTAGTCTGCATGTCATAGCAGAGAATGAGGCTTCACGTCAGCCACCACTGCAACAGTCCATTGGCATATATTTAGGCCCAGCACACACACAGGCAGAGGAGAGGTCCCGTAACAGAGAATCTGGCTTCATGTCAGCAGAGAATCAGTCTACATGTCATAGCAGAGAATGAGGCTTCACGTCAGCCACCACTGCAACAGTCCATTGGCATATATTTAGGCCCAGCACACACACAGGCAGAGGAGAGAGGTCCCGTGACAGAGGATCTGGCTTCATGTCAGCAGAGAATCAGTCTGCATGTCATAGCAGAGAATCAGGCTTCACGTCAGCCACCACTGCAACAGTCCATTGTCATAAATTTAGGCCCAGCACCCAGGCAGAGGAGAGAGGTCCCGTAACAGAGAATCTGGCTTCATGTCAGCAGAGAATCAGTCTTCATATCATAGCAGAGAATCAGGCTTCACGTCACCCACCACTGTAAGAGTCAATTTTCATAAATTTAGGCCCAGAACCCAGGCAGAGGAGAAAGGTCCCGTAACAGACAATCTGGCTTCATGTCAGCAGAGAATCAGTCTTCATATCATAGCAGAGAATCAGGCTTCACGTCACCCACCACTGTAAGAGTCAATTTTCATAAATTTAGGCCCAGAACCCAGGCAGAGGAGAAAGGTCCCGTAACAGACAATCTGGCTTCATGTCAGCAGAGAATCAGTCTTCATATCATAGCAGAGAATCAGGCTTCACGTCACCCACCACTGCAACAGTCCATTGGCATATATTTAGGCCTAGCACACAGGCAGAGCAGAGAGGTCCCGTAACAGACAATCTGGCTTCATGACAGCAGAGAATCAGTCTGCATGTCATAGCAGAGAATCAGGCTTCACGTCAGCCACCACTGCAACAGTCCATTGTCATAAATTTAGGCCCAGCACCCAGGCAGAGGAGAGAGGTCCCGTAACAGAGGATCTGGCTTCATGTCAGAAGAGAATCAGTCTGCATGTCATAGCAGAGAATGAGGCTTCACGTCAGCCACCACTGCAACAGTCCATTGTCATAAATTTAGGCCCAGCACCCAGGCAGAGGAGAGAGGTCCCGTAAAAGAGGATCTGGCTTCATGTCAGCAGAGAATTAGTCTGCATGTCATAGCAGAGAATCAGGCTTCATGTCAGCCACCACTGCAACAGTCCATTGGCATATATTTAGGCCTAGCACACAGGCAGAGCAGAGAGGTCCCGTAACAGACAATCTGGCTTCATGACAGCAGAGAATCAGTCTGCATGTCATAGCAGAGAATGAGGCTTCACGTCAGCCACCACTGCAACAGTCCATTGTCATAAATTTAGGCCCAGCACCCAGGCAGAGGAGAGAGGTCCCGTAACAGACAATCTGGCTTCATGTCAGCAGAGAATTAGTCTGCATGTCATAGCAGAGAATCAGGCTTCATGTCAGCCACCACTGCAACAGTCCATTGGCATATATTTAGGCCTAGCACACAGGCAGAGGAGAGGTTCATTCAACTTTGGGTAGCATCGCAATATAATGGTAAAATGAAAATAAAAATAGGATTGAATGAGGAAGTGCCCTGGAGTCCAATAATATATGGTTATGGGGAGGTAGTTAATGTCTAATCTGGACAAGGGACGGACAGGTCCTGTGGGATCCATGCCTGGTTCATTTTTATGAACGTCAGCTTGTCCACATTGGCTGTAGACAGGCGGCTGCGTTTGTCTGTAATGACGCCCCCTGCCGTGCTGAATACACGTTCAGACAAAACGCTGGCTGCCGGGCAGGCCAGCACCTCCAAGGCATAAAAGGCTAGCTCTGGCCACGTGGACAATTTAGAGACCCAGAAGTTGAATGGGGCCGAACCATCAGTCAGTACGTGGAGGGGTGTGCACACGTACTGTTCCACCATGTTAGTGAAATGTTGCCTCCTGCTAACACGTTGCGTATCAGGTGGTGGTGCAGTTAGCTGTGGCGTGTTGACAAAAGTTTTCCACATCTCTGCCATGCTAACCCTGCCCTCAGAGGAGCTGGCCGTGACACAGCTGCCTTGGCGACCTCTTGCTCCTCCTCTGCCTTGGCCTTGGGCTTCCACTTGTTCCCCTGTGACATTTGGGAATGCTCTCAGTAGCGCGTCTACCAACGTGCGCTTGTACTCGCGCATCTTCCTATCACGCTCCAGTGCAGGAAGTAAGGTGGGCACATTGTCTTTGTAGCGTGGATCCAGCAGGGTGGCAACCCAGTAGTCCGCACAGGTTAAAATGTGGGCAACTCTGCTGTCGTTGCGCAGGCACTGCAGCATGTAGTCGCTCATGTGTGCCAGGCTGCCCAGGGATAAGGACAAGCTGTCCTCTGTGGGAGGCGTATCGTCATCGTCCTGCCTTTCCCCCCAGCCACGCACCAGTGATGGACCCGAGCTGCGTTGGGTGCCACCCCGCTGTGACCATGCTTCATCCTCATCCTCCTCCACCTCCTCCTCATCCTCGTCCTCCTCGTCCTCCAGTAGTGGGCCCTGGCTGGCCACATTTGTACCTGGCCTCTGCTGTTGCCAAAAACCTCCCTCTGAGTCACTTCGAAGAGACTGGCCTGAAAGTGCTAAAAATGACCCCTCTTCCTCCTCCTCCTCCTCCTCCTCCTGGGCCACCTCCTCTTCCATCATCGCCCTAAGTGTTTTCTCAAGGAGACATAGAAGTGGTATTGTAACGCTGATAACGGTGTCATCGCCACTGGCCATGTTGGTGGAGTACTCGAAACAGCGCAACAGGGCACACAGGTCTCGCATGGAGGCCCAGTCATTGGTGGTGAAGTGGTGCTGTTCTGTAGTGCGACTGACCCGTGCGTGCTGCAGCTGAAACTCCACTATGGCCTGCTGCTGCTCGCACAGTCTGTCCAGCATGTGCAAGGTGGAGTTCCACCTGGTGGGCACGTCGCATATGAGGCGGTGAGCGGGAAGGCCGAAGTTACGCTGTAGCGCAGACAGGCGAGCAGCAGCAGGATGTGAACGCCGGAAGCGCGAACAGACGGCCCGCACTTTATGCAGCAGCTCTGACATGTCGGGGTAGTTGTGTATGAACTTCTGCACCACCAAATTCAGCACATGCGCCAAGCAAGGGATGTGCGTCAAATTGGCTAGTCCCAGAGCTGCAACGAGATTTCGCCCATTATCACACACCACCAGGCCGGGCTTGAGGCTCACCGGCAGCAACCACTCGTCGGTCTGTTGTTCTATACCCCGCCACAACTCCTGTGCGGTGTGGGGCCTGTCCCCCAAACATATGAGTTTCAGAATGGCCTGCTGACGTTTACCCCGGGCTGTGCTGAAGTTGGTGGTGAAGGTGTGTGGCTGACTGGATGAGCAGGTGGAAGAAGAGGAGGAGGAAGCCGAGAAGGAGGAGGTGGCAACAGGAGGCAAAGAATGTTGCCCTGCGATCCTTGGCGGCGGAAGGACGTGCGCCAAACAGCTCTCCGCCTGGGGCCCAGCTGCCACTACATTTACCCAGTGTGCAGTTAGGGAGATATAGCGTCCCTGGCCGTGCTTACTGGTCCACGTATCTGTGGTTAGGTGGACCTTGCCACAGATGGCGTTGCGCAGTGCACACTTGATTTTATCGGATACTTGGTTGTGCAGGGAAGGCACGGCTCTCTTGGAGAAGTAGTGCCGGCTGGGAACAACATACTGTGGGACAGCAAGCGACATGAGCTGTTTGAAGCTGTCTGTGTCCACCAGCCTAAATGACAGCATTTCATAGGCCAGTAGTTTAGAAATGCTGGCATTCAGGGCCAGGGATCGAGGGTGGCTAGGTGGGAATTTACGCTTTCTATCAAATGTTTGTGAGATGGAGAGCTGAACGCTGGCGTGTGACATGGTTGAGACGCTTGGTGACGGAGGTGGTGGTGGTGGTGTTGGTGGTACATCCCCTGTTTGCTGGGCGGCAGGTGCCAACGTTCCTCCAGAGGCGGAGGAAGAGGCCGAGGCGGCAGCAGCAGAATAGGCCGAGGCGGCAGCAGCAGAAGAGGTAGCAGGGGGAGCCTGAGTGACTTCCTTGGTTTTAAGGTGTTTACTCCACTGCAGTTCATGCTTTGCATGCAGGTGCCTGGTCATGCAGGTTGTGCTCAGGTTCAGAACGTTAATGCATCGCTTCAGGCTCTGATGGCACAGCGTGCAAACCACTCGGGTCTTGTCGTCAGCACATTGTTTGAAGAAGTGCCATGCCAGGGAACTCCTTGAAGCTGCCTTTGGGGTGCTCGGTCCCAGATGGCGGCGGTCAGTAGCAGGCGGAGTCTCTTGGCGGCGGGTGTTCTGCTTTTGCCCACTGCTCCCTCTTTTGCTACGCTGTTGGCTCGGTCTCACCACTGCCTCTTCCTCCGAACTGTGAAAGTCAGTGGCACGACCTTCATTCCATGTGGGGTCTAGGACCTCATCGTCCCCTGCATCGTCTTCCACCCAGTCTTGATCCCTGACCTCCTGTTCAGTCTGCACACTGCAGAAAGACGCAGCAGTTGGCACCTGTGTTTCGTCATCATCAGAGACATGCTGAGGTGGTATTCCCATGTCCTCATCATCAGGAAACATAAGTGGTTGTGCGTCAGTGCATTCTATGTCTTTCACCGCTGGGGAAGGGCTAGGTGGATGCCCTTGGGAAACCCTGCCAGCGGAGTCTTCAAACAGCATAAGAGACTGCTGCATAACTTGAGGCTGAGACAGTTTCCCTGGTATGCATGGGGGTGATGTGACAGACTGATGGGGTTGGTTTTCAGGCGCCATCTGTGCGCTTTCTGCAGAAGACTGGGTGGGAGATAATGTGAACGTGCTGGATCCACTGTCGGCCACCCAATTGACTAATGCCTGTACCTGCTCAGGCCTTACCATCCTTAGAACGGCATTGGGCCCCACCATATATCGCTGTAAATTCTGGCGGCTACTGGGACCTGAGGTAGTTGGTACACTAGGACGTGTGGATGTGGCAGAACGGCCACGTCCTCTCCCAGCACCAGAGGGTCCACTAACACCACCACGACCATGTCCACGTCCGCGTCCCTTACTAGATGTTTTTCTCATTGTTATGGTTCACCACAACAACAAATATATTATTTGGCCCAATGTATTGTATTCAAATTCAGCGGGATATAAATTTGAGGCCTAGTATTTAGGCGCTGGGTGACCGGTATGGATTTAGTGACAGAATTAGACTTGGAAATGCACAGAAGCGTGTGTGTGAAGTTATTCTGAATGACCCTATGTGCACCTTCAATATGATCTACCCTTTTTGGGATAGATTTCAAATAGCTCTGATATAGCAGAAACGACTAAATTATGAAATTGCTAAATTGGGAATTGTATTTCAACCCAGAACAAAAAATGTGCTTTGACGGACACTAAATAACTTTCCCAGCCACAACAGGACAGCGGTAACGAGAGATTTAGCGGGATATAAATTTGAGGCCTAGTATTTAGGCGCTGGGTGACAGGTATGGGTTTAGTGACAGAATTAGATTTGGAAATGCACAGTAGCGGGTGTGTGAAGTTATTCTGAATGACCCTATGTGCACCTTGAATATTATATACCCTTTTAGGGATAGATTTCAAATAGCTCTGATATAGCAGAAACCACTAAATTATGAAATTGCTAAATTGGGAATTGTATTTCAACCCAGAACAAGAAATGTGCTTGAACGGACACTAAATAACTCGCCCAGCTACAGCACTAAGGACAGATTTAGCGGGATATAAATTTGAGGCCTAGTATTTAGGCGCTGGGTGACAGGTATGGGTTTAGTGCCAGAATTAGACTTGGAAATACACAGTAGCGGGTGTGTGTGAAGTTATTCTGAATGACCCAATGTGCACCTTGAATATTATATACCCTTTTAGGGATAGATTTCAAATAGCTCTGATATAGCAGAAACCACTAAATTATGAAATTGCTAAATTGGGAATTGTATTTCAACCCAGAACAAGAAATGTGCTTGAACGGACACTAAATAACTCGCCCAGCTACAGCACTAAGGACAGATTTAGCGGGATATAAATTTGAGGCCTAGTATTTAGGCGCTGGGTGACAGGTATGGGTTTAGTGCCAGAATTAGACTTGGAAATACACAGTAGCGGGTGTGTGTGAAGTTATTCTGAATGACCCAATGTGCACCTTGAATATTATATACCCTTTTAGGGATAGATTTCAAATAGCTCTGATATAGCAGAAACCACTAAATTATGAAATTGCTAAATTGGGAATTGTATTTCAACCCAGAACAAGAAATGTGCTTGAACGGACACTAAATAACTCGCCCAGCTACAGCACTAAGGACAGATTTAGCGGGATATAAATTTGAGGCCTAGTATTTAGGCGCTGGGTGACAGGTATGGGTTTAGTGCCAGAATTAGACTTGGAAATACACAGTAGCGGGTGTGTGTGAAGTTATTCTGAATGACCCAATGTGCACCTTGAATATTATATACCCTTTTAGGGATAGATTTCAAATAGCTCTGATATAGCAGAAACCACTAAATTATGAAATTGCTAAATTGGGAATTGTATTTCAACCCAGAACAAGAAATGTGCTTGAACGGACACTAAATAACTCGCCCAGCTACAGCACTAGGGACAGATTTAGCTGGATATAAATTTGAGGCCTAGTATTTAGGCGCTGGGTGACAGGTATGGGTTTAGTGCCAGAATTAGACTTGGAAATACACAGTAGCGGGTGTGTGTGAAGTTATTCTGAATGACCCAATGTGCACCTTGAATATTATATACCCTTTTAGGGATAGATTTCAAATAGCTCTGATATAGCAGAAACCACTAAATTATGAAATTGCTAAATTGGGAATTGTATTTCAACCCAGAACAAGAAATGTGCTTGAACGGACACTAAATAACTCGCCCAGCTACAGCACTAAGGACAGATTTAGCGGGATATAAATTTGAGGCCTAGTATTTAGGCGCTGGGTGACCGGTATGGATTTAGTGACAGAATTAGACTGGGATATGGCCAAAAAATAAACAGACTATTGCTGGTTAAATGCACTTGGTGTGACAGCTTCACCCTGATGTAGGCTTTAGCCAAAAAACAACCACACCATTGAGGGTTAAATGCACTTGGTGACAGGCGCAGCTTGCCCCTGATTTAGTATATGGCCAAAAAATGAACAGACTATTGCTGGTTAAATGCACTTGGTGTGACAGCTTCACCCTGATGTAGGCTTTAGCCAAAAAACAACCACACCATTGAGGGTTAAATGCACTTGGTGACAGGCGCAGCTTGCCCCTGATTTTGTATATGGCCAAAAAATGAACAGACTATTGCTGGTTAAATGCACTTGGTGTGACAGCTTCACCCTGATGTAGGCTTTAGCCAAAAAAACAACCACACCATTGAGGGTTAAATGCACTTGGTCGCAGCTTGTGCTGGCGCACCACAAGACACAAAATGGCCGCCGATCACCCCAGAAAAATGTGACTGACAAACGGTCTGGGCAGCCTAAAAACAGTGAGCAATTGAGGATCAGCAGCTCAATGATCCACAGCTGCAGATCGATCAGTTAATCAAGTCCTTTGGAGGAGTTAATCTGCCTAATCTCGCCCTACTGTCGCAGCCGCAACCTCTCCCTACGCTAATCAGAGCAGAGTGACGGGCGGCGCTATGTGACTCCAGCTTAAATAGAGGCTGGGTCACATGGTGCTCTGGCCAATCACAGCCATGCCAATAGTAGGCATGGCTGTGATGGCCTCTTGGGGCAAGTAGTATGACGCTTGTTGATTGGCTGCTTTGCAGCCTTTCAAAAAGCGCCAAGAAAGCGTCACAAAAGCGCGAAGAAAGCGACGAACACCGAACCCGAACCCGGACTTTTACGAAAATGTCCGGGTTCGGGTCCGTGTCACGGACACCCCAAAATTCGGTACGAACCCGAACTATACAGTTCGAGTTCGCTCATCCCTACCCTAAACCTCTGAGGCTACTTTGACTCTAGCGTTTTAGTTTTCCGGTATTGAGATCTGTCAAATGCTTCAGTTTTGTCTCCATTCATTGTCAATGGGGACTAAACAGAACGAAAATGCTCCAAAATGCATTCCCGCCTCCTGTATATGAATAAATGAGAGATTTAACTTCATTGGTGGCGCAGTGCGCCCCCCCCCCTCCCCAAGCCCCCCAGTATTAATCATTGGTGGCGCAGTGCGCCCCCCCTCCCCCCCCCCGTATAAATCATTGGTGGCGCAGTGCGCCCCACACCCCCACATTAAAAACATTGGTGGCGCAGTGCGCCCCCCCCCCACCCAAGCCCCCCAGTATTAATCATTGGTGGCAGTGGCCACAGGATCCCCTCTCCCCTGCTCCTCCGATCGGAGCCCCAGCAGTGTAATCCTGGGGCTCCGATCGGTTACCATGGCAGCCAGGACGCTATTGAAGCCCTGGCTGCCATGATAAGCTCCATGCTGTGTGCACAGAGCAGCAGGGACAGTGTGAGCTCCTATTCACTCTGATGGAGATCTATCAGGGTGAATAGGACAAGGGTTCTAGTCCCTAAGGGGGCTAAAAGTTAGAAAATTATAAAAAATTTAGTTAAAAAAAATAAATAAAACACCAAAATATTATGTTTTTGGTATAATTATTAAGTATAAATGAAAAAAAGATTTACAAAAAAAAAAAATATACACATTAACAATAAACATTAATTTTCAGCAGATTTGTATAGGAATTTTTTATTTTATTTTCAAAAATGAAAATTCCCATAGTATCGGTATACATTATCGGCTATCGGCCTGAAAGTTCACAAATTATCGGTATCGGCCCTAAAAAATCAATATCTGTCGATCCCTAATACCGGAGAGCAAACCGCAACATTTTGTAGTTTGCTTTCTGTCCTGGGATGTGAAGCAAGACGGATTCGGCATGGCCCCCAATGCAAGTCAATAGGGACGGATCAGTTTTCTCTGCCACAATAGAAAACTGATCCATCCTCCATTGGCTTTCAATGGTGTTCATAACGGATCTGTCTTGGCTATGTTAAAGGTAATACAACGGGATCCGTTCATAACGGCTGTAGATGGCTGTATTATCAGTAACGGAAGCGTTTTTGCTGAACCCTGGCAGATCCTTTCCTCCATGCCACTGTGAGCATGACATCTTCTTTTGGCTGCAGCGTTGGTTAGGATAGGTGCGAGTCTACGGAGGGGTTTGCTGTAGGGTTTTTTTATTTTTATATTCCCTACCTTTAAAAAAATAATAATGTGGTGTTTTGTGTAGTGCATCCAATTTAATTTAAAGTTAATTATCCTTCTAGTTTACCCCTTGTTCCAGCGTAGAACTGCGCTATTAATTTACCCCTACATATGCCCATTCACATCCATAGACTAATGGATGTGACCATGTTAGGCCTCTTTCACACTTGCGTTGACCGGATCCGGCGTGTACTCCACTTGCCGGAATTACACGCCGGATCCGGAAAAACGCAAGTGTACTGAAAGCATTTGAAGACGGATCCGTCTTCAAAATGCTTTCAGTGTTACTATGGCACCCAGGACGCTATTAAAGTCCTGGATGCCATAGTAGGAGCGGGGAGCGGCATACTTACAGTCCGCTCGGCTCCCGGGGCGCTCCAGAGTGACGTCAGAGCGCCCCATGCGCATGGATGACGTGCCATGCGATCACGTGATCCATGCGCTTGGGGCGCCCTGACGTCACTCTGGAGCGCCCCGGGAGCCGCACGGACGGTAAGTATGCTGCTCTCCCGCTCCCCGCTACACTTTACCATGGCTGCCAGGACTTTAGCGTCCCGGCAGCCATGGTAACCATTGAGAAAAAGCTAAACGTCGGATCCGGCAATGCGCCGAAACGACGTTTAGCTTAAGTCCGGATCCGGCCTTGCGGCAAGTTTTCAGGATTTTTGGCCGGAGCAAAAAGCGCAGCATGCTGCGGTATTTTCTCCGGCCAAAAAACATTCTGTTCCGGAACTGAAGACATCCTGATGCATCCTGAACGGATTTCACTCCATTCAGAATGCATTAGGATAATCCTGATCAGGATTCTTCCGGCATAGAGCCCCGATGACGGAACTCTATGCCGGAAGACAATAACGCAAGTGTGAAAGAGCCCTAAATGAACTCTGCATCAAAACCCTACCCAACATATGGATATATATGTTTATAGTTTTAGAAAACTTCATGTGCACTCCATTCCACATAATACTGTCTTGTCAATTCCCAGCGGAAATACAATGAACCTCACCCATTGTATTGAAAAAGATGGAATCTGAATGTATGAACAGGCTCTTGGTGTAGGTATTGAATGCAAGGAAGGAAATGAAATGGTTAATGGGTTTGAAAACTGACAAGTGAAGCAGATCTAGTGCTTACATAAGGCTTCAAATCTGTCAGTTTTGTTTTTCTCTTCTATCATAGAAACAGAAAAACAAAAAAAAGACGATACAAACATGGTCATGGAATTCTTATTTTCCAAATTGTACAATTATGAGTACTAGGCTTGAGCAAATCAACCTTCGGATCATAGATCTGAAGTTGATTCGTTCAAATACTTTGCGGTTGCCATACACCATTAAATTGTATTGGCTCCGTGGAGCCAAAGTTCTTCTCGCCTGAAGCTGCATGAGAATTACTACTGTATTCATATCTGCGTGTTGGAAAAACAATTCAAAATAACAATCGTAACTGGGCTTTGGTACTGAGGTACCAGAACGTACCAAAGCCCAGTTTGGATTACAGTTTCCGTTATGCAGGGGAGTCCTCTCCTGCATAACGGAAACGGAACGGATCTATTTTGCAGCACATAGACTTCTGTTATGACGGAATGCCTCTAAAGGCATTCTGTTATGCATTCTGTCATAGCAATTGCGTTATGGTCCGTGGTAACGGAATCCATACCGCAATTCACCTTTTCCACCAAACGTAGTGTGAACGAATTTCATAAGCGGAAATTTGCTAATCTCTAATCAAAGGGTATCCCTAGGCCTTGTTCACACGTCGGTAAATAACGAACTGCGTACGTACCCATTAACTTTCATGTGTGTATTCACACATCAGTGGTTTCATGTGGGTCTGTGGGGATACTGTGGAATCATGCCCTATTTTGTCTATGATTACGAATCTCTCACGCCCATTGATAGTTTATGGATTAGTGAAAACCATGACACAACACTGATGCCCATCCATATTTGGTCCGTGGTTTTCAATGACCATTGGTAGTAGATGCTCTGGAAAGAAAGTTTCAGCCTAGCAGTGCCAGTTTACACGTGGAGGGCAAAAAAATAAACCGATCATTCACCGACCTCTTCGCATATAATCCACTGACTATCTTGTCACTGATGTCCTCACAGATGTGTGAATGAGGCCTTAGTTTCATGTTATGTAAAATGTTGTAATGTCTAGCACACTATGTGTTAACGCAAGAAACCTCCCAAAAAAAAAAATGTTTTTTTTTTCCTACAGGTACAAGGGAAAGACCCTTCCGTGGACATCACTCAGGATCTGGTGGATGAATCGGAAGAAGAGCGTTTCGAGGATATGTCCTCTCCAGGCTTGGAATTACCATCGTGTGAACTTAGTCGGTTAGAAGAGATTGCTGAAGTTGTGGCGTCTTCGTTGCCCTCTCCGCTTCGTCGTGAAAAATTGTCTCTGTCTTTAGAGAATGAGGGGTACATTAAAAAGCTCCTTGAACTTTTCCATGTGTGTGAAGACCTGGAGAACATAGAAGGATTACACCACTTGTATGAAATTATCAAGGGCATCTTCCTTTTAAACCGAACTGCACTCTTCGAAGTCATGTTTTCTGAAGATTGCATCATGGACATCATTGGCTGCCTGGAGTACGACCCCTCTTTATCTGTACAGCGCAAACACAGGGAGTTTCTTACAAAAACTGCTAAGTTTAAAGAGGTGATCCCCATATCTGACCCTGAACTGAAGCAGAAAATCCACCAGACGTACAGAGTGCAGTACATACAAGATGTGGTATTGCCCACCCCTTCTGTCTTTGAAGAAAACATGTTGTCTACCCTCCACTCCTTCATATTTTTTAATAAAGTGGAGATAGTTGGGATGTTACAGGTGAGTTTTCTTCCCTCTCAGCACCTAGCGGCTGACCTGAGAACATCGACTAATCCTGGTGTTTGTGATTCATTCCATGGTCTGACACTTTCTGTATGTAAGAATGGTTCTCAAATCACTCCTATAGAAGTGAATGGGGCTGAGCTGCGATACCAATCACAACCGCTATACAATGTACACTGTGCTTGGTGAGCATGGAGAAGGCCGGGGTGCTCACAGTAGGGCACGGGTGTCAAACACAAGGCCCGCGGGCCGAATCCGGCCCGCCAGACCTCGTCATGTGGCCCGCGTAGCCGCCGCCGGCCGCCAGCCTTCACCTTTTATTATCACTTCCTGCAGCGCGGCCCCTGCAGGAAGTGATAATAAATCGCATAATGAGCGGCAGGGCTTTTTTTCTGGCGGAACGCACCGGAACGGCGTTCCGCCACCTTTTGACATCGCAGCCTGCCATGCTCCAGCATCGCAGGCTGCGATGTATCAGCGGGGAGGGACTGGAAAGAGGAGCTGGGGGCCGGTTCACTGAGCAGACTGAGCGGCAGCGTCACGACTGACGTCATGTGCCCGGCCTACTTTCTGAATGAAGGAGGCGGCGCAGGCATGTGACGTCAGTCGTGACGCTGCCGCTCGTCTGGCCGGCCGGCCAGCATTAAGATAACAGCCCTGTGAGTAGGATGTGGCTATATTGAATGTTCTACTGCAGAGGGGGCCTCATGAATAGAATCCTTATTAATTGTAATCATTGTATAACTAGTCTGTACTGGAGCGGCAATGGGGGGGGGGGGTCCTGTGGATGGCACTGTTATGGGGTGGGGGGGGGGTCTGTGGATGGCACTGTTTTGGGGTGGGGGGGGGGTCTGTGGATGGCACTGTTTTGGGGTGGGTGGGCGGTCTGTGGATGGCACTGTTTTGGGGTGGGTGGGCGTCTGTGGATGGCACTGTTTTGGGGTGGGTGGGGGTCTGTGGATGGCACTGTTATGGGGTGGGTGGGGGTCTGTGGATGGCACTGTTATGGGGTGGGTGGGGGTCTGTGGATGGCACTGTTATGGGGTGGGTGGGGGTCTGTGGATGGCACTGTTTTGGGGTGGGGGGGGTCTGTGGATGGCACTGTTTTGGGGTGGGGGGGGTCTGTGGATGGCACTGTTTTGGGGTGGGGGGTCTGTGGATGGCACTGTTATGGGGTGGGGGGTCTGTGGATGGCACTGTTATGGGGTGGGGGGTCTGTGGATGGCACTGTTATGGGGGGGGGGTCTGTGGATGGCACTGTTATGGGGTGGGGGGGGGGGGTCTGTGGATGGCACTGTTATGGGGTGGGGGGGTCTGTGGGTGGCACTGTTATAGGATGGGGGGGTCTGTGGATGGCACTGTTATAGGATGGGGGATCTGTGGATGCCATCCCCAGATCCCCCATTAACAGTGCCATCCCCATCTGGGGGGTTTCTTTGCTGGGCTGGACTTTTATAGGCCCCCCAAATTTTACTTGCATCCCTGTTCTCTAAAGGGGCGGTTTTAGGGGGCGGTCCTAGGGGTGGGCAGATCCCCCATAAGTGTCACCAAGAGATCCCACAGATCCCCCATAAGTCCGATACAACCGGCCCTTTGAGGATGACCAAACTGCTGATGCGGCCCCCGATGAATTTGAGTTTGACACCCCTGCAGTAGGGCTATTTCCATCAGCCCCATAGAAATGAATGGGAGCGCACTGCACTTTTGCGGCCACTGCAGATGGCCTCTTTCATTTTGCCTGCTCCGTTTACCAGATAGGTGCAGGTCCCACCTTTGGGACCCGCACCTATCAGACAATAGGGACATATACTAGCGATATGCCCCCATTGTCTGAGATGGGAATACCCCTATCTTTCTTTCAAATCTTTGTTTATTGAAGCAAGACAAGTTTGTACAGGGTATACATTCCAGTTTGTGTACATACAGCACAACAATATAACATCACACAAGACAATGTTACTTCCCTGTACATCATATGCCTGATACAACTGGAAAGGCTATAATGCATAAAGGCATTTAAACAAACAAACAAAAAAATAAACAATAATCAAAAAACACATGTCCTGGATCACATATATATGGGCAAGGCAGTATCACTGCATCTGGTATGGTGAAGTTGGGGCTCTTTCACACCTGCGTTCTTTTCTTCCGGCATAGAGTTCCGTCGTCGGGGCTCTATGCCAGAAGAATCCTGATCAGTTTTATCCTAATGTATTCTGAATGGAGTGAAATCTGTTCAGGATGCATCAGGATGTCTTCAGTTCCGGAACGGAACGTTTTTTGGCCAGAGAAAATACCGCAGCATGCTGTGCTTTTTGCTCCGGCCAAAAATCCTGAAGACTTGCCGCAAGGCCGGATCCGGAATTAATGCCCATTGAAAGGCATTGATCCGGATCCGGCCTTAAGCTAAACGTCGTTTCGGCGCATTGCCGGATCCGACGTTTAGCTTTTTCTGAATGGTTACCATGGCTGCCGGGACGCTAAAGTCCTGGCAGCCATGGTAAAGGGGAGCGGGGAGCGGGGGAGCAGCATACTTACCGTCCGTGCGGCTCTCGGGGCGCTCCAGAGTGACGTCAGGGCGCCCCACGCGCATGGATGACGTGATCGCATGGCATGTCATCCATGCGCATGGGGCGCTCTGACGTCACTCTGGAGCGCCCCGGGAGCCGCGCGGACTGTAAGTATACCGCTCCCCGCTCCTACTATGGCAACCAGGACTTTAATAGCGTCCTGGATGCCATAGTAACACTGAAAGCATTTTGAAGACGGATCCGTCTTCAAATGCTTTCAGTACACTTGCGTTTTTCCGGATCCGGCGTGTAATTCTGGCAAGTGGAGTACACGCCGGATCCGGACAACGCAAGTGTGAAAGAGGCCTTAGATGAGCAAAGTCCCTAAGACAATAAGAAGGGGTAGGCCAGTTGTCAATATAAAGGGGGCCAATTTGTTGGAGCTGTCGGAAGACCATAGCAGTTGGGGAGGTCTGGGTCTAGGTGAGAAGGTAGAGGCAGCTAGTAATTTTGGGAATACCCCTTTAATGTGTAAATATCGCAACCCATGCCGGAGAAGAGTCACATGCTGCCTGACGGAAGTCATAGTTATTCATGAGCTCCCTCTCTCCACCCAGCTACTGATGATGGACAGTTTTATTCTAGGTAGAAAAATTATAAGACGGCTGTCAGTCATCAGCGTGTGGGTGGGGAGAGCAGGAACTCCTAAATATCGGTCCATGGAAAAAGACCTTTAATTGGGGAGGAGAGTTTGAATAAGAACTCATTCCTGATAATCTGCCTGTTAAAAAGTGTCGTGTTTCGCAGGCAGCCAAAAAAAATAAAAAATTCTGGACAGCAGATTGTACTGTATAAACAGTGATCTGCTGCCGAGGAACAAGAATTTTCTTTGGTTGCAAGCGATCGCTCTTGTCTTCAAGCCCCCCATCTCCACTGACGATCAGGCAATTATCGGGAATGTTTAGTTTGCTCCCGATAGCCTTTCACACGAGCGAGTCCCACGCATCTGAACTCCGGAGCACTGCCGGGGTCTCATAGCATCATATTGACTTATGATGCTATGTAACCCTTACAGTTCTGGAATGAATTTAATAACAATAGCAGCATTATGTGAGTGTTATCCAATACATTCCAGAACTCTAAGGGTTACATAGCATCATAAATCAATATAATGCTATGCGACCCCGGCATTGCTGGGAGGTAAGGACGGGTGCTGCTGCATACTCAGTCTGGAGTGTGGAACTCGCTCGTCTGAAAGGGGCCTAACAATCTTCTCTTCTCAGGCAGTCAATGACACTTTTTGGGCACAGGGTGTGATGACTATCACCTAATATTAGCTCATCATTGGCAGCACACTGAAATCAGTGTGTGTATATATAGATTTTGAATGTATGTGTAGTTGAAGTAATGAGCTTTGTTACGAGGTGGTTTCACACTGTCCTTTTTATTATGAAAAAAAACAAAAAATATTTTTTTTTAAACTGCATTTTTTATTTATTTTTGGAGTAAAAGCCTACCCTGGCCAAATGTTACATGCTGGCCAATAGAAAATTATCAAATGCTTTTGAGAATGTTTCACTGTGGCGTTTTTCAGATGTTTCTGATGGAATTCTCTATATGAAAAAGTTGACTATAAAAATACCACCCCAAAAAAAGCTTGTAAAAATGCCAATTTATGGCTTTTTTTTTCTACACTAGACCAAAAATGCCAAGGAAATTAGGTAGTGTGGCAACAACCTCGTATATGCTAAAGCTTTTTTTCTTTCTGTCACAAATGTAAAAATGTTTTTATTCCCTGGCAGCAAACAGTGCAGTACATTTAATAAAAATTGTTGAACTTATTTTTGTGCAATAATGAAAGTGGTATTCCAGCCATGCCAATATACCGTCATTGTGTATGCTGATACAAGACTGATTGCAATATGCAATATTTTATTATTTTAAACAGTATAAGATAATCATCGTACAAAATATTGTCCCTATGGTCTCGCAAGTGTTTTGCGGTCCGGACATGACCGGCACTATGATAGAAATGCCTATTCTTGTCCGTGGCTGCAGACAAGAATAGGACATGCTCTATCTTTTTTTGCGCGTCCGCGGAACGGAAGTGCGGATGCGGACAGCACATAGTGTACTGTCCGCATCTTTTTCGACCCTAATGAAATGAATGGGTCCGCACCCGTTCCGCATAATTGCGGAACGAATGCGGACCCGTTCATGCAGGGATGTGAATGCAACAAACATTGCATGAAGTAACATGCATGGCAGCACATTACAAAAAAGATGGGGGCCATTGGACAGCTATGTTATCCTTCCTGAAAACTACTCCCATTTATTGATGCAGTTAATTGGAGAATATATGTGATCATCATTTTCTAGATTTATTTACATAAGACCAGAGTGAAAATTGTGTTAATCCATCAGGTATCTGAACTCCATGTATTTGAGCATGTTGATGTGTTCAGTATTAGACTAAGGCCGAATGCACACGGCCGTTTTTCACGGCTGTGAGCGGTCCGTGGAACCGCGGCCTGGATTCCTGCTGAGAGCAGGAGCGCACGGCGTCATTGGTTGCTATGACGCCGTGCGCTCCCTGCTGCCGCCGCAATACAGTAATACACTGGTATGATCTATACCAGTGTATTACTGTATTGCGGCGGCAGCAGGGAGCGCACGGCGTCATAGCAACCAATGACGCCGTACGCTCCTGCTCTCAGCAGGAATCTAGGCCGCGGTTCCACGGACCGCTCACGGCCGTGTGCATTTGGCCTTAATGATTCTGCACTGACCAATTTATTATACCTTTAGAGAGTTAAAGGGGTTTTCCGGGATTGAGGACTTTGTTACATTAGTACAAGACAGACAAACAAAAAAAAATATACATCCATGTCCTACCTTTTCCACATGTTTCTCAAGCCCCGTTTTCTTAAAGGAAATTCTTCACCGGAAGTGAAGTTTTCTTAAACTCTGTGAAGTACCGGGTCCCTTGCAGGAGAGCTGAAGCCTCTTCTTCCGGCTGCTCAGGGAGCCCAATGACTTCACCGGCACTGATGGGCGGATTTAGCGCTGCTCTAGCCAGTAAGCCGGGAAGTGTGTTATTGTAAACAAAAGAACCTTTGCCCTGCTCTATCCAGCGCAGGGCAATTGAGTGCATCAGAGCATGAACTGCTCCGATGCTCAAGTCAGGGGGGCTGCCTGGGTGAAAATGGAGGTATGTCCGGGTTCAGCGCTGAACCCAGACAACCCCTTTAAGACTGTAAGCTCCTGAGAGCAGGAACCTCTTCACTGCTTCATATTCTCTGTATGACAGATTTGTGTTACTGTTAGTTTATGATTTTGTCTATTTGCATAACTCAACGTCTCTTGTTTTCATGATGGGATAGGCCATCAATATCTGTTGGGTGGGATCCCACACCAAGTACCTACCCCCCAGATCAGCTCTTCCAAGTAGCTTGGGCGTCTGCTTATACTGATTGAGCTGATTACTGCAGCGCTACTCCCAGCACTGTCCTCTACGCAGTAGACAGAGCATTGTACTTCCGGGGCCTGTTTCCCATGCCAGGGGTGTGAGGTGTCAGACCCTTGCCTTTTGGATATTGATGGCTTATCCTGTGGATAGCTTATTAATATAGAAATCCTGGATAATAACCCCTTTAAGAACGCAGAACATTTCCAGCCTTGTCCATTATTGTTCATTTGTTGTAAATCTTGCTTCAGATTGGGAGTTCTTGTGAGCCGAGCCATCTGTAGTGGATGCGGATACCCACATGGAGAAATGTTCACCAAACGTGACCCTAAAGTTAGTTTTGTTAGCTATAACGTTGCTGCTTACATTTAAGGGTGAATTCACAAGTGACAGATTTTTATAGAAATTTCCAAGATTGTCCTGTGGGACTTGCCAGAAAAATTTCACATAACCCATTCACAGTTAAAAGGGTTGTCCAGGATTGGGGACATTGTTGCAATAGTACTATAGTCACATACATATTACATACATGCATGTCCTACCCTTGACACATATATTTCTGAAGCACAGTTTTCATATATGAAATTAGTAGCCAGAAGTGACTGTTTTCTTAGACTCTGTGACGTACCGGGTTCCTTGCAGGCCATCAAAGCCTCTTTTTCCGGCTGCTTGGGGAGCCCGGTGATGTCACCGGCAGCCTAAGTAATTGTGCAAAGTGGAAGGAGGGGCGGTAACTAGGCTGGCTGACATATCGCTAAGCCACGCCCCTTCGGTCCTGTGACGTCACCGGTCATGTAGCTGTCTAATGAATGGAGGCATTGATGGAGGAGTGGACGATGTTCAGGAGGCTGAATATGTATGAGGTGGGGCGGGTGCAGGGACGAGACGTTAGACTGTAGAAACCAGGAGATGCCGCTCTGCACTGGGACCCAAGGTGCAGTGCGACAGGAAGTCATCACACAGATAAAAAACTATGTCAACAATCTATTGGGGACCGTAAGGAGCCATGAAGCAGTGTAAAAACTACCTAAATACATCTGGGGAACCTTGACTTGGCTAGTAATAGTGAGTAAACCGTTTAAAAAAATAAAAATAATTTGATCACGGACAACCCCTTTAAGGAATTGATTTTCTGAAAATTTGCAGCAAAGCTTCCACATATGAATTTACCCTCACACTGCAAGCCTCTAACTTAAATTCTGTCTCCCGCTATAGGAGGATGAGAAATTTCTAACAGAATTGTTTGCGCACCTCACAGATGAAGCGACAGATGATGAGAAGCGCCAGGAGCTGGTATGTATAGCTTTTCTGAATTGTATGCTGAAATCCCTCACATTGTTGATTTATTCACATCCATGATTTATTCACCTAAACATGTATCACTCTATTCTGCTTTTCAGGTGAACTTCCTGAAAGAGTTTTGTGCTTTCTCCCAAACATTACAACCTCAGAACAGAGATGCTTTCTTCAAGACCTTATCTAACATGGGCATCTTGCCTGCCCTGGAAGTAATTCTGGTAAGTAGTACTATATACAATTGTATTAAATTGGTTTGCTTGGTGTAAGACTCTAATTCAGAAGCCATTTATGTTTTATGGTTTTTAAAAGATGCGGACAGCACACTGTGCACCGTCCGCATGGTACTTCCATTCCGTGGACCCGCAAAAAAGATAGAACATGTACTATTCTTGTCAGTGGACAAGAATAGGTATTTCTATCATAGGGCTGGATGTTCTGCAAAATGCAGAATGCAAAAACGGATACAGTTGTGTGAATGAGCCCTAAAGATTAGCTGTCGCCTCTCCAGACAAGTCTGTTTTAGCAACTACTTGCATACCACTTGTAAGAACAATTCTGGAGATTCTATTTTTATGACACTGTTGCGCCATTCCTTTATTAATCCTGCTAGACATTTACGAATGATTTGTTAGCAGTTTTCAGTGAAGGTCCAAATGGGTGTTGTAGGTTTGTCACAGCACAGTCTGACAATATCCAATCATGTCCGACTGAGCAGGTACACACCTCCAGCTGGTAACACCCAGCTGGACCTTAATTGCAAAACGCTAGCAGTTCATTCATAACCTCTGTAAAGAATAATCAAAAAATAACACAACAGAGTCCTAAGAATAGATGCTTCTGAATTATTACATGGGGAATGCAAGTAGTTACTAGTTAGTCAAAGTAGGGGGTGGGGGGGGGGGGGGCACACATCCAGCACAGAACCTGGCTGGAGCTTCAGGTGCATCTGCAACACCCTTGTTGCACCTAGGGGCTCATATGCATTATCTGCAAAGGCTTAGGCCTCTTTCAGATGAGTCCAGTGTGGAAAACACGCTCGGTGATTTAACATTATAGACACTGCTCAGTTCAAAGGATTGCACAGCATTATAACGATTTATAATACTGTGTGTCTGTGGTTGGTCTTGCATCTACTGAATTATACTGGCAGCATTATGTCAGTATAAATCTGTAGAAGCAACATCAGAGAGACACAGCATTATAATGCCATGTGATCCTGTGAAACAAACATTTTACATAATGAGAAATCGTGCTCCCACACGGAGCATGTTTTCTGCACTGGACATGCTCTTCTGATAGATGCCTTGGGGTACGACCAAATGACACAGTTGTGTTAAGCCTCATTCACGCGTCAGTGTTTCACGGACGTGTACTGTACGTGTTCTCCACGGACAGCACATGTCCCCATTCATTTTAATTTGTGTATTCAGACTTTAGTACGGTCCATGGGTCAGTGTTTTCAGCACGGAGGCGTGCCCTATTTTGTCCGTGTTCACGGGTCCATTATAGTCTATGGGTCCGTGAAAACCACGGATGAGTGCTGCTGCCTCTAAATAAACTGTTTGGTGGGTCTCGTTAGTTTAACCAAAGGCAAATGCAACAGTACTCGACCACAGCATGGCTGCGTCACACCATTAAAATGATTGTGCTATTTGGTCGTACTTCTATTTTTCCAAATTGGGTCTGTAAAACAACTTGGGACCAAGTGCATTTCTTTCATCTGACCACTGCACATCTGCACAGTCTAATGCTTTTTCTCTTGAATGCATTGGGGGACACAGCACCATCGGTATATGCCCAGCTGACACTAGAAGTAAAAAGTGTTGGCTCCTCCTATCTGGGCTATAACCACTGCAGATGCAGGAGCAAACCAGTTTTTTTTTCTAGGGTCTATAGGAGGCAGACACGACCTGATTTTATTTTTTTCCTGCTGGTCTTGCTGCTATCACATCCACTCCTTGGCTTCTGCTGATGCCAGTTTGGGTCACAGGGTTCTGCAAGCAGCCGTGAGTTAGTTGCATTGCATGGCTGTTTTTCTGCCCTCCCTTGTGGACTGCTTTAGGACGTCCCATGGTGCTGTGTCCCCCAATGCATTCAAGAGAAAACTGGATTTTTGTACTCGCCGTAAAATCGTTTTCTCGTAGGATGCATTGGGGGCCAAGTTTTTTCTGTTGGTCATCTCTGGTTTAGGAGATTAGCCAACACCGTAGGACATGTCTGAGCCCGAGCACCGCGCCAAGGTTTCTCAAGTAGCTCGGGACCTAACACTCACCTACCTGTGCCATGTGGGCAATACCAGGAGCCAGTGGGCAAATTACAGGAGCATGAGGCCGACTCACAAACAACTCACCAGTTACCGTACCGCCAGCATGTAACCATGCTAGCAATAGGAGGAGGGAGGAGTCTGTGAGTCCCACTCAAGACTGGCTGGTATGGCCCAGGCCTCACAGATGCACCTAAATGTAGCCTGTAGATGGATAGCAGGCACATTTAAATTGGAGTTTGAGAAACCTTGGCGCGGTGCTCAGGCTCAGACATGTCCTAATCTCTCAATTTTAAAATCAGTTTAAGGGTTTAGTAAGACTGCAGAGTGCACCTGTCTTTGCTATTATTTTGTTATATTGATTATCACAGCCACATAATTGCTATCTTGTGTAGGATGTCTATTGTGGTACTTGTGGTTCGCTGCGGGCATCCTCCACTGAATGCACTTTTGCTGCGGATCGTCATTAGCAACGGGCCACAAGTGCAGGCCCTGTGTGTGTGTGTGTATATATATATATATATATATGTGTATGTATTTTATGCACAACTGCATGTGGGTTTGAGCACTTCCTGCTTGTTTAATACCACGCCATTCATTTCAGTTTATACATATCTGGTTTAGGACTTGTTGGCTTACAGTTTTATCTTGTGATCCTACTGCTTTTCTACATACTGGTTTGCTCCTGCATCTGCAGTGGGTATAGCCCAGATAGGATTAGCCAACATTTTTTACTTCTAGTGTCGGCCTCCAAGTGGCAGCTGGGCATTTACCCATGGTGCTGTCCCCCAATGAGAGAAGGATTTTACGGCGAGTACAAAAATCCAGTTTTAAACAATATGGTATTATGAGGACATATTCCTTTGAACTGTATACAGTTACTGTAATTGAATAAAATGACATATAGCAGGTTTTTAATTATTCTGTATTCAATTTGTCCTGTTACTGCCACATAGTTATTTAGTCCTAGAGTATTTAGTTTTCCACATAGTCCACCACAAGGATGTGACCTTATAAAATGTCTTTGTTTTCTGTGTGTCCCTTCCAGGGTATGGATGATACACAAGTCCGCAGTGCGGCCACCGATATCTTCTCCTACCTTGTGGAGTACAATCCATCCATGGTGCGGGAGTTTGTTATGCAGGAGTCGCAGCAGAACGATGATGTGAGCACCTTTTCTGGATTAACTTGTTGATTGTTTTCACATCAGTTTTCTTAACCCCTTAGTGACCAGCCTGTTTTGGGCCTTACTGACCGAGCGTTTTTTTTTCTTTTTTTCATCGTGTCCTTCCAAGAGCTATAACTTTTTTAGTTTTCCGTCTATATAGCTTTCTGAGGGTTTTTTTTTTTTTTTTTTTTTTTTTTTTTTTTTGCGCGGGACAAGTTGTAGTATTTAATGGCGCTGTTTTGGCGTTTCTGATTAACTTTTATTAACTCTTTCTGGGAGGGAGATAGGGGAAAAACGTCAATACTGCCGCTGCGTCTTTCCGTTATAAATTTTACGGCGTTCATTTTTCTGTATAAGTAACATAATATATTTATTCTCTGGGTCAGTACGATTACAGTGATACCAAATTACCAAATGCATATATTTTTATTTTTAGGTTTTACTACTTTTTTTTTTGCAATAACCTCCCCCCCCTTTTTTTTTTCTTATTTTTTTTTTTCTTATTTTTTTTTTTCAAAAAGAAAAAAATGTTTTTACATTGCCGCTTCCCAAGACACACAACTTTTTTATTTATTTCTATGGAGTTGCGTGAGGGTTTTATTTTTGCAGGACGACTTGTATTTTTCATTGGTATCATTTTGGAGTAACTAGCGCTTTTTGATCACCTGTAATCCCTTTTTTTTTTTTTTGGTGGCAACTAAGAATAAATTAGCAATTCTGTTTTTTTTTTTTTTGTTTGTTTGTTTTTTACGGCGTTTACTGTAGGGGATAATTTATGTGATATTTATGTAGTCCGGGTCGTTACGGACGCAGCAATACCAAATATACGGGGGAGATTTTTATTTATTTAGATACACTTTTCAATGAAAAAAAATTTGCCAAATTTTTTTAATAATCTCCCCCGTATATTTGGTATTGCCGCGTCCGTAACGACCCGGACTAGATAAATATCAACGGAAAAAATTGTCATTTTATTTTTTTATGGAATTTATTAAATTTAATAAAGGTTTGTTTTTTTCTTTTTTTTACCACTTAATAGTCCCACAAGGGGACTATGACAGACAGTATTTTGATTGCATTTAACATGCAATGCATGATCCCTATAATGCATTGCATTTTAATAGCAATGTTAATTTAACATTCTGGTGCAGCCTGCTGGAAGTTACTACAACCGGGTCCAGGGCCTACAACAGATGCCAGGTAGCCTTCAAACACATCGGCACTCCTGCTGGTCCGGGCTCTTAGAGCAGGTCCGCGGCTCTCATGTCGTAAAAAAGCGGCGGCTCAGCCTAAGGTCCCTTAGTGACCTCCATAAAAACACTTATCGGTGGTCACTAAGGGGTTAAAATGGGAATTACAACATACTGACATACTGTTGAGGTTCTGCCACATGCTGCGTCTGTGCTGTGTTTTTGCTGCAGCAAAAAACAGGTTTAAAAAAACATGCTGTTTTTGCAACAACATACCTGCATTTATGGTGCATTTTCCTCCAGCAAAAGGAAAACGCACTGCAAAGCTGAATTACCGTATTTTTTTGCTTTTTTAAGACTCACCTGATGGAGACGCACCTAGATTTTTGAGGAGGAAAATAAGAAAAAAAATAAAGGTGGTCTGTGGATGACGCACTGTTATGGGGGGACCTGTGGATGACGCACTGTTATGGGGGGACCTGTGGATGACGCACTGTTATGGGGGGACCTGTGGATGACGCACTGTTATGGGGGGACCTGTGGATGACGCACTGTTATGGGGGGACCTGTGGATGATACACATATAGCATCTTATGTAATGGGAGTCACTATTCACACAGCGACATTATACTGTGACACATATGATACTGTGACCAGCATAAGATGATCTTATGCTGGTCACAGTATCATATGTGTCACAGTATATTGTCCTTGTGTGAATAGTGACCCCCATTACACCACAGGCCACACAGTAGACTTTATATGTAAAATATTTTAATGGCTCTGCTTTCTTCTATAACAGTACTCACTATAAAAGCAGCAGTCCGGCCAGCACGTGAAGTCACTCACTCAGTCAGTCACGCTCCTGCCAGCTTCATTAATGAAGTGGGAGGAGCATGACCGAGTGAGTGACGTCACGTGCCGGCTGGACCGCTACTTTCATAGTGAGTACTGTTATAGAAGAAAGCAGAGTGTAATGAAGCAGTTTTCATATGTAAAGTCTATAATCTTCAAGCAGTGTCTCTGCTTTAAACTAGGGCAATTCTCTGTAGTAGTAGTAGTAGTAGTAGTAGTAGTAGTAGTAGTAGTAGTAGTAGTAGTAGTAGTAGTAGTAGTAGTACAACTCACTATGAAAGCGGCAGGCAGGGCGGCAGCGTAACTTGGCGATGCTCACTCATTCACGCTCTTCCTTCATGAATGAAGTGGGAGGAGTGTGAATGAGTGAGAATCGCGAGGTTACGCTGCCGCCCTTCCTGCCGTTTTCATAGTGAGTTGTACTACTACAGAGGATTGCCCTAGTTTAAAGCAGAGATACTGCTTGAAGATTATAGACTGTACATATGAAAATTGCTGTGAGCGGGGCCCGATGTATTACAGTACAGTGACTGCATCAGGCCCCGCCTCGAGTGTTTCCAGCCTCCGTCCCCTCCTCCCACCCCTCTGATACATAGCAGGCCGCAATGTAGCAGCGTCACCAAAGTAAACATGGCAGTGTTCGCTTTATAAGACGCACTGCCATTCCCCCCCCCCCCCCACACACTTTTTTTTTTGGTTAGTGTCTTATAAAGCGAAAAATACGGTACATTAATTACAAAATAGTTACATTAAGTAATTTACCAGTAAGTTAAGTCTGCTTTGTGTCTGACCAAAAATGCAGCGCAGCCGCGATGTGTGGCAGCACCTTTAGGCCAGTGACACATGTGATGAAAAATCTGCTGCCTTTTTTTTGCTGCGAAAACAAAACCACATGTATGTACAATTTTTGTTTTCTTTTAAGATCGTTTTCAGATGAGAATTCAGAAATTCTCATCCAGTTTGCTGGTTACTGTGCAGATGTTCCGCACATAAATCCGTTACTACAGATCCGCAGCTAATGGGTCACGTGTGACCCTGGCCTTAGGCCTCGTCCAAATTTACGTTTGCTGTCCGACGGCACACGTACCCATTGATTTAAAGGTGTCATTTCACACATCAGTATTTTTTTTTACTGACTGTGGGTCATTTTTTTTTAAAATCACAGAGGCATGCACTGTGTTTCCGTATTTCGCAGGACATGCTTTCGAAATTAGTTTTCAGGAGAGCAGCGTTGGTGGATTACAGATGACATGCGGATGGTAAAAACTGACATACGGACCAAACACGGATCCTTCATGGATGAAACACGGATGCTTTTTTTTTTTTTTTTTTTTCTTCACGGACATCAAACTGACACGTTAATGTGGACGAGACCTTAAGGCTCTTTCACACAAGAGGATGCCGTGCGTGGGATCCGCTGCGTGAAAGAGAGCCAAGCCCTGTTCTGTACAGCAGAGACACGGAGCATTAACATGAATGATAATGCTCCGGGCCTCTCGGTGATCTTTTTATTACAAAATCACGGTGACAACTTTATCTCGCTGGGATTTTGTAGTAAAAAAATCACAGAGAAGCAAAGAGCATTATCAATCATGTTAATGCTCAGTGTCTCTGCTGTCCAGAACAGGGCTTGGCTCTTTCACACAGCGGATTCCACGCACTGCATCCTCTCGTGTGAAAGAGCCCTTAGGCTGGGTTCACACGGGTGTGTCCGGATGCGTCTCGGTGTATTGCGGCAAACCCGTGCGATTAGGTACGCAATTGCAGTCGGTTTTGACTGCGATTGCGTTCCGATGTTCAGTTTTTATCGCACGGGTGCAATGTGTTTTGCACTCGCGTGATAAAAAACCGACTGTGGTACCCAGACCCGAACTTCTTCACAGAAGTTAAGGTTTGGGTTAGTTGTAGTGTAGATTGTATTATTTTCCCTTATAACATGGTTATAAGGGAAAATAATAGCATTCTGAATACAGAATGCTTAGTAGGTGATCAATTTGAGGGTTAAAAAAAAAATATAAAAAAATTAACTTCTCCTCTTGATCGCGTAGTTCCCGGTCTCTTCTGTACTCCTTTAATGATGAACTACCGGCTAGGACCTGTGGTGACGTCAGATCACATGCTTCAATCACATCCATCACCACGGTGATGGATTATGTGATTGGAGCATGTGATCTGACGTCACCAAAGGTCCTTTAGCCGACAGCTAATCAGAAGAGACCGGGAACTACGCGATCAAGAGGAGAAGGTGTTAATTTCTTTTATTTTTTTTTTTAACCCTCAATTGATCACCTACTAAGCATTCTGTATTCTGTACCATGTTATAAGGGAAAATAATACAGTGAATAGACCTAGCCACCATGCATGAAAATCGCACCGCATCCGCACTTGCTTGCGGATGCTTGCGATTTTCACTTGGCCCCATTCACTTCTATGGGGACTGTGTTGCGTTATAAACGCACAATATAGAGCATGCTGCGATTTTCACGCAACGCATAAGTGATGCGTGAAAATCACAGCTCATGTGCACAGCCCCATAGAAATGAATGGGTCCAGATTCAGTGCGGGTGCAATGCGTTCACCTCCCGCATTGCACCCGCGCGGAAATCTCGCCGTGTGAACTCAGCCTTAGGCCCCATGCACACTGCCGTGTGCGGGCCGTGGAACCGCGGCCTGGATCCCTCCTGAGAGCAGGAGCGCACGGCGTCACTGGTTGCTATGACGCCGTGCGCTCCCTGCTGCCGGCACAGTACAGTAATACACTGGTATAGATCATACCAGTGTATTACTGTATTGCGGCGGCAGCAGGGAGCGCACGGCGTCATAGCAACCAGTGACGCCGTGCGCTCCTGCTCTCAGGAGGGATCCAGGCCGCGGTTCCACGGCCCACACACGGCTGTGAAACACGGCAGTGTGCATGGGGCCTTAGGGTGCTGCCACACGTTCAGCTTTTAATGCAGTTTTTACAGCCAACACCAGAAGTGGATCATAAAAGGAGAAAAAAAGTATTGACAGATACAACTTCTTGACTTTTTAAAAAATCCACTCCTGGTTTTGGCTTAAAAAAACTGCATCAAAAAATCTGAACGTGTATCAGCACCCTCATGGAGATTTATTATTTGGATGTTGCAGTAAAAACATCACCGCTACTTTCACACCTGCGTTAGGTGCGGATCCGTCTGGTATCTGCACTGACTGATCCGCACCTATAAATGCAAACACTGGTATCCGTTCAGAACGGATACGTCCTGACATAAATTGAAAGTTAATGGGGGACGGATCCGTTTACAAATGCACCATATTGTGTGAATGTAAACTGATCCGTCCCCATTGACTTACATTGTAAGTACGGACGGATCCGTTTGGCTCCGCATCGCCAGGCGGACACCAAAGCGCTGCAAGCAGCGTTTTGGTGTCCGCCTCCAGAGCGGAATGGAGGCGGTACGGAGCCAAACTGATGCGTTCTGAACAGATCCTTATCCATTCAGAATGCAAACTGATCTGTTTGGGGCCGCATGTGAGAGCCTTGAAACGAATCTCACAGGCGGACCCAGAAACGGCAGTTTGAAAGTAGCCTTATTTTTCCGTTCTTTGAATCCATCAGATAAAGAAAAAAACAGATACTTAACTTTTTTTTTTTTCCATGTAAAATAATGGATCTCTGACGGAAATTGCTCAAACGAATTGCACGTTTTTTTACAGGTTCCGTTTTTTTTCTTCTAAAAGATCAGAAGAACAGAAAACTGATATAAAGTTTCCCTAACCTGTAAACCTTTTATCTGTTTTTTTAGGACATCTTGCTGATTAACCTAATCATTGAACACATGATTTGTGACACTGATCCTGAGTTGGGAGGAGCCGTGCAGCTGACAGGACTTCTGAGAACTTTGGTAGATCCAGATAACATGCTGGCAACGACGAGTGTAAGAAAATGCTCTGCTATTTCTGGATTGTGTGTGGTGGTCTGTTGTCTTTCTGTACATCGGTGTAGTTTTTGTGTAATGCTCTGTCTTTACTTCTATAGTTTTGTGACAATTTTCACGCTTTAATTTTCCAACGTAACCACCGCTTGGGCAGCAAAGAGAAGGTTTGGAGGCTGCTTTAGCTGCTCATAACTCTGGATTTGTAGCATTTAGAGACATGAGCCTGGTCTTGTTTGAAAGCGGACAGTCCAGCTTTCATACAATACTAATTACAGCATTAGCACAACATCAGCAGGAGATATCACAGAAATAGAGTTGGGAATAAACGCTTTAAAATCTGCATTTACTTTCAACTGCATCCACTGCCATCCCGATTTCTAACAGCGATATCTTCCGATGGTATTTTTTGACAGCTATAAATGCCTGCTTTCAAACAAGATGACCAATATCTGTAGCTGCTACCAATTAAAAAGTATGAGTGGCAAAAGCAGCCCCCACTGCAGGAGCACTCAAACAAAACTGTTAGGAAGTTAAAGAGATTGGCCAAGTTATACCTTTTAATTTCTAAAAACAAAATGCCATAAACAGTCATGTTTATTCATTGCAAGCATAAATAACTTGTACTGTACCCCAGCTGTGCCAGTGACTGGCTTCCCCAAGAGACCTAACATCCTCTGCATCCATATGATGAAAGATGGCGGTGGTCCCATGACTGTTTTCTTTGGGCTGTTCTTGTCGTCTACTTCAGGTCAGTGCAGGCGCTGAACAGTAACAGAATGCATCAATTGCATGCACATATACAGGCAGCGGAATACCTTTATTTGTGCATGCTGTACACACTTCCACTTACCGTTCAGTTCCTGCGCCAGAGTACAGGAAGCTAGAAACAGCCCAAGGAAACGGTCCCTACAGCTTTCGTTCTATGAACACAGAGGATGTAAGTTTCTGTTTGTTTATACCAGGGCACCTGGGGGCATTCACTGTCTCAGCTGGGATTCAGTACAATGTCATTTACAATACTCACAAAAAATTAGAAATATTTGGCTTTTGAGTTAAAGGTTACCGCTACAGTGATGATATATCGTGGAAGTCGGACATTTAAGTAGAAGCAGCCATAGTGATTTCTTCATCTCAAACAATTTATTTAAACAGAAGCCAAAACCAGTGGTAGGTATAGCCCTACAAAGTGTCATTGTATCAATAACCTGTCATGTAGCCTTGAGCATCAATTCCAGCTTGACAATGACGTCTCGGCTGTTCACAAGTCGACTTATTGTCTGCCGAGGCATGGTATTCCACTCTTGTTGAAGGCGGCCTTCAGGTCATTGAGGTTCTGGGGTACAAAGTTACAAACCTCTACACAGCGACACAGTTGATCCCATAGGTTTTCAATGAGATTCAGGTCTTGAGAAAGTGCAGGCCACTCCATTTGAGGTCCCCCAGTCTCCAGCAGCCGTTCCCTAATGATATGACCTTGATGAGCTGAAGCATTGTCCTCCATGAAGATAAAATTAGGCCTATGTTGTTCACGCAGAGGCACAATGACTGGATTAATTCTGTTATTTAAGTAGTATGGGTTTGTCCCTGTACCATTCACAAAGTGTAGGGCAGTTCTGTATTGACTAGACACAACCTGTCCACGCTGTAACACTACCACCAAAGGCTCGTCTGGTGACAACAGTTAGCACTCTCCTTGAAGTCTCCAACATCGTTGGCGCCATCATTGCTGCTCAGCGCGAAAATACTTTAATCAGTGAACAGCACTGAGGCCCACCAATCCCTCTTCCAGGGTAGATGCTCCCTGGCCCATGCAAGACAATGCCTTCAGTGCCTGGCGGTGTGGTCAGGTACCCTTGCAGGTCGTCTAGCACGCAAACCACGCTGACTTAAGCGGTTTCAAAGGGTTTGACGTGACGCTTGGATGCCTCTCGCCTCCCTTAAATGTGTCTGGAGTTGTGTGGCATTCATCATCCAGTTCCGCAGGGCATTGTTCGCAATGAAATGATCATCAGTGTGGGATGTGTCAAAAGGAGGTCCACTTCTCTGCCTTTCTGTGACTCTTCCAGTCTCTCTGTATCTTTGATACAACCTGCTGATGACACTATGTGACGCTCTAAGCTCAGTGACCACTTCCGTCTGAGAACATCCTGCTTGAAGCCTCGCAACGGCGAGGTACTGTTAATCAATTGTTAGGTGTCGTCTTGGTCTCATGATGTCAAAATGTGAACAGCATGATGAGGAGGACTGTTTAATTACCAATTCTAATTGAACCAGGAAATTTTTGGGGCTATTGATGGTTTAAACCCCTGTTGTGAATTTTGCCGTTAAGCTCCTTGTTAGAGAACAGCAAGTTGTGCAAAAAAAAGTTGAAAAGCTGAACAGTTGGACATGTACAATAAAAAAGTTTAGAGAAGGTCACATTAAGTTCTCCTGTAAAGGTGAGAGGGCATTTTAGGTTCATCCTGAAATTTCACCCACAAATCAAATATACCTAACTTTTTGTGAGTAGTGTATGGTTGCTCCATGACTGGCGTTTTTAAAAATCTAAGTATAAATTGGCAAACCTTTTTTATATTCCATTTCTTTCCCATTACTATTACATAATCTTAATATTCATTACTTTTCTGCACTGTCAAATAAGTTTATTGTCTGCCTTCCTTTACCACACATTTCTCTTAGGGCTGACATTCTGCTTTAACTTGTTATAATCTACTTTTGTTTTTCCATCTGATGTACATTTATTTTATTTTTTTCTTCACTGTCAATTATTTGTATGTTGTACACTGCCTGTATTGAAAAGTATGTAGTGTATTCTAAGACCAGTGACGTAATTGTTGAAGTCATTCAAACTGTACATTGGGAACAAACTCCTTTGTTTTATTTGTTTTTGTAGAAAACAGAGAAGACTGAATTCTTAGGCTTCTTCTACAAGCATTGCATGCACGTCCTCACTGCTCCATTACTGGCTAACACTACAGAGGAGAAACCCAGTAAAGGTCAGCAAGCCCAAAGGGGTATTGTCATATCTCTCTCTCCCTATGCACTGGAGAGAATGAGTTATCCCTTGGCTGGCCGAAGTAAAGGGGTACTTTAGGGCAACCACTGAAATTTGTTAAGATCACACGACTGCGCTTGCTCTTGGAAATGGGGCTGTGTGGTCAGGGCCGTCTTTAATATTGATTGGACCCTGGGCAAAAATTTACTTGGGCCCCCTGGATCCCGCCTTCCCACACCTTAGCAGGCAATCACGCCCTCCACCACAACACACACACAAAAAATCCACACATCTGGTAAAGTCCAGTGAATGACTGTAAATACTTCCAGTTCTGAAGACTCCAGCGGCTCAGGATCAGTGCTCTGGGCTGGAAGTGGGCACCGCTCTGCAGGAAGGAGACCAGGGCTCGGCTCACCCTAGTGTTACAGTGCACCCCAGCACCCCACAGTATGCAGTATAGCACCCTATTAGTATACAGCACCACACAGTATGCAGTTTAGCACCCCACACTATACAGTACCCCACAGTATATAGTAGAGCAGTATAGCAGCCCACAGTATACAGAACCTCACGGTATACAACACCTCCTCACTGTATACAGCACCCCAAACTATACACGATACAGCCCCCCACACTATACAGTACAGCAGTATAGCACTCCCCCCCCCCCCCCCCACTATACAGGCCCCCCACAGTATACAGCCCACCACACAGTATACAGGCCCCCACACAGTATACAGGCCACCCCCCCCCCCCACAGTATACAGCCCACCACACAATATACAGCCCATTACACAATATATAGCCCACCACACAATATACAGCCCACCACACAGTATACAGCACCCCACTATACAGTAGTTTACAGTATATTAACATAACAGCCCCTGTCACCTTTTTCTGATGTAATCTTTACACAAAAAAGCTCCACAGTTAACTTCTGCAACACTCAGTAGGACCTGTGATGACCTCATAGCCATGTGACCAGTAATTGCTAGGTTACTGGTCACATGGTAATGATGTCATTAAGGTCCTAGAGCAAAACTCATTAAGGTCCTAGAATTAAGATCATTAACACAGTACGATCATGATGCCTGTGTAGCCGACAGCCTGACACCCGAGGCAGTAGCTAGCAGGGCTCAAGAAGGCAGCTGCCTTGGGCCCCCCAGGAGCAACTGGGCCCAGGGCAGCTGCCCCTTTTGCCCCTTGGTAAAGACGGCCCTGTGTGTGGTGGCCTATTCTCACAGACTGATCGTGGCACCCCTGACCCAAACTGACTGCATCATAGTAATCTATGATACAGTCAATTCCTATCTGATCGCTGATCTATTCTACTGTGCTCATTTAATGTACAGTAGACCCGTTATCAGATAGGAACTAAATGTATCATAAATCACTGATGCAGTCAGTTCGGGTCAGCGGTGCCACTGTCATTCTGGGAGATGCTGCCGACAAACAGGCCTGTGAGTCCCGGACTGAGCACGGTCGTGTGAATCAGACCTAAGAAACTGCAAACGTCTTTGGTTGTGTTGCCTGTGAGGCCACTTTGTATTCTGTGCATGTATACAACTGCCCCTAATGAATCCTATTATAATAGGGTTAATTCTGCACTCTTAATCAGCAATTTCTAAACGTGCCTATTGTTGGCAAATTAATAAAATGCATTTACGGTAACAAACTTTTTTGGTACTTTGTCCCAAAGATTTTGAGTTAAAGGTTAATTTCTGTTTAAAAGTCAAAAAATGTAAAATATAGTCGAAAAGTTCAGATTATTGGAAAAGCTGCTTTGGATAATAGGAAGATGTGGGTTTTATTTGCAAACTAGAAACCTCTTCTTACTTTCCTTAAAGGGGTTGTGCAACTTTGCTTTACTTTTTTTAAATTTGCACTCCAGCTAGCTTTACCTGTTGAAAATGCCCTACGCTCCGCTCTGTTCCAGCTCTCTTCATTGGTATTCTGGTCCCCGACTCATCACCTTTCAATGGCTGGGTTCAGCAGTGACATGTTTGCAAGCGGCACATCACTGCTGGGTCATGTGCCACTTATGGGCGGATCACTGCTGAGGCCAGTCATTGACTGCAGCAGTGCATGTGACCTTGTCTATCTGGAAAACCAGTCAGAGGGGCCAAAATGGAGCAGCGGGGAGATGGTGAGTGAATTTTTCAACAGGTACAGCAGACTAGAGTGGAAAATTAAAAAACACAAAAACTGAACATCCCCATTAACAATTTATTTACTTTTAGATGACTTTCAGACAGCTCAATTGTTGGCACTGATCTTGGAACTGTTGACGTTTTGTGTTGAACATCACACGTATCACATAAAGAACTACATCATCAACAAGGACATCCTGCGTAGAGTTCTGGTACTTATGTCCTCGATGCACTCTTTTCTAGCCCTGTGTGAGTATCTCAGACACGTTACATTATGTTCTGATCACTTGTGCTGGGACAACACAACCAGGCTCTTTCTTGATGTTATACTGCAATATTAGGCAAAGCTGCTGCTGCTGCACATGATAAAGACATGCATTGTGTGCAGGGTCAGTATTCATAAGAATGCAGCCAATTTTATTTATTTAGAGCTAGTCACATTGTATAGAATTGCCAAGTCTAGAGTTTTGTTGCTTCTGTTGATTGTAGCAGCCTCATCGGTGTTAAGTAATATCATGTTACGTCATTGATTTGTTGTTCACCCTTCCCTACTGTTCATCTACTAAGACAGACAGAGTGCCTGTCTATTACAACAGTATTGTTATTGCAGGTGCCCTGCGGTTCATGCGGAAAATAGTCGGTCTGAAGGATGAATTCTACAACAGATATATAGTGAAAAGCTTCCTTTTTGAGCCTGTGGTTAAAGCATTTCTCAATAATGGTTCTCGGTATAACCTTCTAAACTCTGCCATCATCGAGATTTTCGAATATGTCCGAGTGGTGAGTACCATGTTTTATTTAATCAATTCAACTATTTATGAATGTAAAAATCAAAAGAAAATATGGTACCTCTTAATTATAGTCATCCCTTTATGTATATCCAGGCTCCCCTCAACCCCGTTGACTGACACGATTCCGGTCTCTTACAGGAGGATATCAAATCATTAACAGCCCATATCATTGAGAATTACTGGAAAGCTTTAGAGGATGTGGATTATGTACAGACCTTCAAAGGACTTAAATTGCGATATGATCAGCAGCGTGAAAGACAGGACAATCCCAAGCTTGACAGGTTTGTGTCTTGAGAGTCAAGTTACTGAGGATTGGGTATAGTTTAGTGTTGATCTCGGTATCATTGTAACCTGCAGAATTTTTTTCTGTCACTTTATACCTTCTGATTTAGGTTTTTAAGTAGTTTGGCGTGTAGAAATCAGCGTGTATAACACTAGGGTTAATTTTTAGGAATCTGTTAGAGTGACTTCCATAGCTAATAGTAATTAAACAGATATAGCTTCTTAAAGAGGTTATCTGCAATTTTTTTGATGGTACCACCTTCATGTGATTCAATGATAATGGTGAAAACATTCCTACTGGGCCAGGGCTACGCTCCCCGGTGTAATTGGGTTGTTGGCACTTCCTGGATCATGTGCCGTATGTTTAGCAGAGGATCTTAGCCTTTTTACAACCCAATGTATGCGGCTTGCAAGGCTTTAGGCATTGACTGCTCACAGTGCCCCGTAACCTATTTACACCAGAGAGCGCAGTGTTGGCTGAGTAGGAATGTTTTCAATATTATCACTAAATCACATTAAGAGTACTATTAAAAAAAAATGTTAAATTGAGTATCAGCCCAGTGTCACTGAACAGCTAATATGGTTAAAGCTAAACAGTGGGTTCACCAGTTCTCACCGTGTGGCATACACTGCCACCAGTGTAGTACGTTTAACCCTTGCCTACAAGTATGCATTGTGTGCATCTCAATCACATTAAACCTATAAAAAATACTTGCACCCAGTAATGGCTAAAGATATTTGCTGACTGTTAAGTATTTCTAGGTTTGATTGATTGTTTATTACTAACACTTTTAATTTGTCTTGTCTCCACAATCCATTAATTTCTGTCTGAGCTTAATGCAGTTATTGAATTATATTTTTTCATCATGTAACATGAGATGCATTTGTTTGCAACCCAGAAGTCCAGAGCTCGATAAATGTCAGTAGTATTTTGAATACAATGTGTAGCATCCTCTTTGCTCTTGTGAACCCAGAAGTAAAGTTCTGCATGAAGCGACAAGGAATCCTGTAATGGAATATTTGGCCCTATTTGGAGTTCTCCAAGTTAGCATGTTGTAAAATGGTTCACGCAGTGCACCAATAGGCATAGTTTTTGTAGGAGTCTAAGACGGTGAGAGAGTGCAAGCGTAAACAAAAGCTTTCTGACCTATATGGCAAGCCATTTTTGGGTTGTTCGTCTTTTAAGGGTATATTTGTACGTGGCAGATACGCTACTGATTTCCCACTCTAAATTCCATGTGAAAATCCTCAGTGTATTACAGTACCAGCAAAATGGATAAAATTATAGAAAATCTTATTAAAACACAGCAGAATCCACATGTGGAATATTACGTGGATTTGTTGCAGATTTTGCTGCAATCCAGGGCCATACCTTTTGGAGTGATGTAACTGACTTCTAAAACACTGTAGTTTGACTCGGTGCTTGGTCCATCCCCTATCTTTACCTTATTAATTACACATCCTTCACGCATAGATAATGCATTAGCATTTATTTGCTCTGCAGCATGCGGTCCATCCTCAGAAATCACAGGTACCGGAGAGATGCTCGCTCTATAGAGGATGAGGAGGAGATGTGGTTTAACAACGATGAGGATGACCTGGAGGATGGGGATCCAATGGTGCTACCTTCTGAGAAAATAAAAAATAGTGATGATCTGATGGATCCCATCAGCAAGTTCATGGAGAGAAAAAAATGTAAGTATTTGGTTTGAAACTCTTTATCACCCATTTTATCCACTGGGGTGGATTTGAGACCATATATTCATCAAGGACACTCGGTGATCTATATGTTAGTAACTTTCAACGTGGCAAGGAATGAATTGGAGCATGGACTGTTCAGTCAGGGCTTTCAAATATGAGCTCCTATTCCTGTGGCTTCGTTTGGCTCATATCAAGACAACGCATGCTGTGGAACAAGGATCTTTGTTTGGTCAGAATTTGTGATAAGAACTTAAGGAAAAGGTTTCTGCTGCAGAAAAATGAAAGCATGACAGGTAATTAATGGACGTGCATGCTCTCCACTACTGTATAGCCGTAGATTTAAACCTTTTTTTTTTTTTTTTTTTTTTTTTTTTACTTTCTGAGCATGCGGAAAGGTGTATTAAAGGGGGAGGGGTCAGTCTTACATTGGTCACCAAGTGGCACTGAAAACCACTTTTAGCTTTAAGTGGGTTTCCAGGATTTGGATATTGATGACTGATCCTTAGGATAGGTCATCAGTTTTAGATCAGTGGGGGCCTACATCAAGCACCCTCACCAGTCGGCTGTTTTAGGCAGTCACCAGTTTTGGAAAATATACAGTGTGCAGCACATAAAGAAACTTTATACACAGTGTAGTGGCTGTGCTGTGGTACTGCAGCTGAGCTCCTATTCAAGTATGCTGGCGTGGGAACCTGTGTTCCGCTCTGTATACAATATGCCCGAAACAGTTTGACGGTGGGGGTGCTGAAGGATAGGTCATGAATATCTGTATTCCAGACAGCCCCTGTAAAGGGGTTATCTGGGAAAAATATTGACTACCTATCCTCAGGATAGTTCATCTATATCACGTTGGAAGGGGTCTGAGTTCCAGCACTCCCACTGATCAGCGGTTTCGGGAAGCTGCAGCATTCACCGGAGCTTGGTTGAGCGTGGCAGTCTACTGGGTGCTTACCAAGCACAGCACTGTACATCATATAGTGGCAGTGCTTGGTATTGCAGCTCAGCCCCATTGAATGGGCTGACTTCAATTAGGCTGTGTGTCCGATGTACAGTGATGTCACATGGCCTAGGAAGAGGCCGTGGAGCTTACAGAGCGCCCATCCTCTTCTACCAGCTGATTGGCCGGGGTCCCGGGTGAAGGATCCCCACCGATCTGATATTGATGACCTATCCTGAGGATAGTTCATGAATATTTGTTCCAAGATAACCCCTTTAACTAATGAATAAAGGTATGAAGTTTTGGTGTCTCTTTACAGTGTAAGCTGACCACACCGAGTAAATGTACCAAAAAGTAATTTTCTCGCCCATTTTCCTTGGGGGACACAGACCTTGGGTATAGCTCAGCTCCCTAGGAGGCGTGACACTAAGTAAAACTGTTAAGCCCCTCCTCCATCAGCTATACCCTCAGCCTGGAGATAGAGGCTACCAGTTTTAGCTTAGTGTCCAAGGAGGCAAGACACTCCCTGCTACTGCAGGGCTGTTTTCTCCTTGTTATTTTTACTTTTTCTTCTAATTTTGTTATTTTATTTTTTCCTAGGGATACCAGAGACGCATTAGACCTCTCTGCTCTCCCGGGGTTGAGCTGCGCCAGTGCCAACTTATCTGCACTGCTGCCTCCCCCACAGAAGCAATAGGAGGATCTGGGCAGCAATGGCTCCCCTACATCCCGCCAGCTAGGGGGTCGCCCGCACGCCAAGCCCCTCTTCCAGCTTCCTGCCACTGCGGTGCCAGTGGCTGAAGGGGCGACCCTGCTGGAAAGGACTGAGGGTGAAGACGTCGGACGGTGAGATGGCTATTCCAGCCCATACCCCGTCCCTATCTGCAGCATCTACCCCTCTGGGTAAGGGGGGCACCCGTGGTCGCTCATTCTGAGCGCTCATCTGCAGGACAATGCAGCACAGCAGCATCCTCAGCACCCCCACGCCGTTCCCCCCCACGCTGCTATCTTTCTCCCCCCCCTCCCCCTCATTCGGGGCTGACTCCATTTTTCTCTTCTCTCTCTCCCCCTTCCCGCCGAGAACGGGGGGCGGGGCTTAGCGGTCCCGGCAGGGGGCGGGGCTTACGCGCGCGTCATTTTGGGGGCGGAGCTACGTTCTCCTTCACAGGAGACATTTCAAGCGCTGGAGGGGGCGGAGCTTGTTCCCCGCGCTTTCTGCTGAGGTTTCCCGCGCTTCCTCACTCCTGACAGGAAGCTGGGACACGGTGGGGGACTCTAACCTCCTGTGTACATCGCTCGGCTTCTGTGGGCGCTCTCTGCTGCTCACTGCTGTTCACTGCTTCTCTGCTGCTGCTGATCTGGGCCATCTCCTGACGTTCTTCTGAGGCACTGGTAGGACAGTTAACCCTCTCCTAACCCTCCTGGTCATAGCTGCTATAACCCTTTGTGGTCTCTATATTAGAGTACAACCACACTTCAGCATGTCAGATCCCACAGGTGCCCCCAAACCCTGGTACCATGCCTGTACCGCCTGTAAGGAACTTTTTCCGCGGGGGCAATCTGAGCCGCATTGCCTTGCATGTCAGGCCCCGGTGCAGGGCCCGCTTCCCGCTGCGCCCCCCGGTGCCTCTGAACCCCCTGACTGGGCTAGGTCTCTGTCTCAGGCGGTGGAAAGCCTTACACACGTAGTGGGCCGTCTCGTGGATAGACCGCCTCTCCCGCAGGCTGCCACAATCCCTGTCGCACCCGCTGGGACTACCGTTTCTGCCGCCCCCACTGGTTCCCTGCCTCCCAGCGAATCTTCCAGGGCCCGGCATACTCAGAAACGTTCAAGGGTTGAGCGCACATCTTCTCCAGATGCTTCGCTCTCTCCGCCATGCGTGCGAGCTCAGTCAAGTCTATCCTCTCAAAGGGATACGCTTTCTGAGGGAGGACTGGCTGATTCGGACGTGGACATGGACTCAGAGCTTCCGTCCAAATTGGCGTCCGCGGTGGGGCATCTTGTCACTAGCATCCGTGATACCTTTCAGCTACACGATGACCCCCCCAGCTCTGAACAGGCCGGCGTGTCCTTTCTCCGCCCCAAACAGGCCTCCAAGGTTTTTCCCATACACGCTGATTTTTCTTCTGTGGTATCCAAGGCTTGGACTCGGCCTAACGTCCGCTTTATTACACCCAAAAAGCTGGACATTTGTTATCCCTTTCCAGCGGATTCTGTGACCACGTGGACATCCCCGCCTAAGGTTGATCCTCCCGTGGCTCGCCTGTCCAAAAGCACTACTATTCCTGTACAGGACGGATCTTCCCTCCAGTCTGTTGAGGACCGTCGTACGGAATCCCTCTCCAAGGCCATATTTACTGCCTCTGGTTCGGCCCTTAGACCGGTCTTTGCCTCCGCCTGGGTTGGCAAAGCGGTCTCTGAATGGGGTTTGCAACTGGAACGGGAGTTAGGGTCGGACGTCCCTGTTCAGGACCTCCGTTCCTTAGCCCAACTAATTGTTCAGGCCGGAAAATTCGTCTGTGAGGCCTCCCTTGATGCGGGTGCCCTCATTGCCCGTTCCTCTGCCCTGGCAGTTTCTGTCAGGAGGGAACTCTGGCTGAAGGTTTGGGTGGCGGACGCCGCTTCCAAACGCTCTTTGGCCGGCCTACCATTCACGGGTTCCCGCCTGTTCGGAACCCGTCTGGACGAACTTATATCAGAGGCCACGGGTGGGAAGTGTACTCACCTCCCCCAGTCCAGGCCAATGGGCGCCCCCCGTGGTCGCGCTGGTTAGTCCCATTTTCGGTCCTTTCGCAAGCCCACCGGGTCTAGACCCGCGGCCAGTTCTTCTTCCTCTGGCCCAGCCCAGGATAGACGCAAGAAGCCGTTTTTTCGGACGCAACCTACCTGGCGCAAGTCCCAGCCTGCACGGGCTCCCACAGGCCAGCAGCCCTCTGCCTGAAGGTGCGCCCCCACCTTCTCCTATTCAGGAACGTATGGCGGGCCCACATCTCAGACGCATGGGCGCTCGAGATTGTATCTTGCGGATACAAAATCGAATTTGCGTCCATTCCGCCAGACCGTTTCTTCCGATCCCGTCCTCCGCGAGATCCCGTACGAGTGGCCGCCTTCTTCGCGGCCATTCACTCTCTAATGGACAAGGGTGTCGTCGCCCCCGTGCCTCCGACGGAAAGGTTCAGGGGGTTCTACTCGAACCTCTTTGTGGTTCCCAAGAAGGAAGGCTCAGTGCGTCCGATCTTGGACCTAAAACGCCTGAACCGTTTTCTCCGACTGCAGAGATTCCGGATGGAGTCTCTCAGGTCCGCAGTGGCCTCCCTGGAAAGAGGGGATTTCATGGCCTCAATTGACATTCAGGATGCATACCTCCACGTTCCGGTTGCTCCATGTCATCACCGCTTCCTGCGCTTCGCGGTGGGGGACGATCACTTCCAATTCGTCGCCCTTCCCTTTGGTCTGGCGACGGCTCCTCGAGTGTTCACCAAGGTCCTGGCCCCTGTCTTGGCCCTTCTACGTTCAAGAAGTGTTTTTCTTCTCCCATACTTGGACGACATCCTGGTCAAGGCACCCTCCTTCTCTCAGACATCCCGCAGTGTGGAACTCACTCTGGAGACCCTGACGCGGTTCGGTTGGATTATCAACCACCCCAAATCTTCCCTTACCCCCTCCAGACGGCTGATCTTCCTGGGGATGCTCCTGGATACAGAGTTGGCGGAGGTCCGCCTTCCGTCGGACAAGCGTCTGGCCCTTCGCGGGTCGGTTCGCAGTCTCCTCCGTCATCACCGCCCTTCCCTCAGATCCAGCATGCGGTTGTTGGGAAAGATGGTTGCCTGTTTCGAAGCGGTGCCGTTCGCACAATTCCGATCCCGCACCTTTCAGAGGGCAATTCTGTCGGCCTGGGACAAATCACAGAGGAGTCTGGACAGGACCTTTCTTCTGCCTCCCCTGGCTCGGGCTTCCCTCGGCTGGTGGTTGCATATCCCTCTAAGGGGGAAGTCCTTCCGTCCACTGAACTGGCTGGTGATTACCACAGATGCCAGCTTACGGGGGTGGGGGGGGGGTTTTCCCTCCCCGGTCCGTCCAGGGCGTTTGGTCTCTATCGGAGTCCAGACTTCCAATCAATATTCTGGAACTGAGGGCGATTCTTCTGTCCCTCAGACACTGGACCCATCTGCTGAGGGGCCACCCTGTTCGGATCCAATCGGACAATGCCACGGCTGTGGCATACATAAACCATCAGGGAGGCACTCGCAGCGATGCAAGAGGTGACCCTCATTCTCCTCTGGGCGGAGACGCACGTGCCGGCCTTATCTGCGATTTACATCCCGGGGGTGGACAACTGGGCGGCGGATTTCCTCAGCCGGTCCACCATCGACCCGGGAGAATGGTCCCTGCACCCAGAGGTGTTCGAAGCCCTTTGTCTTCGCTGGGGTCGCCCCGACGTGGACCTCATGGCCTCCAAATTCAACCACAAGGTCCCCCTATACCTGGCCAGGGCACGGGACCCGAAGGCATACGGCGCCGACGCGCTCGTCCTTCCGTGGCGCGAATTCTCCCTTCTGTACGTCTTTCCTCCTTTTCCCCTCCTGCCACGGGTTCTTCGGAGGATCGCGGCAGAGGGCGTCCCCGCGATTCTAATCGCCCCGGATTGGCCCCGCCGGTCTTGGTACGCCGACCTAATGTTGCTGTTGGCAGACGCACCGTGGCCACTGCCCTCCAGGGAAGACCTTCTCTCTCAGGGACCGATCTTCCACGAGCATTTAGGCTCGCTACGTTTGACGGCGTGGCTATTGAGACCGCCGTCTTAACGCGACGGGGTTTCTCCGCGGACGTAGTCCGCACCATGATCCGGGCTCGTAAGCCCGTATCCTCTAGGATCTACTATCGGGTTTGGAGGTCCTATCTGGGGTTCTGTGAGTCCCGGAGCATCCTACCTCTCCGGTTTTCTCTTCCCACAATCCTGTCCTTCCTCCAGTCGGGTCTGGACCTGGGGCTGTGCCTCAGTTCTCTGAAGGGTCAGATTTCGGCGCTGTCTATTCTTCTCCAGCGTCCCCTGGCCCCTCTAGGGCCAATTAAGACCTTTTTACAAGGGGTGGCTCACTCTGTTCCGCCGTACCGCCCTCCAGTTCCTTCCTGGGACCTGAATGTGGTGCTCTCGGCGCTCCAATCAGCCCCCTTCGAGCCTTTACGGGAGGTCTCCCTTCGCCTTCTGTCCTGCAAGGTCATCTTTCTTGTGGCCGTCACGTCTCTCCGACGGGTGTCGGAGTTAGCGGCTCTTTCTTGCTCCGAACCTTTCCTGATCTTCCACCAGGATAAGGTTGTGCTTCGGCCTGTCCCGACTTTCCTGCCAAAGGTGGTCTCCGCCTTTCACATCAATGAGGACATCGTCCTTCCGTCGCTCTGTCCCTCTCCTTCCCACCCCAGAGAACGGGAACTGCACCGTCTGGATGTGGTCAGGGCGTTGAGGATTTACTTGGAGGTCACCGGGTCCTTTCGGCGCACGGACTCCCTGTTTGTGGTTCCGGAGGGTTCGCGCAAAGGGTTGGCGGTCTCCAAGGTGGCTATTGCCCGTTTCATTAAACTGGCGGTGTCTGAGGCTTATCGAGCCAAGGGCAGACCTCCGCCTTTCGGCGTCACTGCTCATTCCACCAGAGCAGTCGGAGCTTCCTGGGCGCAGAGGCATCGGGCCTCGGCTGAACAGTTGTGCAAAGCAGCCACTTGGTCCTCTCTGCACACTTTCACAAAGTTCTATAGGGTGCATACGCATGCATCAGCGGATGCTGCTTTGGGCCGCCTGGTTTTGCAGGCAGCGGTTTCCTGATGCTCTGGTGGTGTTCCGCCTTGGGTTTGTGGTCCCTCCCTTCTTGGACTGCTCTTGAACGTCCCAAGGTCTGTGTCCCCCAAGGAAAATGGGCGAGAAAAGGAGATTTTTGTATAACTTACCAGTTAAATCTCTTTCTCGCTCTTCCTTGGGGGACACAGCACCCACCCTTCTGTGTTTGGTTACAGGGTTATGGTCTGGCGCCCCGTTGGGTTGCTGACTGGTTGTTTCCGTTATTGGTTGTTATCCTTTCACTACTTGGACACGCAACTGGTAGCCTCTATCTCCAGGCTGAGGGTATAGCTGATGGAGGAGGGGCTTAACAGTTTTACTTAGTGTCACGCCTCCTAGGGAGCTGAGCTATACCCAAGGTCTGTGTCCCCCAAGGAAGAGCGAGAAAGAGATTTAACTGGTAAGTTATACAAAAATCTCCTTGTTTGCCAACATTCTCATTGGTAGCCATCTAACTACATGAATTACCCTAAGTGCCCTGTTTAACCTGCAGATTCTTGTAAAATTATTTCATAAATTTGATTTATGGTGTTAAGGTAAGCAACTTTTTTTTTTTTTTTTGCAGTATATTTTATATCAAAGAAATTTCATTATCTGTGATTCATTTTCCTGAAATAAGGCATGTGTATCGCTGCAGCATTTATTGCTGACTGTTATATGATCATTTTTTCACCCCAATTTTTCCTCTTGAATTGCAGTGAAGGAAAGTGAAGAGAAAGAGGTTCTTCTGAAGACCAATCTCACTGGCCGACAGAGTTCCAGTTTTAAGCTTTCCTTTTCTGGAGGGACGAAGACAAACCCCACCAGCCAGTCCACAGCAAGCAGCTTACCGGGTTCACCTGGCTCTCCCGGTTCCCCTGGTTCTCCTGATTCCCCTGGATCCATTTCCAAAAGCACACCCCAGACGGCAGCTATTACAACAAAGGTATTTAATGATAGAGATATTAGAGATCCACTGAGCGATTAATCTAATACTGTATGGAGCTCCTGCTCCGTGCAGTATTTGAACGAGGTTTTATGCGAATCGACTTTAAATGTTTCATCCAAAGTCTATTCCAGGGGTGGCCAACCTTACAGACACAAAGAGCCAGAAAAAAAAAACGTATGACTGCCAGGAGCCACAAGCTATACATTTACACAAATATGCGTGCACACGACAGTATTACTGCAACTGAGTTTTCAAACATTTTATGGAACATTTGGCCCATAATAGAACAGTCCTATCCTATTTTTTGGGGGGGGACAAGGTAACTATTTTTTTCTGTTACGGTGTTCACCGCATAGGAGATTTTTTAAATATTTTAATAGTTTGGACTTTTTCGGGCATGGCGATTTTATGTGTAAAATTGGGAAAGGGGGTGATTTAAACTTTCAATATTTTGGTGTTTTTGTTTTAATTTTTAATTTTAATTTTTCACTTTTTATTTAATAACTATAGGGCAGCAGGGAGTTCACAATGGCAACCAAGGCTTCAGTAGCATCCTGGCTGCCATGGTAACCGTCCTGGATGCAATCGCTCAGATCGGCAGCTGCCAAAGTGATACATGATGGGGTTAATGTGAGGCACAGGTCCAACCGTTACTAGTGATAACCCCCATGTGCCTCATAATAACCCTATCAATTATCCATATCCTTAAATAATGGGCAACATGGGGTTAATGCATGAGCTACAAACATGAACAGGCACTTGGTATTGGCACAGTCAATCCATGTGCCTCATATTAATAAGTGGCTTGTATTCTGTAACTCACATTAACCCCATGTTGCCCATTATGTGAGATGGTACTTTGGGGGTCACTTACTATTAATCTCACATGGGGTCCAGTCCAAAAGCATGTAGCCAGCCTGACATTATAAATAATTAAACATGGCAGTGGCAAGATTGGGGTTAATGAGTCACATTAACACCATTCTTGCTGGCTGCCTGAAACATGTTTTTTGCCTGCCTTTATTTTGAGGCAGGCTAATCACTCTTGCACTGTGTGAGTGTGGGGTACCTTTTATGCTGGCTGCTCAGTGCACACCGACTCTGGGGTTGACGCTGAGGACAGGACACTCAGGAGGAGGCTGCTGCCGCTCGCCGAGCTCAGTAGCTCAGACGGCGCAACAGTTTCTTACCTCCCCCGTCCCTCCTCCTTTAATTAGCCGCACATTCATTGGTGGCAGTGGTGCGGGCAGTTTTAGGGCCCGCTCTTTTCACTGCTTTCCATATGAGGGAGGGACTCCCTACCTCCCTCCTCCGCTTAGAAGGCCGAGCGCGGCACACGCCATGTTCTCTTGAGATACTAGGCTACGCAGCCTAGTATCGCAATAACACAAATCCCCCTGCGAGCCGCAAATAAAGTTGCAAGGAGCCACGGGTTGGCCACCCCTGGTCTATTCGCTCATCCCTAATCATTTTATCAGCTATTCTTTGGCTGCACTTAACTCCCTGGCAGCAGCACAGTGTGTGTGTGTGTGTATATGTATACTATATGTGTTTGTGTGTGAGAGATAGATATATATATATATATCTCTATTTATATATTATATAGTTCACACTTCGTTTGTGGGTTAAAGGTAAATTGCATTATGGATTCAGTTACCACGGACCATAACGGAATGCCTTTAGATTCACCTTTTAACAACAAAGTATGAACGAATAAAAAAAAAAATATATATATATATATATATATATATATAGCATATCGCCAAGTAGTCATGTCACCAGAGTGGTCATGTCAGGCCCTAATTAAACTAAAGGTGACCACATTGTTTAACCCCTTAAGGACCGGGTCATTTTTCACCTTAAAGGGGTTGTCAGAGTTATGAAAAAAAATAATATAGCACTGAAAATCTGATATATAACTGATCTAAGCAAGTTTTATGCAAAAATATATATATCTATTTCCTCATTTCCCTGGTTCTTTTCTGGCCCTTTGTTTACATGCAATAAAAACAATCTCTGCCCCTCCCCCTGCACTGCTAAGGGAAGTGAATACAAGAGCTGCCCTGAGTGACATGTCTGCCTGCTGGGAGTCTCTGCAGCATGTTGTATGTGTAGGACCACAAGTCCCAGCTGTATAATGACACTGCTAAGGGAGTGGATACAAGAGCTGCCCTAAATGCTTGGAGAATCAACAGCAACTTGTAAGTGTAGGACTACAAGTCCCATCTGTATAATGACACTGCTGATACACACAGGATCTTCCCCCTACCTTCTTGTGCAATGCTCTCTCTAGTCTGTCATATCCTGTGCCCACATTGTCTCCTCACTGCCTGCAGAGCTACCCAGTGTGTGCAGCTGAAGGGGTTAAGAATCCTAGCAGAGAGTAGTTGGCAGTGAAGGGGGCGTGGTCAGCACAGTGACATCTCGTTTACAGGCTTGTAAATGACCTTTATCAGAGCAGGGAGAGAAGCGGACATCACAGGTCATGTGACCCTCAGTGAAATCTGAGAAACCAGCCACCGGAGATAAAGTGAGTTAATTGGAAAGCTGTTACATTTGCTTAGTTAGGAACATAGAAAGAACAAAAAAATAACTCGGACAAGCCCTTTAAGGACCAGACTGATTTTTGCAAATCTGACGTGTCACTTTAAGTGGTGATAACTTTAAAACTCTTTTACTTATCCAGGCCATTCTGAGATTTTCTTGTCACATATTGTACTTCATGATAGTGGTAAATTTGAATTAAAATATTTCATTTTTTATTTTTTTTTATAAAAAAAACAAAATTTACCCAAAATTTAGAAAATTTTGCAACTTTCCCAATTTCTCTTCTTTTAAAACAGATAGTGATACCTTTATATAATGGTTATTACTTTACATTTCCCATATGTCTACTTCATGTTTGGATCATTTTGTGAATGCCATTTAATTTTTTGGGGACGTTAGAAGGCTTAAGTTTAGAAGCAAATCTTGAAATTTTTCAGAAAATTTCCAAAACCCACCTTTTAAGGACCAGTTCAGGTCTGAAGTCACTTTGTGAGGCTTACATAATAGAAACCACCCCAAAATGACCCCATTTTAGAAACTACACCTCTCAAGGTATGAGAAACTGATTTTAAAAACGTTGTTAACCCTTTAGGTGTTCCACAAGAATTAATGGAAAATGGAGATGAAATTTCAGAATTTCACTTTTTTGGCAGATTTTCCATTTTAATCTTTTTTTCCGCTAACAAAGCAAGGGTTAACAGCCAAACTAAAATCAATATTTATTGCCCTGATTCTGTAGTTTACAGAAACACCCCATATGTGGTCAAAAACTGCTGTATGGCCACACGGCAGGGCGCAGAAGGAAAGAAACACCATATGGTTTTTGAAGGGCAGATTTCACTGGGATAATTTTAACTTGCCATGTCACATTTGAAGACCCCCTGTTGCACCCCTAGAGTACAGATGAATTTTGGTTGCTCTATATTACACTTTTTGTGAGGCAAGGTAACCAAAAAAAATATAGCTGTTTTGGCACTTTTTAATTTTTTTTTATTTACAATGTTCGTCTGACAAGTTAGATCATGAGCTATTTTTATAGAGCAGGTTGTTACGGACACGACAATACCAAATATGACAACTTTTTTGGGTTGTTTGTTTCAGTGTTAACTAATAAAGCATTGATGAAAAAAATAATAATGTAGTGTCTCCATATTCTGAAAGCCATAGTTTCATTTATTTTTTTCCAGTATGAGATGACTGGTACTATTTTGGGGTGCGTATGACTGATCCCTTTGCTATTACCCTTTTTTTTTTTTTTTTTTTTTTAACTGTGTTCACCTGAGGGGTTAAATCGTGTGATATTTTTATAGAGAAGGTTGTTACGGATGCGGTGATACCTAATATGCATACTTTTTTTTATTTATTTAAGTTTTATACACTAATATCGTTTTTGAAACAAACAAATTAATAAATCCTGTTTTAGTGTCACAATAGTCTGAGAGCCATAGTTTATTTTTTGGCCGATTCTCTTATGTAGGGTATCATTTTTGTGGGATGAGATCATGGTTTGATTTGTACAATTTAGGGGTGCATATGACTTTTTGATGGCTAGCTTTTACACTTTTTATGAAAGTAAGGTGACAAACAAAATGGCGATACCTAATTTGTGTGTGTGTTTTTTTTTTTTTTTTTTTTTTTTTATATTTCTCATTATAAAATCAGGGGAAAGGGGGATTTTTTTCTTTAACTTGAAACTTAATATTTTTTTTTATTGAAAACCCTTTTTTAACTTTATTTCTGTCCCACTCTGGGACTTCAACTTTTGGGGGCCTGATCCCCTCTGCAACGCATTACAATACATCTGTATTGTAATTCATTGCCTGTTCGTGTACTACAGTGAGTAAGTAGTACACCAACAGGTTGGCACCCGTAGAAAGCAGGTCCCGATGACGTGCAAGGCATTGGGCAGCCTCTGCACGGCATTGGGCTGCCTTCTGACACATTGAGTCCCCTCCACAGCAGCGCTCACTCACCCGTCGCAAACCACTTTTATTTTGCGGTCAGCGCGGACCACGGCATAGAAGGGGTTAATCTGCCGGCATCTGCTTTTAGAGTGATGCCGGTGGATACAGCAGGGGCCCGGCTACCAGGGACTGCTGGGCTCCTGCAGTGATCGCGCACCGCTCCGCGACCCGCCCGATCAGCCCGCCGTGCATGTACGGCGGAATGCATTCTGGCAATGCATCCCCCGCCATACATGCACGGCATTTTGCGTTAAGGGGTTAATCTGTCTGCTTTGTTGTTGGCCGTCCTGTGTCCGCAATACCAACTAAACGACTCATTGAGTGTGGCCCGACCGCAGCAGGGCTGCGTCACCACCACTCCAAAAGGTATTACTCTTTATCAACTTATTGGCAGACTGCTAGTGCTAATTAAATGTTATTCTTATCAAACTTTACAGGGAGGCCTTGTGGGACTAGTAGACTATCCAGATGACGATGAGGAAGAAGATGACGAAGAGGAGGAGGAGAAGGAAGAGACTGTACAACTCAGTAAGAAAGCAAGGCTTGGCTCTTAATACCAGCAATTTGTTTGAACAAATCCCATCAAACAACTGATCTCCCACAACAACCGAAAATCCACCGCAGCCGGGCACACCTCGCTGTGAGCGGGTCTGACACAAACCAACATGTAGATATCTGCTCATAAGTGCCAATTCCCAGGAGCACGAGGGAGGGAAGACATGACATTTGGAAAGGATTTGGACGCCTTGTACTCTCCCGCAGACCACACATTGCCCTTTTCTCAGGGAAGGAAATAAAGTCAAACAAAAATAAATAAAAATAAAAGCCAACAGGGCAGGAGTTTCTTGTTGAACTCTCGATTGGCTGGTCAGATGCTCCGAAGCTTAACGCAAGAGGAGGAGAGAGGCTCTGAGATGGCGCCGTTTAGAAGAGGAAAGTCTGCAGCTATATATACAATGGATGCCAGCACTTCTGATTGGGTGGATCGTTTCCACCTCTATAGGATTCACACATCCTGAACGTTTTTGTTTTTTTTTCTCTTTTTCTGTCATTGCATTTGCCACAACTGGTTTTAAAAGAAACCCTTGGGTGGGGTGAGCCGATTATATCATTCATTTTCTTCAATATTTTTATTTTCTCAATTTTTTTTTTTTCCAGTTCTATATCCCCCATATGCCCTTAAACTGCAGCTTTCTTTTGAAGGTGTAGGGGAAAATCTCAACCCCCATGTTGATTAAAAAAAAAAAAATTGAGTGGAATTCTAGATGTGGTCAACTCGTGTCATGTATCATTTTATATTCCTTTTTCCCCACCCTGGGTGTATGCTGAGTTGTTGAATCTATATTTGGGACCATTAAATTTTTTTTTTCATGTACTTTGATTCTTTTTGTGATGGTTACATGCTTTCCACAGTTTTTTCGGTAGCAGAGGATTTGATGTTGAAGAATGAAATCTGGTTTAAAGGGAACATGTCACCTGGATTTTGGGTATAGAGCTGAGGACATGGGCCATCCGCAATACCCAATCCCCATAGCTCTGTGTGCTTTTATTGTGTGAAAAAAATGATTTGATACATATGCAAAAATTGCATGAGATGAGTCAGAGCTTGAAAATGACTCTTCTCTGGTCACACAAGTAAGATATGACTCTTTTTATGTTAATTTGCATAAAAGGCGGGAAGCACAAAAATGCATAATAGTTATTGAATTTGTCTGCAAATGAAATTGTCATTTGTATGTTTAGGGTAACACAATGAACGTTTAGAAACGCTCAGTGAGGGTAGCATAGTAGAGGTGACAAGTTCCCTTTAAGTCTCACACATCCAGACTGTGGGTGTTAACCATAATGGCGCTGCTCCATTCACAAATGTTACGTTGGTCTTTGTATTGATCCATGTTTTGTAACCAGCAGACACCGGAACGTCACAATGGATCCCTTTTGGTTTTGCACAAAATTGTCTTAAAATGTGTTGTTCTCATCCGCTGTGGCAATAGAAATAGTGTGTCAGTAATGCAGTATATATGTGGAATTTGCCAAAAATATCATATGGCTTGATACATTTCCAGTTCTCAGGAGTGAAAAGCAATATGTTTACAAATGTTTACACACTGGGTATTTTCCAGGCAGAAAATCATGTGGACTTTGTGGGGGAAAAAAAAATCAGCATGCACATTGACCTGCACTACAGATTTTAAATCTACAGCATGTCAGTGTCTGTCAGATTCTGCAGCAAATCTGCAATGGATTATTTTTTTTTTCCCCACTGTCCTCTGTTGACGTGCCATTTAAAGGCTTTTTTCCAAGAGCTTTAAAAAAATTGGCACAGGGACTGTATCCTGCTTGTGATGCAGCAGTCATTTCACATCCATCATTCACGTGACCACTGCAGCCAGTCATCAGTCATGGAATGATGGACCGGACGTCAATGTTGCTGGGACAAATGGAACCGGCATGCTTGAAACACATTATTTCAGTCGGCACTGTGCTTTGTGCTGGTTTTTTATAATAATAATAATTATTATTTGGAATACCCCTTGACAGGGATTATGTAATGCTCTTGTGCAAAGTGGCCAATGCCACACATGTCTTGTTTCAAGTGAACGAACGGACGAAAGATTCTGACATAAGATATCACTTTTTTGGCAGAGAGCAGTCTGCCATTGGCTATCAGAAACTTCCATAAAAGGGGTTATCCTGGTAAATATAATGATGACCTACCCTCAGGATAGGTTATCATTTATGAGATTGATGAGGGTCCAAGTCCTGCTACACCCGACGATCAGCTGTTACAGATAGTCTTCTCCCTCACTGGAGCTTTGTTGATCGCAGCCGGCTCCCGCCATCTTAACAAGCTCAGCCTCATTGACTTCACTGCAACTGCAGTGACCAATGTATAGTGACATCACATGGCCTAGGAAGAGACCGCAGCACTCATGGAGCACCGGCCTCTTATAGCAGCTGATCGGAAGGGGTCTCTGGTGTCAGACCCCTGCTGATCTGATATTGACCTATCCAGAGAATAAGTAATCAATACTAATTACCAGATAACTCTTTTTACCTGTCATATTAAAAGATGGTCATCTGAAATGGTAAAAAGTGGTCCTTTTGGGTGACTTTTATCTGCAGTTTCTCAAAAATGCCACATTTTGCAATTCATTTTTTGGTAAATACACCAAAAGATTAATGAGCAGTCATGTAACCTTAAACCAGAGGTGATTTATGTCAATTATATCCCACCAAAAAAAGAAAATTCTCATCAACCTCCAATTGTTACAAATAAGTTGAACTTTATAGAGTATAATACATACAAATAAAAAAATTAAGAAAATTCCTAAAAACTTAGCAGCAAATATCAACCCCTAGAGAGGACAAGGAGGGGGCGGCATTATCTGTCCATCACAATCAGTATTCACTTAGGACAGTAGCTATCACAATGTGGTAATGATACACAGCTATAATGGTATTCGAGGCCCAAAGGGGCCATACAAAAGAAATACCCGATGTTCAACTATTAAGTAGTAAGCAGCAGTGTCCCGAACACATTGCACCATCAAGATATACCAATATTGTGTCGTGCATAATGAGCAATAAACAGAGCAGCCAACCATTATAGCCATACCAGATGTGGGAATGTGACTCTGCCGACGCCGTTTTGCCAACCAGGCTTCTTCCGGAAGAAGCCTGGCTGGCGAAATCGCGTCGGGTGGAGCCGGCGGCAGAGTCACGTTCCCACATCTGGTATGGCTATAATGGTTGGCTGCTCTGCTATATATGTGTCATCCACAGATGCCCCCATAATATTGTCATCCACAGACCACTATTAGTTCAAACCCCACCAAAAGCACACCTTTTGGTTCAAAATATATTTTTTTCTTATTTTCCTCCTCAAAAACCTAGGTGCATCTTATGGGCAGGTGAGTCTTGTAGGGCGAAAAATTTCCTTTTTGGAAAGGTTTTTCCAATTTTAATGCGACTGTTGATGAGTTAAAGAAAGTCACCCATCTGTCACTAGTGACGGGACCATAAAACTGATGACCGATTCCTTTTAACTAATTTATTGACATGCACGAGCAGAGTATCATCAAAAAGTTTATTTATTTCAGTAGATCAATTTAAAAAGTGAAACTCGTATATTCTATAGATTCAGTACACACAGTGATCTATTTCAAGCATTTATTTCTTTTAATGTTAAGGATTACATAGTTGATACGGTTGAAAAAAGACATAAGTCCATCAAGTTCACCCAAGGGATAGGTGGGGACGTAAATCCCAGAAGGAAGTGAGACTCGGATTTCTGCACGTTTTCATAAGCATTAATGTTGGTTACTTTAAAGAATTCATCTAAACCCTTTTTGAAACTGTCCCGTGTCCCTGCTGTGACCACGTCCTGAGGAGGTCTATTCCACAGATTCACAGTTCTTACAGTAAAGAAGCTTTGGAGCTTCTGGAGACGACTGAACTTTTTCTTCTCCAGTCGGATTCAGCGCCCCCTTGTCTTTTGAGGGCATTTTACATGAATTTTTTGTATGGCCCATTTGTGTACTTGTACAGGTTAATCATGCCCCCCTTAGATCTCTCTTCTCAAGTCTAAATAAGTTCAATTCTTTTAATCTTCATACCTATAAGCCTCCAGGCCCCTCATCAGTTTAGTCGCTCTCCTCTGTACTCTTTCCAGCTGCAGTGCGTCCTTTCTATGGACTGGTGCCCAGAACTGAACTGCATATTCCAGATGAGGCCGCACCAGCGCTTTGTAAAGTGGTAATATTACATCCCTGCCCTGCCAGTCCATGCCTCGTTTAATGCATGAGAATATCCTGGTGGCCTGTATGCTGTAATTTAATCTACGATCTACAAGGACACTCAAATCCTTCCCTATACGTGACTCTCCCAGTGCTACATCACCTAGGACATACAGTTGTGTTCGGGTGTCCGCCTGCTGAGCGGAGGACAAACGGTGCCAGACTGATGCATTCTGAGTGGATCCGCATCCACTCAGAATGCATTAGGGCTGGACGGATCCGTTCGGGGCCGCTTGTGAGAGCCTTCAAACGGAACTCACAAGCGGAGCCCCGAACGCAAGTGTGAAAGTAGCCTTAGCTGGAATGGTAATTGGGAGCTATGTCGCATATGAAGACACCCTGAGGTGGCCCGACAGTGGAAACCCCCAAAAAGTTACGCCATTCCGAAAACTACACCCCTCAAGGAATATTTCAAGGTGTGAAGTGAGCACTTTGACCCATCGGACGTTTCACAGAATTAGGAAACACTTGGCTGTGAAAAGGAAAAATTATTTATTTTTTTTAAGAAAAAGTTGCTTTACACTCCGTTTTCACTTTCACAAGGGGTAACAGAATAAAATGCACCCCACATTTTGTTCCCCATTTTCCCCGAATACAGCAACACCCCATATGTGCTCAAAAAATGATGTATGGGCGCACAGCAGGGCTCTAGACTCAAACAGCAAAATATGGATTTTGCTGACCTGAATTGGCAGACATTGATTTTAGGTGCCATGTCGCATTTAAAAGATTCCTGAGGTCCCAGAAATTAAAAACCCAAAGAAGTGACCCCATTTTGGAAAGGGCACCCCATCACAAAAATTTTAAGGGGTGGAAAGGGCACTTTTGACCTAATAGGTGTTTCACAGAAATGAAATGTAGTGGTTGGTAAAAAGTGGATCTGTAAGCTATGCGGACTAAATCGGAGATATAAGGTGGTAAAATTACAGGGTACAGGTAAAGGATGAAATTACTCCATAGATGAGTGCTAGATTCTGAAACAATATTTGATGCACAGGCCAGGTTTTTCAGGGCAGGTTTCTCAATGGTAAATGGTGTCTTTCCTTATCCCCCTTTTTGGAACACACACGGGCGCCGTAACTTACATAAGTACTGGGGCCCTCTATTGCTTGGTTTGGAAGAATTAGAGCCTTTATCACACCCTCTTGAAATTGTAGGAATGTTCTTGTCTGGCCTCTAGATCTAAATGGCACCTGTACAATGTGCACGGACAACTTTTTGTACCACACTCTTGTTTTTCGTGTGGCACTGTAGGGCTTCAGAACTTCATCTGAAAGATCAACCCCCCTTCCCCAATGTGCCTGTTGTATTCCAGAATACAGTCTGGTTTGGGGACAGTAGTTGTGGTACCACGTACAGGGGCAGGGGAGCTGGCATTACTGTGAATGGTGGTCAGCAAAAGGAAATCCCTCTTGTACTTAACCACCAACATGTTCTCATTGAGGAGAGCACGGCTGTCTCCTTTTCTTAGGACTCCTGCACATGTTCCGTTTTTTGCGTTTCGTATACGGAACCATTAACAAAAAAAAAAAAAAACTGAAGGTACTCCTATGCCTTCCGTTCAAACATAGAACATGTCCTATTATTGCCCGCAAATAATGATACTTGGCTCCATTTAAGTCAATGGGTACGCTAAAAAAAACAGAATGCATCCGTATGTCTTCTGTATCCGTTACGTTTTTGCGGAACCATCTATTGAAAATTTTATGCCAAGCCCAATTTTTTTTTATGTACTTGCTGTCTAAACATTATTGTATGCTTTCGTTTCAGTTTGCGATCTGCAAAAAAAACTAATCACAAACTGAAACCGAACGGAAGCGAAAACACTACTGAAACAAAAAAACTGATCCGTGAAAAACAGACTGCAAAATACTGAAAAGGCTATACGGTTGTGTGCAGGAGGCCTCACGCCACAGTACCTCTGGAAGTTAGTGACCGGAACTGTAGTAGACTTGTGCAGTAATTATCCATGTATAGATGGTAACCCTTATCCAGCAGTGGGTGCAGTAAGTCCCACTATCTTCCCACTGAGGCCTCTTGCACGCGAACGTTTTTTTTAAAATCCAGTTTACATTCCGTTTTTTGCGTTCTGTATATGGAACCATTCATTTCAATGGTTCTGCATAAAAAATGGCAGGTACTCCGTATGCCTTCCGTTTCTGTTTTTCCGTTCCGTTCAAAGATAGAACATGTCCAATTATTGTCCGCACAACGGACAAGGATAGTACTGTTCTATCAGGGGCCAGCTGTTCCGTTCTGCAAAAAACGGAATGCACACGGACGTCAACCATATTTTTTGCGGATTGCAAAATACTGAAAAAGCCATACGATCGTGTGCAAGAGGCCTAACTCCTAGGATATGGAAGGGGGGGGGGGGGCATTCTGGGGGTTTAATCTGGGTGTCCCTCCCTTCAAAAACCCAGAACTTGTAAGTGTACCCAGAGCAAGTCTCACAGACTACATTTTTTGCCATACATTGCTGGGCAGGTACTCAAAGCATCTCACCCTCCCTTTGAAAAGTAATAGGGATTTGTCTATGTACCAGGCATGTCCAAACTGCGGCCCTCCAGCTGTTCCAAAACTACAACTCCCAGCATGCCTGGATAGCTTACAGCTATTAGGGCATGCTGGGAGTTGTAGTTTTGCAACAGCTGGAGGGCCGCAGTTTGGACATGCCTGAATTTGTAGACAATTTGTTCTGGGGTGTACACTTCTGAAAACTTTGCATTGACGTGGTCAAGGACGGGCCTAATTTTAAACAGGCAGTCAAATGTGGAGTCATTCTGGGGTGGGCACTGTGCATTATCATTGTAATGCAAAAACTTAAGTATTGATTGGAATCGATTACGGGCCATGGCACTACTGTAAATTGGACTGTGGTACAAGACATCCGCACTCCAATACTGATTAATCTTATGCAGCAAGAGCCCCAATAAGTCATCATCTCTGCTGCATTTACTGGGGTCCAACCTTCGGGTCTACCGTATGGCGTTGTGGGGTTCTGGGAAATAAATTGCTGGGAGTAAACATTTGTTTGCGTTACCATCAAATTTATAAAATCTTCAGAGAAAAGTATTTTTTTTAAATCAAGGGAAGGGACAGGGATGGAGGGTGGTTTAGGGGTCTGGGACTGCTGCAAACATGCAAAAAAAAAAATAAATAATCAGCAGCAATTCCAGATGTTGTTCTTTACTTTTTTTTTTCCGGCAGGAAAGGGTTAAATAGCAGTGGTGGTGCACCACAAGTCCCAGCAAGCCAACAGCAGCACAGAACCTCTCTGCATGTGGTCACCAGCTAGCATGGCTGCCTGCAGACAGGTTCAGCCCTTTCCTGTGCTGCTGTAGCGCTGCCATTGGCTGGCGCGTTGTTCCAGCCAATCGCAGAGCTGGCAGGGGACGCCAAACACTGGTGTCCCTTGCCTGACTTTGGGGGAGACTGGTGCTGACTAGTTCAGCACCAGTCACCCCTGTACCACTCCCCTGCAGCTCCATGAATGATCCAGAGCTGCGATTGGCCGGTTTGCAGAAATCGGCAGTGATCGGCACGAAAAAACCTCCCTGTGCCCGTAGGAAAATGGCTGCCTGCCGTGCAGAGCAGCCATCGTACCCTGGTCACCGAGCGTTTTTGCTCAGGGAACGGGTGTACACAGTGCCATACATGCACAGCGCTGGGATTTCGGACCCACTTTTCTGCGCCGTACATGTACAGCGCTGGTATCCTACGGGTTAAATAACAGAGGTCCCAGCACTGAACCTTGGGGCACACCACTTATAACCCGGCACCATTCTGAATAGGAACTCCCTGGACACAGTCCTTTAGGCAGTTTTCAATCCAATTGCAGACTATACTTTCCAAGCCTATAGACCTTACTTTACCTATTAAACGTCTATGAGGGATAGTATCAAAAGCCTTTGCAAAATCCAGAAACACTACATCCACAGCCGCCCCTCTGTCCAGGCTACTACTCACCTCCCTACATCCACAGCCGCCCCTCTGTCCAGGGTACAACTCACCTCACTACATCCACAGCCGTCCCTCTGTCCAGGCTACTACTCACCTCCCTACATCCACAGCCGCCCCTCTGTCCAAGCTACTGCTCACCTCCCTACGTCCACATCCGCCCCTCTGTCCAAGCTACTACTTACCTCACTACGTCCACAGCCGCCCCTCTGTCCAGGCTACAACTCGCCTCACTACATCCACAGCCGCCCCTCTGTCCAGGCTACTACTCACCTCTCTACATCCACAGCCGCCCCTCTGTCCAGGCTACTACTCACATCCCTACATCCACAGCCGCCCCTCTGTCCAGGCTACTACTCATCTCACTACATCCACAGCCGTCCCTCTGTCCAGGCTACAACTCACCTCACTACATCCACAGCCGCCCCTTTGTCCAGGTTACTACTCACCTCCCTACATCCACAGCCGTCCCTCTGTCCAGGTTACTACTCATCTCACTACATCCACAGCCGCCCCTTTGTCCAGGTTACTACTCACCTCCCTACATCCACAGCCGCTCCTCTGTCCAGGCTACAACTCCCCTCACTACATCCACAGCCGCCCCTCTGTCCAGGCTACAACTCACCTCACTACATCCACAGCCGCCCCTCTGTCCAGGCTACAACTCGCCTCACTACATCCACAGCCGCTCCTCTGTCCAGGCTACTACTCTCCTCACTACATCCACAGCCGCCCCTTTGTCCAGGTTACTACTCCCCTCCCTACATCCACAGCCGCCCCTTTGTCCAGGTTACTACTCACCTCCCTACATCCACAGTCGCCCCTCTTTCCAGGCTACTACTCACCTGCTCATAAAAACAAATCAGGTTTGTCTAGAAACTTCTGTCCTTGGTAAACCCATGCTGGTTATCACTTATAATAGTATTTACAGTCACATACTCCTATATATAGTCCCTTAAGAGTCCTTCAAACATTTTTCCTACAACAGAAGTTAAACTAACTGGTCTATAATTACCCGTGGAGGACCTAGATCCTTTATTTGAATTTGGGCACCATGTTTGCCTTGCGCCAATCACTTGGCACTGTACCAGCAGCTAGGAAATCTTTAAAAATTATAAACTGGCACAGCAATGACTGAACTAAGCTCTTTAAGAACTCTTCGGTATAATCCATCTGGACCCAGAGCCTTGTTCACATTTACCTTATTTAACTTAACTTGGACCATACAGTATCTACAGTTAGCCCCAGCTGGATGTACTAACAGCCCCAGCATCACAGATACCAGGCTCCTTTCTATTCTTTTGTATATACAGAGCTAAAAACCCATTTAGTAACTGCCTTTTCCTTTCTTCAGTGACTACCCCTTCCCCCTTTACCATTATTTAGGGACCTACCTGCTCAGACCTAGGTTTTTTAGCATTTATATATTTAAGAATTTTTTGGGGTTTGTCTTGCTCTCTTTTTCCACCTGCTGTTCCTGTTGTATTTTTGCTAATTGTATCTCCTTTTTACAGATTTTAAGCCCTTTGTAAACTTCAAAAGCTACATCTGACGTCTCTGATCTGTATTTTGAAAATGCCCTTTTGTCATTTATTGCCCTTCTTACAGTAGCTGTAAGCCATAGGGGGGTTTCATTTTAGCCGTTTATACTTGTTCCCTAAAGGAATAAAAAATTTGGTGTAATTGCTCAATGTGGATTTAAAGCGCTCCCATTTATCCTCAGTATTATTATGTGACAGTAGCTGGTTCCAGTCTATGCCCTGAAATGCTGCCCTCAACCCAGGGAAATTAGCCTTTTTAAAATTCTGTGTTTTTGCTCTGCCTGACAGAATTTTGCTTCTAAGGGTCCAATCTCAGGTCCCCATTCATTTTCAATGGGGCTGGAACGTGCTGTCCCCATTGGCGGATCCGCACTACCGTTCCGCAAAAATATAGAACCTGTCCTATTCTTGTCCTCAATTGCGGACAAGAAAAGGCATTTTCTATGAGAGTGCCGGTGATGTGCGGTCCGCAAAATGTGGAACGCACATTGCCGCTGTCCGTGTTTTGCGGATCCTCAAAACGCATAGAGGTGTGAATGGACCCTTATAGTGTAGGGGGAATATAATTATATTGACATTGTGGGCACTATTACCTAGTGTTTCTCGAACTGTAACATTTTCCAACAAGCTCTGCATCATTAGAATTACCAGATCCAACAGCGCATCGCCCCTAGTGGGAGCTTCTACAGACTGGCCCATAAAGTGGTCCAGCAGCAAGTTGAGGAATCTTCTCCCCTTAGAGGCAGAACTATGACCCCAGTCAATGTCTGGGAAGTTAAAATCTCCCATAATGACCACTGTGCTGCCCGCTCTATTTGGTTATACAGTTGAGCTTCTATCTCCTCTGTGATGTGTTATTTTTTCAGTGTTTTTATCACTTTGAAATTCCACCTATAACCAGTGATGGCCAGTTCGCCAAGGAACACATGCGGGCTGCCATCTTGACTCACTCGTCCGGCGATGCACAGGTAAGCCCTTACCTGTGCCGCGAGCCGGTCTGAAACAAATGCGGTCACCGGGAGCAGGCAGGTTCCGAGAACAGCCCGATGAAGGCCCCTGACGGCTGTTCTCTGAACTGCCTGCTCCCGCTGACCGCATTTGTTTCAGACCGGCTCGAGGCGCAGGCACAGGTAAGGGCTTACCTGTGCATCGCCGGACGGGTGAGTTAAGATGGCAGCCTTCATGTGTTCATTGGCGAACTGGCCATCACTGCCTATAAGGTTTCAATATCCTTACCCACAATTGCCTCTTTCACACTTGTCTTCAGACCACTCCTCACATATAGGTACACGCCACCGCCTTTTCTACTGACCCTGTATTTCCTAAATGGTGTAAAAACCCTCAATATTAACAGCTCAGTCATGCAAAGAATCCAACCATGCCACACCAACTACATCTGTGTTCTTCTAGTACCATAGCCTCCAGCTCCCCCATTTTGCTAGCTAGACTTCTGGCAGTTGTGAAAATACATTTTAGATTACTATTACCTGTAAAGTGAATATCCAGGATTTTTTGGTTGATGTTTGTTACCAGCAGCTCTATTTTTCATCGGCGTGCAGTTCTGCCCAGTCTTCTCCCTACTTTCCTCACTAACCCCAATCCCCGCTAAATCCCCGCTAAATCCCCACTGTCCCCTCCTATATCCCACTTTATCTACACTATCTACCCCCTTATTAATATGACCCACCCCCACCCCACCCAAATATCCTAGTTTAAAAGCTCCTCCAGCCATCTAGCCATTTTTCCCCCAGAGCAGTTGCACCCTCCCCATTATGGCTTACAGCTAATGAAACCCCAAAAATCTGTATCTCAGAAGATTAAATTACCACATTTCTGGACTATAAGACACACCTAGGATTTAGAGGAGGAAAATAAAAAAAAATATTATTCATCAGATCAGACCCCCAACCTCCATTAGTCTCAGATCGGACCCACATCAAACCTCAGATCAGACAAAAAAAAATAACCACCTTGCTTGTTCCTGATGAAGCTGCCACTTCTTCCTGCTTGCGCTGCACTGTGTCCTGATGTCGCACAGCATGAGGTCATAGAGAGCGCCTACGCGCACTACGTCCTGATGCTGTATGTAGTCAGTACCAGTGGCGTAGCTATAGGGGTCGGGCCCCTAAGCCAGAGGGTACTGTACTTTTCCCTTTATAAGATGCAGAGCATCTTATAAAGGGAATACTAGTGAGCGCTTCCATAATGGACTGGGTTGTGTTTTTTCACACAGACCAATTACATTTTGTGGAGTCTTTCATGAAAAATGCTGCAAGAGTGATCTTGTGTAAGAAAAAAACAAACAAACACAACTGGAGGAGATTTATCAAAACTGGTGCATAGGAAAAGTGAAAAACCAATCAGATTCCACCTTTCATTTTTCAGAGCTCATTTGGAAAATGAAAGGTTCAATCGATTTGTTGCTGAGTAATTTTTCCTGTGCACCAGTTTTGATAAATCTTCTTCAACCACTGACCTTAATGGGTCACTGCAGCTGCTGTTTTAAACAGTGATGGTACCCGCACATGAAACCCGCCCATATGCATGAGTCCTTAGCGTGGTCCTTTTCTAAACTGTTCATAATTGTCTTGATCGTGATATGAACTCTAGGGGACCATGTAAAAAGTGGGCCCGAATCTCCTTACTATTCTAAATAGCCCCCATTAATCCGCAAGGTACAAGTAGCAAAGGCTAAAAACAATGCCAGGTTGGACCTGACTTTGCATTCTTGCACTTGAGGTAGCAGAAAATATTCAAAAACGATTTGCCTTTGTGTGAAGCGTCACACAGAGGGGTCATAATAAATACAGTGTTTGGACTTTAGGTCTTGTTTGCAATGTAACAGGGCCAGAAAACTGGAATACAATAAGTCGATAAATCAGTCTCAGACTGTTCAGGACGAGTCATGCATTCATAGTTTTTGTAAGCTGCTCTGTGCAGCCGCATGTAGCGTTAGCCTCTAAGACCTGCCGTCTGTGCCTGAGCTACACACATTGACAAAAAATAATAATAATAATACCGCACCCAGATAGAAATGTCAGATTGCTACAAAAGTGTGCATGTAGTTATGTCTGTCAGATATGTAAATGGTTACAGGTGTTCTGATTAGACACTGGGTCTTTCCACAAGAGGGTTTCCTTCACTCTAGGGTTGTTGCGGATTGTATCAATACTTTTGTCCCGGTATCGATACGATACCGAAATTTAACATTTATTGATAGTAGGCTGCGCTAATGCACAGCCTAGCATCAGAGAACATGGAGCGCACTGCTGTCAGCGTGCACCGTGTTCTCCTCAGCAGCACAGGGAAGGAGGAGTCACTCTCTCCCTCCCCCTGTGCCGCGCTAGCCAATAAGAAGAGAGAGGGGCGGCCGCACTGCGCCACCAATGAAAGTTAATATTTAATACAAATACAGGTGCTGGCAGCAGAATCACATAGCTGCAATCAGCGGCAGTTAACAGGTGCGGCACCTAAGGTGTTAACTGCCGCTGATCGCAGCTCCCAGCTATGTGATTCTGCTGCCGGCACCCATGTCCTGTATTAAAGGTTAATTATCATTGCTGGTGCAGTGCGCCCCCCTTACCTTCCCCAGTATTAAAATCATTGGTGGCAGTGGCCACAGGGTCCCCTTCCCTCCTCCTCATTGGTGGTAGTGGCAGCTTCTGATCGGAGCCCCAGCAGTGTAATCCTGGGGTTCCGATCGGTTACCATGGAAGCCAGGACGCTACTGAAGCCTTGGCTGCCGTGGTAATCTCCCTGCTGCTGTGTGTACTATGCACAGGGCAGCAGGGAGAGTGTGAAGTCCTATTCACCCTGATAGAGCTCTATTAGGGTAAATAGGAAAAGGGATAAAAAGATCCTCTAGCCCCTAAGGGGCCTAATAGTTATTAAATAAAAAGAAAAAAAAAACCCCACCAAATTATTAAGTACAAATCTCACCCCCTTTCCCAATTTTACATATAAACAATAAATAAACATATCGCATATCGCCACATCCGAAAAGTCCAAACTATTAAAATATTTAAAAAATCTCCTATGCAGTGAATGCCGGAACAGAAAAATAAATAAATTAAAACTGCGCGATTCGCCATTTTTTTTACATGCGGAATGCACGCTGCTTTTTTGGTGTTTTTATTTCTTTGCGTGGTATCGAGTATCGCAATACTTTTTTATGGTATTGAAATCGAATCAAAATTTTGGTATCGCAACAACCCTACTTCACTTCCCTATAAAAAAGGCTCTCAGAGTCTACTTTTGGGCAGTGTACCTCTTGGTGAGAGATCATTGACTGCTAGACATGCATCTGCGATGAGCTTTTAAGACATTATGCCCAGTTGATAGATTTTGAGAGAGGGAGCATCCTTATCCTGGCTGCCCGCCATCTAGGCTGTCCTGACCTGGTTGTTAGGAGCAGTGGTCCTGTGAGGTCATGCACACATGGTGAATAGGCTCCAGACAGACCACCAGTAGAGAAGACAGTGATCTGGAGACAAGCATGAGCGGCTCCCACTGTTTCATTGTCCACCATCCAGACAGAGATGGCACCTTCATTACACCCATCTCTGCCATTTCCAGGAGCTTAGCAGGAGGAAATTTTGGAGTCACAGTGCCCTTGACATTTCCAGCCACCATCGCCTTCAATTGCAGTAGTGTCGTAAATGAGTTAACAGGCACTCAGTCACCAGCAACTGTACTGAAAACTGATATTTATTGTATCAAATATAGATAAAATCGATGCAAGCAAAAAAATACACATACATTAAAATATATATAAAAAAAATTATAAAATAAGAGAAATAAAAAATAAAGGTTAGTGAGGCTACACAGATATCAGTTCTGTGTTATCCTGTCCTATTCAGTCTTAAACAGCCAACTGCCTATACCGCAAAGGACTGTGACTGAGGAAGACAGGGACACATCCTGAACCAATATACAGGTCCTTCTCAAAAAATTTGCATATTGTGATAAAGTTCATTATTTTCTGTAATGTACTGATAAACATTAGACTTTCATATATTTTAGATTCATTACACACCAACTGAAGTAGTTCAAGCCTTTTATTGTTTTAATATTGATGATTTTGGCATACAGCTCATGAAAACCCAAATTTCCTATCTAAAAAAATTAGCATATTTTATCCGACCAATAAAAGAAAAGTGTTTTTAATACAAAAAAAGTCAACCTTCAAATAATTATGTTCAGTTATGCACTCAATACTTGGTCGGGAATCCTTTTGCAGAAATGACTGCTTCAATGCGGCGTGGCATGGAGGCAATCAGCCCGTGGCACTGCTGAGGTGTTATGGAGGCCCAGGATGCTTCAATGCGGTGTGGCATGGAGGCATCAGCCTGTGGCACTGCTGAGGTGTTATGGAGGCCCAGGATGCTTCAATGCGGCGTGGCATGGAGGCAATCAGCCCGTGGCACTGCTGAGGTGTTATGGAGGCCCAGGATGCTTCAATGCGGCGTGGCATGGAGGCAATCAGCCTGTGGCACTGCTGAGGTGTTATGGAGGCCCAGGATGCTGCAATGCGGCGTGGCATGGAGGCAATCAGCCTGTGGCACTGCTGAGGTGTTATGGAGGCCCAGGATGCTTCGATAGCGGCCTTAAGCTCATCCAGAGTGTTGGGTCTTGCGTCTCTCAACTTTCTCTTCCCAATATCCCACAGATTCTCTATGGGGTTCAGGTCAGGAGGGTTGGCAGGCCAATTGAGCCCAGTAATACCATGGTCAGTAAACCATTTACCAGTGGTTTTGGCGCTGTGAGCAGGTGCCAGGTCGTGCTGAAAAATTAAATCTTCATCTCCATAAAGCTTTTCAGCAGATGGAAGCATGAAGTGCTCCACAATCTCCTGATAGCTAGCTGCATTGACCCTGCCCTTGATAAAACACAGTGGACCAACACCAGCAGCTGACATGGCACCCCAGACCATCACTGACTGTGGGTACTTGACACTGGACTTCAGGCATTTTGGCATTTCCCTCTCCCCAGTCTTCCTCCAGACTCTGGCACCTTGATTTCCGAATGACATGCAACAGTCCAGTGCTGCTTCTCTGTAGCCCGGGTCAGGCGCTTCTGCCGCTGTTTCTGGGGAATGCGGCACCTGTAGCCCATTTCCTGCACACGCCTGTACACGGGGGCTCTGGATGTTACTACTCCAGACTCAGTCCACTGCTTCCGCAGGTCCCCCAAGATCTGGAATCGGTCCTTCTCCACAATTTTCCTCAGCGTCCGGTCACCTCTTCTCGTTGTGCAGCGTTTTCTGCCACACTTTTTCCTTCCCACAGACTTCCCACTGAGGTGCCTTGATACAGCACTCTGGGAACAGCCTATTCCTTCAGAAACTTCTTTCTGTGTCTTACCCTCTTGCTTGAGGGTGTCAATGATGGCCTTCTGGACAGCAGTCAGGTCGGCAGTCTTACCCATGATTGCGGTTTTGAGTAATGAACCAGGCTGGGAGTTTTTAAAAGCCTCAGGAATCTTTTGCAGGTGTTTAGAGTTAATTAGTTGATTCAGATGATTAGGTTAATAGCTCGTTTAGAGAACCTTTTCATGATATGCAAATTTTTTTAGATAGGAATTTTGGGTTTTCATGAGCTGTATGCCAAAATCATCAATATTAAAACAATAAAAGGCTTGAACTACTTCAGTTGTGTGTAATGAATCTAAAATATATGAAAGTCTAATGTTTATCAGTACATTACAGAAAATAATGAACTTTATCACAATATGCTAATTTTTTTAGAAGGACCTGTACATAATATAGTTGAATCCAAGTGGGGAGGAAGCTCAGTGTAATCCTAATTTATCTATTTTATCCAATAATCATGCTAATTAAATTGAAACGTCCTTTTTTATCCGAAAGAAGAAAAATCAATGTTCGTTAATTGCAAACAACTGTAAATAATGTCAACTCATCATGGTTCCATTTCATTTTCTAATCACTGTCCATGATTGTGTGCAATACATGATTACTTGATCCAAATGATTTATATAATTTGATTTATAAATCAATACTCATGGTTGCAACAGTTACTGCTTAGTAGGTGATTATATTCTTCTCAAAATGCAGGTGATATCATGACTAGTTTGATTTCATTCATAAATCAATGTACATGATTGTTAACATGAAAAGGTGGTTCATGGTTCACGATATATATTGCTTTTCAGATGATACAGTTAATCGTTATACTTTGGATATTTATATAAATAAGTGCCACTGAGGAAGGAGCTAGTTGCTCCGAAACGCGTATGATACGATTACAGTAATCCAAAGATATCCTCGGTGTACTCACAGCCCGATACAGGAGTGCAAGATCAGTATTCTTGACACAAGGATCCGAGACATACCAATTAACAGCGCACTACATCTGAGACCAAGCGAACAGCCCCATCACGTGGGACGCCGAACACAGGCGATGCACTGGCCGTGAAACAGGGGACTCGGTCTACGAGCAAAGTACTGCTCAAATAGAAGACCTACTCCTACTCTACTACATTATTTATATAAATATCCAAAGTATAACGATAACAAGTTTCACACTAGCGGCACGGAACTCATGTCGTACTTTCATTCCGGCCGCCTCTCGGCATGTTTGCCGCGCTGCCTCCGAAACTCCGGCCCGCCCTCATTATAGTCAATGGGGCCAGTGCGGTAGTCCGTGGGCACGCGTGCACTAGCGGCAGCACGGATCCGACAGGCTGTTCACCTGCTGGAACAGCCTGCCGGAGTTCCTTGCCAATAGTGTGAAAGTACCCGTGTTATTAACTGTATCATCTGAAAAGCAATATATGAATGAATCATGAACATTGATTAATAATACCTGGATCAAACCACCTTATCATGTTGACAATCATGTAACATAGTACATAAGGCCAAAAGAAGACATTTGTCCATCCAGTTCGGCCTGTCATCCTGCAAGTTGATGCAGAGGAAGGCAAAAAAAAAAAAACTGTGAGGTAGAAGCCAATTTTCCTCACTTTAGGGGAAAATAATTCCTTCCCGACTCCAATCAGACAATCAGAATAACTCCCTGGATCACCGACCCCTCTCTAGTAGCTATAGCCTGTAATATTATTACGCTCCAGAAGTACATCCAGGCCCCTCTTGAATTCCTTTATTGTACTCACCATCACCACCTCCTCAGGCAGAGAGCTCCATAGTCTCACTGCTCTTACCGTAAAGAATCCTCTTCTATGTTTGTGTACAAACCTTCTTTCCTCCAGTCGCAGAGGATGTCCCCTCGTCACAGTCCTAGGGATAAATAGATGATGGGAGAGATCTCTGTACTGACCCCTGATATATTTATACCCTCTCCAGCTCTGCTATGCCTGCCTTGTTCACAGGAGCCCAGAACTGTACACAGTACTCCATGTGTGGTCTGACTAGTGATTTGTAAAGTGGTAGGACTATGTTCTTATCACGGGCATCTATGCCCCTTTTGATGCAACCCATTATCTTATTGGCCTTGGCAGCAGCTGCCTGACACTGTTTTTTGCAGCTTAGTTTGCTGTTTATTAAAATTCCTAGATCCTTTTCCATGTCAGTGTTACCCAGTGTTTTACCATTTAGTATGTACAGATGACTTGCATTATTCCTTCCCATGTGTATAACTTTACATTTGTCAGTGTTAAACCTCATCTGCCACTTATCTGCCCAAGCCTCCAATCTAATCAGATCCATCTGTAGCTGTATACTGTCCTCTGTAGTATATATACAGTATACTGTCCTCTTTAGTGTTAATTACTTTACACAGTTTAGTGTCATCTGTGAAAATTGATACTTTACTATGCAAGCCTTCTACAAGATCATTATTAAATATATTGAATAGAATAGGGCCCAATACTGACCCCTGAGGTACCCCACTAGTGACAGTGACCCAATCTGAGTGTGTACCGTTAATAACCACCCTCTGTTTTCTATCACTCAGCCAGTTACTTACCCACATACAGACGTTTTCTCCCAGTACGAGCATTCTCATTTTATATACTAACCTTTTATGTGGTACAGTGTCAAATGCTTTGGAGAAGTCCAGATACACGACATCCATTGATTCGCCGCTGTCAAGTCTAGAACTTACCTCCTCATAGAAACTGATTAAATTAGTTTGGCATGAAGGATCCCTGACGAAGACATGCTGATATGGCGTTATTTGCTTATTTCCGTTGAGATGCTCTAAGATAGCATCTCTCAGAAAACCTTCAAACAGTTTACCCACAACAGATGTTAAACTTACCGGCCTATAGTTTCCATGTTCTGTTTTTGGACCCTTTTTGAATATTGGCACCACATTCGCTATGCGCCAATCCTGTGGGACATTCCCTGTCAGTATAGAGTCTGCAAATATCAGAAATAAGGGTCTGGCTATGACATTACTTAATTCCCTTAGGATACTGGGGTGTATGCCATCTGGTCCTGGCGATTTGTCTATTTTAATCTTTTCAAGTCGCTGATGTACTTCTTCCTGGGTCCGACAGGACACTTTTAATGGGGAATTTATTTTTACATTCTGCATGCCATCTGACAGTTTATTTTCTTCAGTGAATATAATGGAGAAAAAAATATGTACATTGATTTATGAATGAAATCAAACTAGTCATGATACCACCTGCATTTTGAGAAGATTATAATCACCTACTAAGCAGTAACTGTTGCAACAATGAGTATTGATTCATAAATCAAATTATATACATCATTTGGATCAAGTAATCATTTATTGCACCCAATCATGGACAGTGAATTGACATTATTTACAGTTGTTTGCAATTAACGAACATTGATTTTTCTTCTTTCGGATAAAAAAGGACTATTTAATTTCATTAGCATGGTTATTGGATGAAATAGATAAATTAGGATTACACTGAGCTTCCTCCCTACTTGGATTTAACTATATTGTGTATATTGGTTCAGGATGTGTCCCTGTCTTCCTCAGTCACAGTCCTCTGCGGTATAGGCAGTTGGCTGTTTAAGACTGAATAGGACAGGATAACACATAACTGATATCTGTGTATCCGCACTAACCTTTATTTTTCTATTTTTATTTTTATTATTATTTTTTATATTTTTTATATATATTTTAATGTATGTGTATTGTTAACTCTTTTGAAATACATTTTTATCTATAGACTGTGGGGCAGTCTTATAACAGTGCACATAGATCCAGAAATTAAAACGGGTGAGCCACTATAAGCCTTTTTTTTTTTTTCACATTTAGTGTCGTGAATGACCAACCGGGACTGCTACGGACTGGACAAATCCAGCTTCTTTTTGGGATCCCACAATGGTCAGGTTAAAGTGTGGAGGCTGCGTGGTGGGCGCTTCAATCCTGCCCTTGCTGTGGAGCGACACACTGCTGGTGTGATGATCTGCCTAGCCATCGCGTACGTCAGTCTGTCACCCCTAGCAGTGATACGAGGGACACTGACAGCTCAGCGATATATGCAAGACATCCTGCCAGCCATATGTGTCCCTCTCATGGCAGGGCTTTCAACTGGCACTTATCAGCAGGATAATGCTCGCCCACACACAGCGAGGGTTTCCCAGGAATGTCTCCACCAAATTACAACACTTCACTGGCCTCCACCACCAGAATTATTGCCAACCAAGGATTTATGGGACCAGCAGGGGCGCCAGCTTCATCAGCCTACAAGTGTGCAGGACCTACAGGTCAAGCTGCAACATCTGTGCGCAAATGTGCCGCATGATACCATACAAAACCCATATGACTCCATGCCCCACCGTATCTCATCTTGTATCCAGGCTAGAGGTCGTATCTCTTCTTGTATCAAAGCTAGAGGCCATATCTCATCTTGTATCCAGGCTGAAGATCCCTGACGAAGGAGCCCGACAGGCTCCGAAACGCGTTGGAGGTTTTTGTCCCACGGAGGCTACGGTATCCACAGAGGTGACGTCACCGAAGCGGTTTCCAGGACGACCGTAACAACAAGCTCCCTCGCACCACGCTTGCTTCCGGCCGGGGCAGCGTCCGTGCTAGTAGGTGAGCAAGGAGGACGGACCTATTACAGCACTTTCTACAGGACTAGAAAAAGGAAAAAAGAAAAAAGAATTTGGAAAAGACATAGCCCCGAACTCTATCAAACAGGAACATACCAGGTACACGTTAAATTCTATATTGCACACCGGATACTCGCGCTATTACTTGTGTGTACTTGCCTTCTCTGCATCCCTAGCGCAGACAGCGAGCGCTACGGATTGTCTATTTCTGGCCCTGGTTTCTTGTCATCTGTATCTTCTTTCCCCCCCCCTTCTCCTTTTCCTCCCCTCTATCTACTTACATAGAGGGAGATAACAGGAGGGTTCTGCCATTCCAGCGCTGGTGTCTAACATCACCTTCGGGTGATATAACTATCTATTATACCTTTAACTCCAAGGAGGACAACAGCTCCTTTCGGACACCTAGCCGCGGAATCAGCCAGGCTTGGCTGATTTGCTGCAGACCCCCAGGCCGGGAGCGCAAGGAGGTGTATTTCGTACTGAAGGCCATATATTATCTTGTATCCTAGGCTAGAGGCTGTATCTCATCTTGTATACAGACTAGAGTCCGTATCTCATCTTGCATCAAAGCTAGAGGCCATATCTCATCTTGTATCCAGGCTGAAGGCCATATATTATCTTGTATCTAGGCTAGAGGCTGTATCTCATCTTGTATACAGACTAGAGGCCGTATCTCATATTGTAGCCAGGCTAGAGGTCGTATCTCATCTTGTATCCAGGCTAGAGGTCGTATCTCATCTTGTATTCAGGCTAGAGGCCGTATCTCATCTTGTATCCAGGCTGAAGGCCGTATATTATCTTGTATCTAGGCTAGAGGCCGTATCTCATCTTGTATACAGGCCGTATCTCATCTTGTATCCAGGCTACAGGCCGTATCTCATCTTGTATCCAGGCTAGAGGCCATAGCGCATCTTGTATCCAGGCTAGAGGCCGTATCTTATCTTGTATCCAGGCTGGAGGCCATATCTCATCTTGTATCCAGGCTGGAGGCCATATCTCATCTCTTATCCAGGCTGGAGGCCATATCTCATCTCTTATCCAGGCTAGAGGCTATATCTCATCTTGTATCCAGCCTAGAGACTTCCAACAGGGTCCTAGAGCCTCCCTTTCATTGTACAGTTTTGAACTTTTCGCTCTGATATTGTAATCACTTACACTTTTTTTTGTCAATGAGCGCACTTCGTTAATACTTTGCCTCTGCTCTCATCTCATCTGTCATATTTCTCAAAAAATTAGATGCAATGAAGTTTCTTGGCAGCCGACCATCTGACACCGTGCAGGCAGGAACTGCTGTGAGCGCTTGTTGATGTCGCCATTTCTTAGCACTTGTGTACGTTGCTAAGAGCTGGAAGGGAGCGGTGAACTATGTACATACCACATCTACACCACACTTGGCAAAGCCTTCCTCCTAAAGTTCACTCATTGTTAAAACGTCTTTACTCGTTTGCACAACTGCAACGATAACAGCCTCTTAAATGGGAATGACATGCATCAAATTCTCCAGAGGGACATCGGACGTCACACCATGAGAAGTCGTACTGAACTTCAGCTTGTTTACTACGCCAATGCATCGCCGATGCATTGGCGTAGTAATTATATATGTACAGCTGGTATAAGTTATACATCTTCTTGTATATAGTGATATGGAGCATGCTGGTATAACCTGGGCATCTCCTGTATATAATTATATATGTACAGCTGGTATAAGTTATACATCTTCTTGTATATAGTGATATGGAGCATGCTGGTATAACCTGGGTAAATCCTGTATATAATTATATATGTACAGCTGGTATAAGTTATACATCTTCTTGTTTATAGTGATATGGAGCATGCTGGTATAACCTGAGTATCTCCTATATATAATTATATACAGTACAGACCAAAAGTTTGGACACACATTCAAAGAGTTTTCTTTATTTTCATGACTATGAAAATTGTAGATTCACACTGAAGGCATCAAAACTGTGAATTAACACATGTGGAATTATATACATAACAAAAAAGTGTGAAACAACTGAAAATATGTCATATTCTAGGTTCTTCAAAGTAGCCACCTTTTGCTTTGATTACTGCTTTGCACACTCTTGGCATTCTCTTGTTGAGCTTCAAGAGGTAGTCACCTGAGATGGTCTTCACTTCACAGGTGTGCCCTGTCAGGTGTAATAAGTGGGATTTCTTGCCTTATAAATGGGGTTGGGACCATCAGTTGTGTTGTGGAGAAGTCAGGTGGATACACAGCTGATAGTCCTACTGAATAGACTGTTAGAATTTGTATTATGGCAAGAAAAAAGCAGCTAAGTAAAGAAAAACGAGTGGCCATCATTACTTTAGGAAATAAAGTCCGAAAAATTGGGAAAACTTTGAAAGTGTCCCCAAGTGCAGTCACAAAAACCATCAAGCGCTACAAAGAAACTGGCTCACATGCGGACCGCCCCAGGAAAGGAAGACCAAGAGTCACCTCTGCTTCGGAGGATAAGTTCATCCGAGTCACCTGTCACGGACGGTGTACAGGAAACAAGACAAAGCAACATGCATATATAACTTACTGGATCCAAAGCTAAGGAACCAAAAGGGAGACCCCTGCACAAGACCTAGCACTTTCCCTGGCTGCTCAGCCTATGCAAAGATCCCAAAGGTGGATGGTTGCATATCCACCTACCTCGACTATATAACCCCTGAACACCCTACAATAGTGAGGGGACACGACCACCGGCTCCCTACACCAGACACGGAGGGAGTCAGGGTCACTTGGGATCCAGCAAACAGAAGATAACAGATAAATGTACAGCACTTAACTTAGTAGCAGACTGGGAAACAGGATCAGCATGCACACACACTCCAGGAAGAAGTATAAGCCGCCCAGTAATGCATTATGGGGCGGAATTTAAAGGGATGCAATCAGTCCAACTACATGACAGCTGAGAGAGGCTAACGAGATGAGGAACTGAACACCACAACAAAGAAAACTCAAGGAGGAGGTTCTGAAAGGCTTCTGTCACCAGCCTCAGAAATCGCAGGTTAACAGCAGCTCAGATTAGAGACCAGGTCAATGCCACACAGAGTTCTAGCAGCAGACACATCTCTAGAGCAACTGTTAAGAGGAGACTGTGTGAATCAGGCCTTCATGGTAGAATATCTGCTAGGAAACCACTGCTAAGGACAGGCAACAAGCAGAAGAGACTTGTTTGGGCTAAAGAACACAAGGAATGGACATTAGACCAGTGGAAATCTGTGCTTTGGTCTGATGAGTCCAAATTTGAGATCTTTGGTTCCAACCACTGTGTCTTTGTGCGACGCAGAAAAGGTGAACGGATGGACTCTACATGCCTGGTTCCCACCGTGAAGCATGGAGGAGGAGGTGTGATGGTGTGGGGGTGCTTTGCTGGTGACACTGTTGGGGATTTATTCAAAATTGAAGGCATACTGAACCAGCATGGCTACCACAGCATCTTGCAGCGGCATGCTGTTCCATCCGGTTTGCGTTTAGTTGGACCATCATTTATTTTTCAACAGGACAATGACCCCAAACACACCTCCAGGCTGTGTAAGGGCTATTTGACCCATGAAGGAGAGTGATGGGGTGCTGCGCCAGATGACCTGGCCTCCACAGTCACCGGACCTGAACCCAATCGAGATGGTTTGGGGTGAGCTGGACCGCAGAGTGAAGGCAAAAGGGCCAACAAGTGCAAAGCATCTCTGGGAACTCCTTCAAGACTGTTGGAAGACCATTTCAGGTGACTACCTCTTGAAGATCATCAAGAGAATGCCAAGAGTGTGCAAAGCAGTAATCAAAGCAAAAGGTGGCTACTTTGAAAAACCTAGAATATGACATATTTTCAGTTGTTTCACACTTTTTTGTTATGTATATAATTCCACATGTGTTAATTCATAGTTTTGATGCCTTCAGTGTGAATCTACAATTTTCATAGTCATGAAAATAAAGAAAACTCTTTGAATGAGAATTTGTGTCCAAACTTTTGGTCTGCACTGTATGTACAGCTGGTATAAGTTATACATCTTCCTGTATATAGTGATATGGACCATGCTGGTATAACCTGGGCATCTCCTGTATATAATTATATATGTACAGCTGGTATAAGTTATACATCTTCTTGTATATAGTGATATGGACCATGCTGGTATAACCTGGGCATCTCCTGTATATAATTATATATGTACAGCTGGTATAAGTTATACATCTTCTTGTATATAGTGATATGGAACATGCTGGTATAACCTGGGCATCTCCTGTATATAATTATATATGTACAGCTGGTATAAGTCATACATCTTCTTGTATATAGTGATGTGGACCATGCTGGTATAACCTGGGCATCTCCTGTATATAATTATATATGTACAGCTGGTATAAGTCATACATCTTCTTGTATATAGTGATGTGGACCATGCTGGTATAACCTGGGCATCTCCTGTATATAATTATATATGTACAGCTGGTATAAGTTATACATCTTCTTGTATATAGTGATATGGAACATGCTGGTATAACCTGGGCATCTCCTGTATATAATTATATATGTACAGCTGGTATAAGTCATACATCTTCTTGTATATAGTGATATGGACCATGCTGGTATAACCTAGACATCTCCTGTATATAATTATATATGTACAGCTGGTATACATTATACATCTTCTCTGGTATATTATACATATACAATTATACACATGAGATGCCGCCCAGGTTATACCAGCATATCAAGTGCTGTCTGGAACGTCGTGGTGGTGAAATCGTGGATGGGCCAGTGAGTGAGTAGATTGGGCAGTGGCACCCGCACTCCGTTCCCGCCGCAACGGTTCAGAAATTGGGCCAGCACATCATACAGAGCACTGTACTGTCCGGATTTGCTGCCAGGCCCAGCCCCTTGCTCTGGGGATACTTAAAGGGACCATGCCTGGATTGCCTGGTCCGTCACACATAACCAAAAAAAAGGAGGACTTCTAGCTGTCCGTCTTGGCCTTGCGCCGGACGGAGGACCAGGAGTCTAAAAACCACACTGTCCGGCCTAAAACCAGACGTCTGGCCACCCTAGGGACAAGGTCAGGGCAATCAGCTAAGGGTAAGTATGGAGATCAGGCAGAGGTCAGGTACACGGGAGAGCGAGCAAGACAAGTAGAGCACCTTGCAGGAAGCTAAACAACTAGAAGCTATTACTGGTGCCTTAAATACTCAAAGGTGGCCAGTCATTGGTCGGGGAAGACTGAGGTAGATGGACACTAGCTCAAGGTAGTGCACGTGCACCTTACGGGTGGAGACAGCTGTGCAGTAGAGATCAGCTAGACTTCACCTGTGGGGGCTGTCCCCACAGGTGAAGAAGCACCCACCTGCCATATGATTGACGGGGCTGGATACTTCTGGGTAGAGATGCATGCTCAGTAGCTACACTTTAAGCCGCATTTGAGTTTCGGCAGCGGTATAGGCGTGAGATTGCATGAGTCGTGCGGGATGTCTAGTCCTGTCACCCTGTTAATCATTTGGCAAGTGGGAGCGCTTCTTCACCTGTGGGGTCAGCCCCTCACAGGTGAAGAAGTCTGGCTAATGAGACGAATTGATTCATTAGAATCGATTCACTCATCTCTACTGCGCAGCCCTGATGGCCATACCTGCTGGGTGAGGACTGGAGGATGCCGGCTGGGAAAACCAGGTGAGCGTTACAGCAGCAAATGGAGTTGGGGATTTGGTCAGGATTAATACAGGCAGATACTTATCCATCATGTATTTATTCTACAGCAGGACAACTACCCCAAACATCCAACTAATGTCATTAAGAACTTGCTTCAGCATAAAGAAGACCAAGGACTCCGGGAAGAATAACATCCAGTCTGTCTGGGATTACATGAAGAGAGAGAAGGATTTGAGGAAGCCGACATCCATAGAAGATCTGTGCTTAGTTCTCCAACATGTTTGGAACAACCTTCCTGACGAAGTCCTTCAAAAACAGTGAAAGTGTAGAAGAACCGACGGATGCTGTCACACCCAATATTAATTGGATTTAAATTTCTCTTTTCTTCAATCACTTTGCATTTTGTTAATTGATAAAAAAATAAACTATTAACACTCCTATTTATAGAATGTGTCGGCAGATAAGAACCATTTGGCCCATCTAGTCTGCCCAATTTGTGAAATCATTCCTAATTTGCAGCATTTTTTACACCTGCCTAAAATATTTGCACGGTACAGTGCTTTGCAATACTCACTGTGTAGCATGAGATAACGGTGTCCCTCACTGCTCTGATCACACCCTGGGTTCCAGCTACAGACCAGGATAGCTTCTGCTTTTACCAATGTGCCCGGAGAGGCTAGGTTCTGCTAGGTTATTTGCAGTGAGAAACCTCCCTTGTGGCCACTAGAGGGCGCCAGTGTATTGATGAAATGGAATGTATAGGAATACCATAGTCAAAAAATGTAAAAAATAAAATAGAAATAGTTTAAGAATGCAGAAGGAGATAGGGATGCGTCATGAGCCGTGCACTGATGGACAAAAAAGAAAATCTGGTCTCTGATTCTAGTTTCTTGATTAATTCAAGCATGTCTGTTTTGTCTCTGCACAGTGAAGAGCGATGGAAGGAGGAGGTTATGCTCATTTTATATATACTCTTTGTGACCAGGTGACAGGAGAAACAGCCCCCGAGAGCTAATATGGCTGACATTAAATGTCAGACAGCTAGTTCCTGTCCCAATGCTGAAGGTAGAAGACATCTGGAGGGCAAACAGACAAAGAGACAGCAGGTAAGGGTGCGTAATCTTAGACGGGCTGTCTAGACGTCAACAGATTTATCACGGTGGTTCAGGCTGGATAATAAATCTGCTGCAGGAATGGACTCATTTGACTAAGGTTCCAGTCACATGTCCGCTATTTCGTTCCGCATTTAGCGGAACGGAATTGCGGACCCATTCATTTCTATGGGGCAGCATGATGTGCTGCCTGGACACGCAATTCCGTTCCCCAAAAAAATAGAACATGTCCTATTCTTGTCAGCAATTGCGGACAAGAATAGGCATATTCTATTAGTGCCAGCAATGTGCGGTCCGCACATTGCCGCTGTCCGTGTTTTTCGGATCCGCAAAACATGTTACGAATGTGTGAATTGAGCCTTAGGCCTCATGCACACGACCGTTGTGTGCATCTGAGGCCGTTGTGCCGTTTTCTGTTTTTTTTCGCAGACCCATTGACTTTCAATGGGTCCGTGGAAAAAACTGAAAATGCACCGTTTGGCAGCCGCATCCGTGATCCGTTTTTCCTGGCCGTGAAAAAAAAATATGACCTGTCCTATTTTTTTCACAGCCAACGGTTCACGGACCCATTCAAGTCAATGGGTCCGTGAAAAAACACGGATGCACACAAGATTGTCATCCGTGTCCGTGATCCGTGTCCGTTTTTTCCTATCATTTCAATGGCAAACTTGACTTAGATTTTTTTTTTCATTTTTCATGTCCGTGGATCCTCCAAAAATTAAGGAAGACCCACGGACGAAAAAACGGTCACGGATCACGGACCTACGGACCCCGTTTTTGCGGACCTTAAAAAAAAACGGTCGTGTGCATGAGGCCTTACTCCTACTTTTGAGCAACTTGGTGAAAACCAGACAGATTTTAGGCACAGACATTTTAGACAGATTTTAGGCACAGACATTTTAGTAAATGTGGACCAAGGAGCCCAGATCTCATTTTTGGTAAACGTTAAATTTAACCCCTTTCTTCGCATGTATTTTTTTCCCCCAAAGACAGATTGGGTTTTCTTTGAGTGATGTGTGGTACTGAATGCCTGCTCCTGAGGCATGCCATTCTTCGAAGATTCTGCCAAAACATGACAGTATAGACTTGAATGGAGAAGGAGCCGGGAGCGTTGCCCGTCCAGGTCAGATATCCAAGCACCGGCAGCACCCTAGTTTTGGATCCAGGAGACAAGATGCCGGGTGATCACTGAGTCTGCAGAGATGATACCTTCTATGACAGGCATCCTCAAACTGCGGCCCTCCAGCTGTTGCAAAACTACAACTCCCAGCATGCCCGAACAGCCTACAGGTATCATCCTTCAGCAGGGCATGCTGGGAGTTGTAGTTTTACAACAGGTGGAGGGCCGCATTTTGAGGATGCCTGTCTATGATGTCAGGTGTGCGGCTCGGTCTATATAGAGACACAATGCTTAAAAAAAGTCCCATGAGTGGGATGGATGGAACAAAATGCAGAGGGCATGCCCCCTATGCTGTTAGTAGTTTATAAAGCTTCCCCTCCGCCCCCAGTTTTGCATGTAATATCTGTCTGCTGCTGTTGAATGATATTTGAGATAACTTTTACCCAGAAATTTCCAGTCTTCCCCTCTATTATCTTTATTATAAGCTTTATATTGATACAGTGGGACTAACTCCCCCGCACCCACCCACCGCACACTGCCCCGACACGCACCTCCGTCTCATCTCTCCCCAGTCTGTAATAACACGGTCACAGACGGGTGACATCCTGTCTTCCATGAGACTAATGGAATAGATTTGCTAACTGATTATTTTAGAGGCACACATGTTAGGCTACTTTCACACTAGCGTTTTCGTTTTCCGGTATTGAGATCCGTCATAGGGGCTCAATACCAGAAAAAAAAAAACACTTCAGTTTTGTCCCCATTCATTGTCAATGGGGACAAAACTGAACTGAATAGAATGGAGCGCTCCAAAATGCATTCCGTTCCGTTCAGTTGTGCTCCCAGACCGGAGAGCAGACCGCAACATGTTGTAGTTTGCTTTCCGTCCTGGGATGCGGAGCAAGACGGATCCGGCATAACCCCCAATGCAAGTCATAGGGGACGGATCAGTTTTCTCTGCCACAATTGAAAACAGATCCGTCCCCCATTGACTTTCAATGGTGTTCATGACGGATCCGTCTTGGCAATGTTAAAGATAATACAACCGGATCCGTTGTATGCAGACGGTTGTATTATCAGTAACGGAAGTCTTTTTGCTGAACCTTGCCCGATCCAGTAAAAACGCAAGTGTGAAAGTAGCCTTAGGGAGAGTTCACATCTCTGTTTCATTTTCCATTCTTTTCATCCGTCAGAAGAACAGAAAAAAAAAACAGGATCCTGTAAAAAAAAAAAAAGCAATCCTGTTGCACATTTGGCATCCATTTGAGCTATTTCCATCTAAGAAGTTTTTTTAGACGGGAAAAGAAGAACTGCATGACTTTCCCATCTAAAATAACAGATCTCGGATGGAAATGGCTCAAAGGATGCCAAATGTGCAAAAGTATACGTCTTTTTTTTTTTTTTACAGGATCCTGTTTTTTCTTTCTTTCTGTTCTTCTGATGGATCAGAAGAATGGAAAGTGAAACGGAGATGTGAATAACAAGCTGATCGCAAATAATGACAGATTGTGTTGCAGCGTGACCGCATTCACTTTCCATAGTTTCGATGCAGCCTTGGCATTGCTGCAATCTATATGTGACACGTATCGAGGCCAAAGTCCCATCATTGGGGCTCTGACCGCCGGTACCCCCAGTGATCCAGAGAACAAGGGTCTCAAGTCCCATTTAAATGAAGCTGTAGTGGGCATGTCCGTCCACTTCATTGGGACTGACATAGACAGTGCTCCAGCAGTCCCATAGAAATGATGGAGCGGTGGACTGCTCCATTCTCAGGATTGCAGCCAGCCCCAGCCATCATACATTAATCATCTATCCTGTGGATAGTCGATAGATGTCTTTTGTGGGATAACCTCTTTTAACCTTCCCAGCCATATGTGATCACCTTCATTTATCAGTCCTAGACGTTACCACTAGGGGTCACTGTGACCAAGATGATCAGTCGTGACCTGGACCATGTCCGCCATACTGCCCACACATTTCACAGACATGTTCACGGCTTCTGATAAATGCATCACTCAACCGTTACCATGCAAAACAGACAAGAGATGTCCACGGTGGATAACAATACATATTCATGGTGGGGCCATGTTTACTCATGCATAGAAGGTGGCAGTATTAATAAGTACAAGTGAATACCAAATAGACAGCTCCCTTGATTAGAGCAGTCAGTGTTGATGGAAAACCAATCAGAGCTGGAATAAAACTGCGGCGTAACGAGAAAGGGCTGGGCCCAATAGCACATTTTTAAACAGTGACCCCCACCCCCTTAGTCCTCCCTCACAGTAGTGCTCCCCCTTAATTCCCCCACACAGTGGTGCTCCCCCTTAATTCCCCCACACAGTAGTGCTCCCCCTTAATTCCCCCACACAGTAGTGCTCCCCCTTAATTCCCCCACACAGTAGTGCTCCCCTCTTAATTCCCCCACACAGTGGTGCTCCCCTTTAATTCCCCCACACAGTGGTGCTCCCCCTTAATGTCCCCAAACAGTGGTGCTCCCCTCTTAATTCCCCCACACAGTGGTGCTCCCCTCTTAATTCCCCCACACAGTGGTGCCCCCCTCTTAATTTCCCCACACAGTGGTGCTCCCCTCTTAATTCCCCCACACATTAGTACTCCACTCTATATTCATGAAGAGGCCTCTGTGGTATAAATAAAAAAAAATTTGTAATACTCACCTAGCCCCCTTTCCCCATTGAATAAAGCACATACCCCTCTCCCCAGCAGGGGCTATGCAGTGACGTCATCGCACCTGCTAAGTCGGTGAGCGTACAGGCTGGGGACTGATCTTTGGCCCACGTGTTCTTCTGTTTATCGGGCACAATGCTGTTACTGCATCACAATTGCTGGGGAACGAGGAATGGGCTATAATGGATGCCAGTAACATCCCATGTGGATTGTCTAAGCCGCTGCTTTTGTCCTACAACTGTTGTGCTCCACTTATTGCAGGCGATTCTTTAGGTCATGTCACATCAAAGCAGCTTCTCCATTGAGTTAGCCCTCTTTGACACATCAGAGAATTGCAGATGAGTGCTGTCCATGGTCTCCATAGACCACTCACATATCCACTGGCTTTAGTGTGCGGTTTTCCACGGGCCATAGTGACAACCAGTGGTGTGACTAGAACTGAATGGGCCCCAATGAAAATTTTTAAACTGGCCCCTCCCCAGCAGCAACAACAACTTGCTCCCATGCAACCCCCACTCCTGCGGCTAGTCAGGATTGCTCTGTCAGACCAGGCCCAGCAGCTGGTCTGTCTGTTTCCTACACATATATACTGTCACTGTATAGGCCATTACTGTTGAGGGGCCCCTGACAATCAGGGGCGGACTGGGAACTAAACGTTGCCCTGGAAAAAAAAAAGTAGAAGTGGCTACACATTGCAGGCGGGTCCAGATTGACTGAAGGCCAGGCAAAATAATTAGGCAGGGCCAGCAATATACTACCCCAGCTGAACCAAATACCACAGTGCAGCACAAAATACCGCCATCTGTGCGACAGTATTCAACTGTATCGCTGAACTGAGGATTGAGGAGGGCACCTGCGGCTGCTGGCCAGGTGCGTGAGAGATTCAGATCATTACGTACCTGGCTGAAGCCATGAGGACGGCTTGGGTGGCCCTCCTAGGAATCGGTCCACCATGAAATTTATGATCAATCCGCCCCTGCTTGCAATAGAACCTTTCAGTTCTCCTTCGGGATGATCCCCTTCTGACTTCGGGCCCCGTAGCAACCGCTTCCCCTGCTTCCACTATATCTACTGCCCTGGGGACACCATAAAAAGCTTGCCCTATTTTTTCCGAGGTGCCATCCGTGTTTGGTCCATGCTTTTTTATTTACGGATGGCTGCTAAAATATGCCCTGGAAATTCATTTTTACCCTAGCAGGATCTGGTGAATATGGATGACTGGAAGACAAAAAACAGACACATAGACCAAACACGCATTCCTTATGGACATCTGCCTGGAGGAACCCCTGACCACCTTGTCACGGATGTCATCACAGACATGGACATGTGAAAGAGGGTTGGGTGGGGAGGGGGAAAAGTTGAGCAACTCCAGTCACACAAAAGTCCCTTGGTTATACTTTTGCACCCTAAAATAGGTGTTTGGCTCCAGCACCAGTCACCCAGAAGTGATTAATTTGCTAAATATTGCAGGGACAGCTCCCATTGCACAGGACCTCCTTGCACCAGGATCCAGCCATGCAGGGCACAGGTGCAGCTGGCCCAAGACTCCAGCATTGTTCAAACCCCCCCCCCAGCCAACCCCTTCAAACTGAATTCCTCCTCCCATTGGTCAGTGCAGAGCCCACCCCACCCACTTTGATCTCTCAGTGACTGCCCCCTAGTGCCCATTCACCTCTCCATGCTGTCTGTACAGTTGCACACATGGGGAAAGTGAGAGTTGTCTGCTGCTGCACTACTACCCCCTATATCCTTTATGTACTCACTGCATGAGGGGGGCCTCTGGATGAGTGCACTGAGCACCTGAGAGCAGAGCTGCACTGAGCAGAAGGAGGAGGAGGAGGAGAATGAGGGTTGTGCCTCTGCCCCCTGCAGAGATGAGACTCTCATTGTTCGGTTGCTAGCACTCAGCTCCCTCCAGGGGCACAGACAGCAGCATGGACTATTCTCTTCAACTTCTCTGCAATTAGGGCTCCAATTGAGTTGAAATTATGGAGATTACAATCTCTCAGCTCCTGGACCTGTTCATGGAGAGTCCACTGGTCTCCTGGGTGAGTGTCCAGCATTGCTGGGAGTGTCCCTGTTGCTGGGGGGATCCTCTAAACAGTCTTACATTGTAACTGACTACTTGTAAACATTGTAACTGTTGCCTTCAGCTGGAGTCAGTTACTTTGTTCCAGTTTGTTGTTAGTGTTTACATTTAAGAACTTTAGTTGTATTTATTTATTTTACTTTTATTACAATGTATCAGTGTTTGCAGCAGCAGGAAGTTTCCCATATGCAAACCTCCCATCCACCCCCTCACAGACCACCTGCTGCTACATTTGATTTGCAGTTCACTTTATATTTGTTCCTCGCTGCTCTGTATTTCTTCTATTGAGCTGTCCTGCACCAAGCTGCCCCTGATCTCACCCCCCCCCCCCTTTGCCCTGCCCCCATCCAGCCTTGTTATTACTGAATAGCTGCATTCCTGGAGATCTGGGGGACACAGGCAGGTGATAATGTCCCTGTTGGTACAAGATGGCCACTTCCTCCAGACCCAGTATAAAGTTTATAGCCCTGTAACTACCAAAACTGACAACACTGACTCTGCCTGGGGCACGGCTTAACCCTCTGAGCTCCAAAATACATTGTGTTAACTCCCTGCCCATTAGATTGCTAGCTCTTTAGCCTACAGGTCCCTTGTGAAAGTGTAAAAGGATGTTGAAACATGTCTAAAATAATGACATTTAAATGGGCCCTATCTAGGAATCAGTTTCCATCCATCTAGTTTTCCTGTGGTCCTGAATGGAAATTCTGTATACTCACTACAGGATGAGGATGAACTGTTTTACAGCTAGGCAGACGCAACGTAAAGTGACAACTAGTGTTGAGCGAACTTTTGTTTTAAGTTCGGCGTCTAAAGTTCGGGTTCGGGTTATCGAAGAATCGCGTTATGGATTCTGCTACCACGGACATGGTCCGTGGTAGCAGAATTCTTAACGCGATTTTTCGATAACCCGAACTTTAGACGCCGAACTTAAAACAAAAGTTCGCTCAACACTAGTGACAACCCCTTTTAGAACTGTAACGAAGGGGATATTGGTTGTCGCCCAGTATTCCCAGAAACAGATGTAACTAAAAAGCATTTGAATAGAAGGTTTGATTGCAGCAGGAAAAGTGCCTTCATTTACTGAATATCTTTGTTGGCATCTTGTGAGTTGTAGCCTGTTACATTGTGTCTTCTTGTAACTGCCCAGACTTCAGTGTTGGCGTACTTTCACACTAGCGTTTTTCTTTTTCGGTATTGAGTTCAGTCCTAGGAGCTCTATACCGGAAAAGAACTGATCAGTTTTATCCCTATGCATTCTGAATGGAGAGCAATCCGATCAGGATGTCTTCAGTTCAGTCGCTGTACGGTTTTTGGACGGAGAAAATACTGCAGAATCCTGCGGTATTTTCTCCGTCCAAAATTCCGAAACACATGCCGCATCCGGCATTATTTTACATTGAAATGCATTAATGCCGGATCCTGTCCTAAGTGTCCTGGAAAAAAACGGATCCGGTCTTGCGGTCTGCGCATGCGCAGACCTTTTCAAAAATGTGAAAAAGGTAAATACTGCATCCGTTTTTCCGGATGACAATCGGAGAGACGGATCCAGAATTGCAATATATTTGTGAGATGGATCCGGATCCGTCTACAAATGGTGTCCGTTTGCATACAGATTTCCCGAATCCAGGGACGCTAGTGTGAAAGTACCCTTAGGCCTCTTTCACACCTCAGTGAATCGCGGCCATGTGCTGCCCCTGATCTCCACAGATCTTCATGGACGGCACACATATCCATTGACTTTAGGGCTCATGCACATGAACCTTTTTTTTTTTTGCAGACCGTATGCGGAACCATTCACTTCAATGGGGCCACAAAAAATAAATTATGGAAATGACTCCATGTGCATTCTTTGTCATAGAACATGTCCTATTATTGTCCACATTACGGACAAGGATAGGATTGTTCTATTAGGGTCCGGAACGCGGCCGGTATGCGTGTTTTGCAAGTCATCCAGCGGTCGTGCGTGTGGATGAGCCCTTAATGTGTATTCATACATCAGTGGTTTTCCGCAGACCATGGGACACCACAGAAGCATGCCCTACTTTAGATTTTACGTGTGAAAGAGGCCTTAGGCCTACGTCCGGAGGCTGCAATATGGCCGCAGCCATACTATAGTCTCAAGACACTATACTCTACTGAACTTGGATCACTATAGGATCCTGTTCACACAGTGGATTTTGCACGATTTTTGCAGCATTTTTTCTCTCTGTTTGAACGCTACTGACCTGCTCACCCAGCGGTGTCCGTCCAGTTACAGCGTCAAAAGACGCCATGTGAACAGGGCCTTAGGACCTGTCCTCTAGTTTGGTTCAGTAAAACTCCCAATGGATCGAGGTTTATAGATTAACTATTAGCGGACAATTCTAGAAGGGTCTTGGCTCGGACCATACCCTTCTTGTGAGGTTACTATCTTGTATTTCATGCTCGCCCTCCATGAGGTTGTCTAACCGCCTGCTGGGTCTCTATCTGGGTGCGGTGACTCTACGTGAACTGTAATATGAAACACTTCATTGCACACAACAAAAATACTGGATTGTCTTTCACCTTTTTAGATCTTAAGCTCCTCAGGGATGGGGGGGGGGGGGGGAAGTACTCTTAGGCCTAGGAAGAAGCAATAGTCCTCCGCTTAACCCCCTCCCCTCCCCCGTAGGCCTGAGATAAAGGTCAATTTACACATATTGGAACAGTTAAAAAAGTTATATTTAATAATCCCAAAAGACTGGCACAGAACTGAAATATAATGGTGATAGTCACAAGAATTTCTGTTGTGGGCTTGAAAGAAGGCTTCTTGTAATAGGGAACATGATGATTTTCGGGGCCAGGGCTGCTGCAGGGCCATTTGTCACCAATGGTGTACTGCCCGATTCGCCAACTGGGACCATGTTTGGGCAGTTTTGGTGCCAAGACCACACAGGGTGTAAATCTGTCATCACAGGTGCTTGAGGGGGGAAGTAGGTCTCCCCACTGCTGTCAGACAGGTTGTGGCTGTCATCATGAGACAGGTGATGTGAGGTTAACGGTTCTCTGAAGAGACAGAGAAAAGAGAGAGACAGAAGTGACTGCTGAGGAGACTCATGAGGGGGGGGGGGGGGAGCTGCAGCTCCTGCTTTTGTCCATGCTCTGGGTCACATTAACAATAACATCCTTCTCAGTTCCAGGGCTTTTGTTTGTCTGCAGAGCAGAGCCGGGAGTGTTGTGTCCTGACTGCAGAGTGGGGGACACCGTGTTGTAGTGAATGCCAGGGCGCTGCTTGTAGGATGGGAACTCGCCGTCTCGGTGGTAATGCTAATTGTATCAGGCGAAAGACATGCTAGTGTTCATGCTGTGGAACTTTAGGTTCTATGAACCAACCTCTGCCATCTGAGATCGCTGTTCTATAGTTTTAAAACAGATATGCTCTAAGTAAAAAGTCACAGAACGAAGCCACATTCACACAACCACGTTTTCGGCCCACTTCCGATCCACATTTTGTACAACGGCGCCTGTGAAAAGTGCAAGATGCACATAGATGTGGTCGTGTGAATGCAGCCTGATCCTGAGTTACATCCTGTATTATACTCCAGAGCTGCACTCACTATTCTGCTGGTGCAGTCACTGTGTACATACATTACTGATCCTGAGTTACATCCTGTATTATACTCCAGAGCTGCACTCACTATTCTGCTGGTGGAGTCACTGGGTACATACATTACTTACCCTGTATGATCCTGAGTTACATCCGTATATACTCCAGAGCTGCACTCACTATTCTGCTGGTGCAGTCACTGTACATACATTACTTATCCTGTACTGATCCTCAGTTACATCCTGTATTATACTCCAGAGCTGCACTCACTATTCTGCTGGTGCAGTCACTGTGTACATACATTACTTATCCTGTACTGATCCTCAGTTACATCCTGTATTATACTCCAGAGCTGCACTCACTATTCTGCTGGTGCAGTCACTGGGTACATGCATTACTATCCTGCACTGATCCTGAGTTGTATCCTGTATTATACTCCAGAGCTGCACTCACTATTCTGCTGGTGCAGTCACTGTGTACATACAACAATGATCCATGGGAATGCCCCTTTAATTTTAAATGTTAAAGGGGTATTCCAGTTGTTTGAAGTTATCCCTTATCCACAGGACAGAGGATAACTATTAGATCGGCGAGGGTTTTACCACTGGGGGCACCGCACCCCGTGGACCCCCACCTAAAACCAACGGAGCGGTAGGTTGGTCATGCCCGCCTGTGGGAGTTCCAGAGATGGCCCCCCTTTGCTTGGCTTTCTCTGGGTCTTGCATAAACTCATGTCTTGTACTCTAGTCACAGCCAAAGCTGCCTCAAACGTGCTGAACAGTGGAACGTGTGTTTGTTTTTTTTTGTTTAGTTTTTTTGCAATGTAAAATCTGCAACTTTCACAATGCAATATGGCAGGACACATTGTATTTTAGGATGCACTGTCCATAAGAGCAGCAGTCGGGTTGCATGGAGGAGGCTCTTAGCCGTGACTGATACATCTGAGACGTTAATCATCTTGGAAGTAAAGTGCAGAGTCTGGGGCATTACATATCCTCAGAGGAATGTGCAGAGCCCCAGGTTGGGCAGTAATCTCATCTTTTACCTATTGAATTCCTCCTAATCTGCGTCCTCGCCATTCGCGCTCACGTTTATTTTCCTGCTTCCATAGGTGAAAACCTTTGGGCCGTGTGGTAACGAGAATGACAGCAAATTGGCGACGTACATGGATCTAGTGGACGGCGTGTTCCTCAACAAGATAATGCTCCAGATGTGAGTATATGGCGGGGGCCCTCTACTTATTGGGAATTCAATCTATAACACAGGGATGGCCAACCTGCGGCTCTATCTGTTGTAAAAACTACAACTCTCACCATGCCCTGCTGTCGGCAGACGGCATCCTGGGAGTTGTAGTTTTGCAACAGCTGGAGAGCCGCAGGTTGGCCATCCCCGCTATAAAACATAGCTGTGCATTACACACACACAGATGTAGCAGAGCCGAACTGGTCACTTAGATTGTTGGGGGGGGGGGGGGCTGCTTTATGTGTGAACTGTGAAAATTCATATTTTTTTAGATGGCTGGTGGGTGTTGACTGAGGCATGGTGGGACCTACCTAGAGGCGCGAGGTACGGTGCTCATGCCTCATTTACATGTGACTAATCGCTATAGTGTAAAAACTGCACTTGCACTCCACAGATAAATGTGAAATTTTCGGCACGAAAGCTGCAAATCAACCACTTCCTTTCCGGCTCAGAACAAGCCATGTGTGAAGGGGACGCGCTCGAGTCACAGCTTCACTGGGGCAAAAATAAATGTTGAAATGCAGGTGGAAACTGTCCTGAGATTATAGCGAGTTTTACCCCAATAGGACTATGTAGTGTCAGTCTTCACTGTACCTGTGGAATTCTATTCCATAACACAGTAGCAAGGTGGGGGTTGACAACCACTGGCTTCTGTGTATTTTTAATGCTCCTCCATCATTGGTTCCTTTGTGAGCTCATATTGAAGTGACCTCTCCCCCTGCACCGCAGCTCATTATCCCATGAAGAACCAACATTGTAACATTTAAAGAGAACCTGTCAACAGAATCAACCCTATCAAACATGGCAGGGTTGTTCCTGCTGATTGAATTGATACTTTACTTGGGAAAATCGATGGCGGCCTTCCCAAGAAAAGACTTTGTGCTAATGAGGGCTTAATGTACTAAAGGGCGGGCCAGCACTGGAAGGACACGCCCCTCTGAGCACTAAAGCCCCCCATTTGCCTAAGAATAAAAGTCTTTTTCTTGAGAACGCTGCAAACCAATATTCACAAGACAGGTATCATTTTGATCAGCAGGATCAACCCTACTGGGCTGCATGTCTTGCTTAGTAGGACGGATGCTGCTGACAGGTGCTCTTTTAAATGGCATCTATTCATTTCAATGGCTGTTCATGTAATGCATGGACAGTCAAGGGTCTGCCAGAACAGGAGCCTCTCGGCTCTGACTGATGAGGGGGTCCGGAGTCAAAGACCCCCCCCCTCTGTGACAGCCGCATGCCCTACTATCCCTACACATACTCATGTTTTAAGTCCCCGCTGAAGGTTTTTCAGGAGTTGTCATGGGAATGAAAATAAAGCCATAAAAAAACAGCAGTTTAACCTACTTGCTGATTGTTTCCAGGCAGAAAAATAGATTTTTAGAAGGGGGTAAAGAAATCGGAGGTGACCGAAGTCTTGATCCTTGTGATATAAGGATTTGGACATGATCAGAATTGATGCCCAGGGTTGTCCCGAGCCTTTCCTTGCAAAGTAGATGAATGAATAAATGTGATTTAGGGCTCGTTCACACAAGCGTGTGCCCCGTGCCCGGACTGCAAATAGAGATCCGCAATGCACGGCCACCGTCCGTGTTCATGCCGCTTAACGGATGACGGCCCATTGACTTGAATGGGTCGGCACCGCAGAAAAACAGGACGGTGTGCGCACGGACTGTGCCCGTGCATTTCGGACCGCAATTTGTAGTGCGCAACACGGGGGCACACGCGCTCCGGTGCATGAGCTCTAATGGTGATCATGATCCCACTGATAGGAAGTAACGAGGAGCTGGTTACTGGTCTGAGGCTCTAGAGATGCCGAGTCCTACATTCCCAGGCATTCCTGGCATGAGTGAGGTATGAGGTTTCCCTGTGCCCCTTGCATGGACTGTGTGCGGAGTCCAGGACCTGTGTACATTGGATACAGGTAAACAGTCGGGCTACTGGTTCCCACGATGCAGTCCACCTATGGAGGGAAGGTAAACACTGCGTATAGATCACTGCAAAAAGTTCTCGTCATGACCTTCTTGGATGGTTGCACTTGATTTTTCTTAATGAACTTAAATTTTGGGTAATTGCATAAGTAGCAACCCCCCCCCCCCCCCCCGATATTTGCTCATTTCTGACTTGTGGCCTTCACTATTCCAGTTCTCACTGTCTGTGTTCTGTCTATGGCTCAGCAGGCACAGGCTACCATAAAACATCCCGCGTCTGCTGACAGAGGAATCTGATGTACCCCAGAAGTCTCCCTAAAGGTTGACGGGAATTGCCCCCAGGACTGAAGGGGTTAGCCCATAAAAAGTATTCCTATGCAGTTAATGAACCTTTGCAAATTTAAGTATTATTGCAATATACGTGCAACAAAATGTACATTGCGTTTTCCTCTCTGGTGGCGCCCCCTGCTGTTTCTCCTATTGGTCCACCTCCTGCATTCAGAGGTGGACTGACATGCTCAGTAGCTTCCCTGCTCTCAGTGCCATTCATTCATCCCTGGTGCCTGAGGAGGCTCACGGCCCCTCTGCCACATAGAAGACCCCAGTATTATAAATGGCACCTGTTAGGTGGGGAGGGGGAGGCAGTTACAGATTTTTTTTTTTTATTGGGGGCATCAGGTCACCGGCTATAAATAAGTGACGGGTCAGGGGTCTGGGAGCCTCATCCTCTGGACAGCCCTCACAGGGATGGAACATGATGGGTGTTATACTCTCTGGACGTGACCTATTTAGTTACGTGCCCCTTGCCCCCCTGTGCAGCTGTCACCCCTGCCCTCCCCACCGGATGACATCTTCTTTGTCTGTAAGATCTTTACCCGAGCAGCTGAGCGCTATAGTTACATGTGCCGGACACCTGAGAACCGGCGCCCCATAAACAGCTTGTTATAGGATTTGATGTCAAAGACGCCGAGGCGTTCACAGCCGTGAGCAGACGCGCAGTCATAAAACCGAAAACCTCTGGCCATACTTGTTTCTAATAGGGAATTGCAGAACTAACACCTCCATAATACAATGCCATTGCTAGTAACCCTGCAGACATTCCTGCGCTTGCCCTAGAGCTCAGTCAGTAGAATAAAGATGGAAACCAACAGAATTGTTTATGCAGCTTTGGATGTGACTGGAGCATAAAATAAATCCGTGCAAAATACTGCATCTATGTGTACCCCCCACAATGAACCGTGTACAGTCTTGCAGTCGTCTTATGTGGGCTCACTTAGAGGCCGGGGGTGACGGTATCCTCTGCACACCACCCATGCTGCATCATGTTATCTGACTGTCTGCTCTCTTTCCCTGCACAGTGATCCGCGGCCGTCAAATCAGCGAATCAACAAGCACGTCAACAACGACATCAACCTGCGGATTCAGAATCTCGCTATACTGGTGCGACACATCAAGACCTACTACCAGGTATGGTGATGGCGGCTTCCTGTTCAAATACAGGCAGGAAATCCTCCGCGTGATTAACCCCTGATGGGCTGGCAGATTCTGAATTGTAAGATTTTATATATATATTTTTTTTTTTTCACGTCCCAGTCTGTATGGAACTTGGCTGAGACACTGCCTTAGGCCTCATGCACATGGCCGTTGTTTTGGCGGCTCGGATGCGGACCCATTCACTTCAATGGGGCCGCAGAAGATGCGGACAGCACTCCGTGTGCTGTCCGCAGCCGTTGCGCCACAAAAAAAATATAACCTGGCCTATTCTTGTCGGCGTTTTGCAGACAAGAATAGGCAGTTGTATTAAAGGCTCTCCGTGCCGTTCCGCAAATTGCGGAACGCACACGTACGCCATCCGTGTTTTGCGGATGCGCAATTTGCGGACCGCAAAACACACAACGGTCGTGTGCATGTAGCCTTAGTTGGTACCTCTTACTGCAATGATTGTCAGCCCTGTGGTTCAGCTCCATGTAGTGGAGTCTACTGAGAAGCTACGTAATGTGAGCTGCTAAGAGGCGCCTGGGGGGGAAGGGTGGTGACAACTGCTCTGGGCTGATGTCTGTATCACAAAAGTAGTTGTCACTTCTCTTGCAAGGGAGCCCCCTAGCGGTAGAGCACGGTGTATACAGCAGCTCTGTGGCATAACTCGCCTGCATATGCCCGTGCGCGATGACTTATTACAGTAAAATATACATTTTGTCACCGTAAACTGAAACGTAAATTTCACAAAACTGCGCTGAAATTCAATGAGACATAATATTACTACATACCATCGATCAGAATTACCACCGTACATCACCAAATGGGGTTTTGGGCCACAAAATGATATTTTGGGACCCACATGGCAGCGGCGGGTCACACAATGTGCTGGATCACAATGAAATCTTTCCAGGAGAATTGAATGTATTTTTCTGCTTGCAGCGGCCAGAGCGTGCCACGTCCACTTGGAGAATGAAACACTTCCATATTGTTAATAGGTGTTTTGTGAGAAAGCAATAACAGGAACATTACTCGGCCGCCGCTTCCTTCCCTGTGCAGAAAGATCATTGTATATTTTCGGGGCTCCCCCCACGGTGGTGTTATTTGGTTGTAATTCTGCACAATGGATGTGGTTGTACCTCAATATCCCCATTGTGTTGTACCACAGGAAATGGGGGTGCTTATTTACTTCTCTTGGTCTCGGAGAGGAATGGAGTTGGGATCTATGATGCTGTTAGTTCGGGTCATCCCCTTGGGTAATTTTAAAGGGCACCTATCAGTGGTGTCAGGCCTATTAAACCGGACACACTGTTTGATAGGACTGATTCTGCTGATTAAAATGATACCTCTCTTGTGAAAATCGGTTGTGCCGTTCCCGAGAAAAAAAGACTTGTATTACTTAGTCAAATTATGGCTCGTACACAGAGGGGAGGGGCCTACCCCTCAGTGCTCCTCTGCTCTCCACTGCTGGCCACGCCCCTCAGTACTCTGAAGATCTCATTTCCACAAAGAATTAAAAGCAATTTTTCTCTGGAAAGCCAAAAGAGATTTTTACAAGACAGGTATCGTTTTAATCAGCAGGATCAACCCTATCAGGCAGCATGGCTGGTTAAATAGGGTTGATCGTGCCCTTTAAGCATCTTTATATAATAAAAAGTTCTGCAACTTTCTAATAGATTTTTGGTATCCCTTCCTCTCTATTTTCAATATCTCCGCTTGCTGTTTTCTTCCAGGGCCGAAAACCCATCCTGATCACGTTCTCCACAGTTCAGAAGAGAGAGCTGTGATACATTGTTACGAACCCTGCTCCTTGGTGAGCAGGACTAAGCCTGGATGGGTTTTCTGCATGGAATCTTGAGTCCTTATCGTTCACTGAAAGCAAGTCAGTTATTATCAAAGAGGAGCGTCTTTTTTAATAGTGTTTGGCGACATAATTCAAAGGTTGCACCAAAATGGCTGTATTCGTGGCGCAGTATAGTGGAATACGTGTATGACAGTCGCAAGGTGACGGAGGTGAATCCGATATTTGGGGATTTGCATCGTTTGCGTCCTGTAGCCTATTGTTTGCGCCAAATTTCACCTCTTGATTCTTTTTATTGTAAATTCTTACGACTCTATAGGTGAATGTCCTCGTAGCGTCGGTCACCTGCGCTGGCGCTATCCCCGGTGATGACAGAAGCTTCTTTTCATGTTTACCTGCTGACAGCGGTAACTGATGGCAGATGACAGTGTATCCATGCTTCTGTTGCGGGGAATTATTTAGTAACATTGTGGTTTGTAGGTAAACAGTGAGAACAAAGCCGCAGCGTTAAGTCCCGGCGAGTTGTGTTGGCGCAGTCACGCTCCCCCCCCCCTCCCCCATGTGTTTTATCTTGTCCTGTCCTGAATGTCCCCACCTGTGATGATGACCCCCCCCCCCCCCTTCCCAGAGGATGCAGGCAGCCCCATCTGGAGACACTGGTGAATTGTTGATTATTTATGTCACCATGGTGATAAGCCGATTGTCATCATTATTTTTGTATCTGCTTCTCGTTGTGTGTACTGTAGCCTGTGATTGATGAAAAATTTATTAAACACTAACATTAATTAAAGGGACAATACCACAAAAGTCCGGCTTCTCTTCATAGATGTATGTGCAGTTGAATGCAACCTGTTGTTAACGGTTATCAGCTTTTTCGGGACATTTTGATGATGAATATAGGACGGGTAACTACCAGGGTTGCCAACCATCCGGAAATTCCTGGACTGTCCCTAAAAAAAAAAAAAAAATGTCCTGGATATTTATTTACATTTATTTTTTAATTTTTTTTATAAGGCTGGTGGAACTATAGCAGGTCACTGATTTAATTTTCTCAGCATTTTAGAGCTTGCAGTAAACTCTGGTAATGTGTTCAGTATTAGTAAGTGACCTATAGAGACATGTATTACTTATAATCTCTATAGATAGATATAAAACCTTTACATCATATGTGACTGATATCAGCTGCTCCTCTTATAATACTCCAGCACTGATATAACCTCCAGAGACATTACATCATGGGTGACTGATATCGGCCGCTCCTCTTATAACGCTCCAGCACTGATATAACCTCCAGAGTCATTACATCATATGTGACTGATATCGGCCGCTCCTCTTATAACGCTCCAGTACTGATATAACCTCCAGAGACATTACATCATATGTGACTGATATCGGCCGCTCCTCTTATAACGCTCCAGTACTGATATAACCTCCAGAGACATTACATCATATGTGACTGATATCAGCTGCTCCTCTTATAATACTCCAGCACTGATATAACCTCCAGAGACATTACATCATGGGTGACTGATATCGGCCGCTCCTCTTATAACGCTCCAGCACTGATATAACCTCCAGAGTCATTACATCATATGTGACTGATATCGGCCGCTCCTCTTATAACGCTCCAGTACTGATATAACCTCCAGAGACATTACATCATATGTGACTGATATCGGCCGCTCCTCTTATAACGCTCCAGTACTGATATAACCTCCAGAGACATTACATCCTATGTGACTGATATCAGCCGCTCCTCCTATAACGCTCCAGCACTGATATAACCTCCAGAGACATTACATCATATGTGACTGATATCGGCCGCTCCTCTTATAACGCTCCAGCACTGATATAACCTCCAGAGACATTACATCATATGTGACTGATATCGGCCGCTCCTCTTATAACGCTCCAGCACTGATATAACCTCCAGAGTCATTACATCATATGTGACTGATATCAGCCGCTCCTCTTATAACGCTCTAGTACTGATATAACCTCCAGACATTACATCATATGGGACTGATATCAGCCGCTCCTCTTATAACGCTCCAGCACTGATATAACCTCCAGAGACATTACATCATATGTGACTGATATCAGCCGCTCCTCTTATAACGCTCCAGCACTGATATAACCTCCAGAGACATTACATCATATGTGACTGATATCAGCCGCTCCTCTTATAACGCTCCAGCACTGATATAACCTCCAGAGACATTACATCATATGTGACTGATATCAGCCGCTCCTCTTATAACGCTCCAGCACTGATATAACCTCCAGAGACATTACATCATATGTGACCGATATCAGCTGCTCCTCTTATAACGCTCCAGCACTGATATAACTGAAAGTACTTGGGTTCAGTGACACCACAGTCACAGAACAAGGGGGCTCCAATTGGTCCGTTGCCACCTGACGCTGTCTGGGCCTCATAAGGCAGTGTTATTGGGCTATTATGAACTTTTTGGGGTTTGTCACAGGTGATTTTATATATATATATATATATATATGAAATGAAAAAACGAGGCAGCACTTCCAGCTTTTGGTGTACGGGTGAAGACCCCAAACTTTAATCCAAGCGACGTTTCGGCCTACTCAATATATATTTTTTTTTTATGTGAGTGGCCCTTTAAGGGAGGCTCCTAATATGTTATTAGAACCTCATCTATTTCTGTGCAGCCATGCTTGGCACTGGAGATTTATCTTTCCTCCTCCTCCTCCTCTTCATTGTAGTAAATACTACAGGGGTCCCAGAAGACACCTTCTCTGCAGGGTCTCCAGGGAGGACTGGGATTATGAAGCCTTATTATCGCCATTAACCCTTTTGTGCCCAAAAAGCAGAAGTATAAAAGCTCAGTCTGGGGCAACTTGGATAAAATTGGTTCGTGCACAGATGTAGCAGACTTTATTGCTCTGGTCATTCACTTATACAGTAATTTTTTTTATTTAATTTATTTTTTATTTTTTAGGGGGTTCATAGGAATTGTGTGCCACAGGTGACAATGCAGCCTACTCCATCTGTACTCAGGAGTGCACCTAGCCTTTCTACTGCCTGAGGCAGAAATTGAAATGGTGCCCAACCTCTCCAGCCCTACTGTTTAATGCATACTGTGATACAGTTGTATATAGAGAGAGATTCCTACAGCCCTGCCACTGCCCCCACTTGTCTCTAGCTCTTGCCGCCTCAGGCAGTCGCCTCACCTGGCCTCATTGGTGGTGCACCCCTGTCTGTACTGGTAGCTTTCTAATGAGTAGAATTAGTTTATAGAAGCTTTCCTTGTACTGATCACTGTGATCTTGTGGATTCATCGCTATGCCTCATTTTGTTCTGTTCTCCAAATGCAGTGTAAAGAATGGAGGTATGAATTCTGGCATTCATGGCTACATCCAAAGACCTTCACGACGGAGTTTAAGTTTTAAAATTTATGTAATTTGCAGATTCCTGTTTTGAAATTTTCCTGAGCTAAAGAGGGGGTCCCTCTTTGTCTTGACCCTCTGGGATCATCAGTGGGGTCCCTCAGACCATCGGAGCTTGGCCTGTGCACAGGAGCGAATCCTGGAAGCCTTTGCTTCCTCAACTGGTGGAGCAGCATACGGTGGCGTGGTACATCACCAGTGGCTCCCACTGATCTGTGCGATCAGCTCCTAGTAATGATCCAGCACTGCGTCCTAATGGCAAGCAGATCCTGAAACGCGTAGTAGGACAATTTGTATACGCCACATCAGGTGACCCCCGAGCAGCATTTAAAGGGGTATGCCATCTGCACATCTGTCAGCCTGTTGCGGGGTGACACCTGCTGCTTCCTCCCCGCAGGGATCACCAGACATCAGCGACTTCTCGTCCTTCGCTGAACCGTTGCCTAGAAAAAAAGGAATTCTGGTATTTCGGATACTCAGCAAATCCAGGGGAGGCGACTTCCCTCGTATTTCCTCTTGGATACAAAGTATTCTCACTGTAAGTGAATTATCTGCGGAATCATAAGGGTTCCACTGGAAGGGCCACTGCCATCTTTCCTGCAACATAGGTAGATTGCGGGTCAGATGTCTTGGAATTGATTGCCCCCGTTCAAAAGGGGCACATGGGGGTAAGGAGAATGCATGGCAGAGATTAAGACACTAAGTGACTGGGGCTGGAGGACCTGGTGCATGCCCCCCACCCATCTCTTCTGACAAGTCTGTAGGCCGATTGCCCACAAAGAATCTGTGCCCAGGAGCTCACAATTCATTAAAGAGGACTCGTCCCCTCTCCTGGCATGACTGTTTAGTAACTACTTGAATTCCCCATATAAAAAATCTGGAGCATCTTTTCTGATTACTCTTGCTGTGCTGTTCCTACTAGTTATTCCTATTAGAAATGTATTAATAAATGCATAGCTGGGTATTACCATTTGGGGTTGTGTCCTGGCACCATCTAACACTATCCAATGATCGCTGCCAGTGTCTGATGGTGCAGGTACCCCCCCCCCCCCAATTGGTCACACCCAGCTGGACCTTTATATACTTCTAGTAGGAATAACAGAAGACTAGTGACTCATTGATCCAGAATTATTAGGAGCTGTCGCCTCTCCTGACGTGTCTGCATTCCTAGTGTAATTACACTTTTGGAGCATCTATTCTTAAGACTTTATGTATTGCTATTCCTTTATTATTCCTACTAGAATGAATGATTTAAATTGCTAGCAGTTTTCACTGAAGCTCCAGCTGGGTGTTACCAGTTGGGGATGTGTCCCTGCACAGTCTGATACTGGCAGCATTGATTAGATAATGTCATACTGTGCAGGGACACACTCAATTGGACCTTTACTCATAAACTTCTAACAGGAATAACAGAGGGATGGCACAACATATGTGATGAGAATTGTTATTACAAAGGGTGACAGGTCCTCTTTAAAAGAAAGAGGGGCTCGGGAGTAGTTATAGGGGGTGCAGCGGTAGCGGTCACTACCAGGGCTCAGGAGCCTGAGGGGGCCCAAAGACCCTTCTGTCATATAAGAAGACACCAGTAACATAGAAAGAACATAGTAGTGGGGAACCCTGGTTACAGATTTTGCACTGGGGCGCAGGATCTTTAAGTTGGGGCCCAATAACAGCCAGATGGTCTACCCTCCATAGCACTTGTCCCATTGGGCAGGGATCGGTGCAAGGAACCTGATTGGACTCCTTAGTCGCTGCTAATCCCAGGTTATACAGATTGACCTTTCGCTCCCTTCTCATAAATGGAGATTTCACTTCCAAGTGCATTTTAAATGTGTCCCTTTAAGAAATCGTCTCTCTTCCCGACTGATGCCAATTGGAGGAAGTCGAGGTCACAAGGGTTAATGCAGAATTATGTTAAATCCAGCTGTGTTTGCTGAGGACTCAGGCAGCCATTGGCCCCCGGGGGCCCATCTATTATTAATATTGATCCACATTTACTGATTACTTCTGTGCTGGAGTCATTAATTAGTCCAAGTGATTTCAGATGGAAATGTCAGGTTACAGCAGCAGCGTGGTCTCCTCCGCCTCATACGTGATGTGCCGCCTAGTGGTCTCCTCCGCCTCATATGTGATGTGCCGCCTAGTGGTCTCCTCCGCCTCATACGTGATGTGCCGCCTAGTGGTCTCCTCTGCCTCATACGTGATGTGCCGCCTAGTGGTCTCCTCCGCCTCATACGTGATGTGCCGCCTAGTGGTCTCCTCCGCCTCATACGTGATGTGACGCCTGTTGTCGGGGACTGTACATACTTTCACCACTGGACCTGGGGTGTAATTGCAGCGCTGTAGTCCTCGTCATGCTAGCGGAATAATTACACGTGATTAGCCGGAGTATGTGGCTGATCCGCCATGTACACAGACTATTGGCCCCGGGTCCCTATAGAAACTGCTGTGTATTGTACACACTCGGGGTGAAGTGTCCTCGCGTTACTCAATTATGTTATTAAGTCTTACGGCATAAATTCTTGGAGGATTGTTGAGAGGCTTCTTTATCTGCGAATGGCACAACATCCTCCTCCACCTGCGGCTGATCCTCGTACTACATGTATGTGTATAAGGCCTCATGCACATAAACGTATTTTCTTTTTTTTTTTGCGGCCCATATGTGTAACCGCTAATTTCAATGGGTCTGCAAAAAAAACAAACAGACGTTACTCTGTGTGCATTCCATTTCCGTATGTCCGTTTCACAAAAAAATAGAACTTGTCCTATTATTGTCCGCATTACGGACAATGATAGGACTGTTCTATTAGGGGCCAGCTGTTCCGTTCCGCAAAATACGGAATGCACACGGATGTCATCCGTATTTTTTGCGGACCGCATAATACATACGGCCGTGTGCGTGAGCCCTAAGAGCGAGTCCCAGATTACATTACACTGGAGAATTGTCGCCCTGAAAGGAGAAAAGTACAGTAGCCTTCCGTTAATCCAGAATTGGGCACAGAAATGTCCGGTAATCTGTAATCCTGCAAGATCTGAAGAGGAAGACTGAGGAGAGAAAAAAAAAAACGACTATGGGGCCCCTGTGATAATAGACGCAGCGGATCTTCCTTCTCCCCATTCTCTACTCGAGCAGTTAGGGTTTATATACTTTGTAATCCAGAATGTTTGATAGGCCTCATCATGCACATGACCGTAATTATGGTCCGCATCTGAGCCGCAGTTTTTGCGTCTCTGATGCGGACCCATTCACTTCAATAGGTCCGGAAAAGATGCGGACAGCACTCTGTGTGCTGTCCGCATCCGTTGCTCCGTTCCGAGGCCCCGCAAAAAAAATATAACATGTCCGTTTTGCGGACAAGAATAGGCATGTCTACAACGGGCCACCTGTTCCGTAAATTGCGCACCGCAAAAAAACTGCGCGGTCGTGTGCATGAGGCCATAATCTGGCATTTTACAGTACAGATTACCTGATGGAGGATGGGGACAGCACCTATAGAATACATCAGATCAGATACTGCAGTTCTGTATCTAATCCTATCATGTGTGATACGTCTGCTGAGCTGCTGTATCCAATCCTATGAAGTGAGATACTGTTGGTTGCGCCCCTGTATCTAAACCTATCATGTGTAGTACTGTCTGCTGAGCTGCTGTATCTAATCTTATCATGTGTAGTACTGTCTGCTGAGCTGCTGTATCTAATCCTATCATGTGTGATACTGTCTGCTGAGCTGCTGTATCTAATCCTATCATGTGTGATACGTCTTCTGAGCTGTGTATCTAATCCCATCATGTGTGATACTGTCTGATGAGCCGCTGTATCTAATCCTATCATGTGTGATACTGTCTGCTGAGCTGTGTATCTAATCCTATCATGTGTGATACTGTCTGCTGAGCTGCTGTATCTAATCCTATCATGTGTGATACTGTCTGCTGAGCTTCTGTATCTAATCCTATCCTGTGTGATACTGTCTGCTGAGCTGCTGTATCTAATCCTATCCTGTGTGATACTGTCTCCAAGTAAACTCCATGCCTCTCGCCTTGGCTGCCTCCATACCCCCGGAGTATTCCCCCTAGCAGCGGTCTCCTCTGACTGGGTTGTTATTCGCGCGGTCTCGTCATGGTCAGATCAGAGCAGTCATTTCATCATCTCCCCCGGCACGGCTGCTGTCGGCCCCTCTGCGGGCTGATAATTGGCAGGAGGTGGTAGCTGGTTAATCTTTCATGAATACTGGTAACGGCAGCCGTCAGATCACAGCTGCCCCTGCAACAGATGGCGCAAGAGACGAGCTGATCTGGGGGTGCAGCTGTCATGTGTCACTCCTCATCAGGGGTGCAGGGGCTGAGGGGGATGGGGGGCCGCAGGTAACAGGAGGCCTGATGTCTGGATGGATGTAGTAGTAGACGGCTGTATCAGAAAAATTTAAAAACATGTCCCTTTAAGGAAAAAAAAAAAACTCTTTAAAGAGTCTAGTGTCACACAGTGCAGTCAAGTTGCATTAATCAAAAGTGGTGAAAAGGAAATTGTCAATCAGATTGATCCTTTAATTTTCCAAAGAAGCTCTGAAAAAAAGGTGGAATCTGATTGGACGAAGTCAATTTGTTTTGCACCAGTTTTGATAAATCTCCTGCTCCTGGTAAAGCTGGGCGGCAGTGTATACGGCTGTGTGCCAGGTGGCACAGAGGTAACCGGGCTATCTAGACCCCTGAACGGTAAAAGGATGACTCTGTAGAACTCCCCATTAGTGGTCTGAGTGATAACACCCACATGGCGTCATAATGATGACCATACTGGGTGACACCCAGCTTTCCCAGATCCAGATAGAAGCAAGAAATGGCTGAAATAGAATATTTACCTCAGTTTGCAGGGGGATACCTGTATCTAATCCCATCATGGTGCTGTCTGCCGAGCCGCTGTATCCAATGCTATTGTGTGATACTGTCTGCCGAGCCGCTGTATCTAATCCTATCATGTGTGATACTGTCTGCTGAGCCGCTGTATCTAATCCTATCATGTGTGATACTGTCTGCTGAGCTGCTGTATCTAATCCTATGTTTGGAGTTATGTACTATTTGGAGGGGGTCTTTCCCGGTGACTCCAGGCTCCGGTTCCATTGTCCTGAGTCGGCCATTATTCTCCGCTCCTGGATGATAATGGAAGGACTGATGTTGTCGGCTCCAGACTGTTGGTGTCTGGGTTTCCTCGTATGAAGTTGGTTTAATTCCCGCGTCCTTCCATTGGACGGATTTGACGTGAAGTCCTCCGGCCTGTGCGGGGTCAATTAAGACAGGACCGACCTGACACTAAGGCTGAGTTCACACGAGCGTGACAGATTTGGTCCGGATGCGTTCAGGGTGCGTTCAGTTAAACTCGCACCATTTTGCAAGCAAGTTCAGTCAGTTTTGGCTGCAATTGCGTTTAGTTGTTCAGTTTTTTCCGCGCGGGTGCAATGCGTTTTGATGCGTTTTTCACGCGCGTGATAAAAAACTGATGGTTTACAAACAACATCTCCTAGCAACCATCAGTGAAAAACGCATTGCATCCGCACTTGCTTGCAGATGCAATGCGTTATTAACGCAGCCCCATTCACTTCTATGGAGCCAGGGCTGCGTGAAAAACGCAGAATATAGAACATGCTGCGATTTTAAAGCATTGCAGAACTGATGCATGAAAAAAAACGCTCATGTGCACAGCCCCATTGAAATGAATGGGTCAGGATTCAGTGCAGGTGCAATGCGTTCACCTACTGCATTGCACCCGCGCGGAAATCTCGCCCGTGTGAACTCAGCCTAAGGGGGCAAATGTAAGCGGAGACCAGTCACTGGCACCATATGGTATCGCCGCACCATCACACTAATGTATGCGGATCCATTTACTTAGACACTCTGTGCTCCTGTAAGGAACTTCCACTGTGTAAGGCCTCCTGCACACGACCGTATGGCTTTTTCAGTGTTTTGCGGTCCGTTTTTCACAGATCCGTTGTTTTTTTTTTTTTTTTTTTTTGTTTCCGTTCCGTTTTTCCGTATGGCATATACAGTAATTACATTTTCAATAGATGGTTCCACAAAAAACGGAACGGATACGGAAGACATACGGATGCATTTTTCTGTATGTGTTCCGTTTTTATATTTTTGCGGACCCATTGACTTGAATGGAGCCACGGAGCCTGATTTGCAGGCAATAATAGGACATGTTCTATCTTTAAATGGAGAAGGAATGCATACGGAGTACATTCCGTTTTTTTGGGCGGAACCATTGAAATGAATGGTTCTGTATACTGAACGCAAAAAACGGCCAGTAAACGGGGGAAAAAAAAACGGCTGTGTGCAGGAGGCCTAAGGCCTCATGCACACGGCCGTTGTTTTGGTCCGCATCCGAGCCACAGTTTTTGCGGCTTGAATGCGGACACATTCACTTCAATGGGGCCTCAAAAGATGCGGACAGCACTCCGTGAGCTGTCCGCATCCGTTGCTCCGTTCCTTAGCCCTGCAAAAAAAAATATAGCATGTCCTATTCTTGTCCGTTTTGCGGTCAAGAATAGGCAGTTATATCAATGGCTGTCCGTGCCGTTCCGCAAAACACAACGGTCGTGTGCAAACTCTTAGTTTCTGAAATACTCTGTGCTGCAGGCGATTCTGTTCCTTTCACTATTTACCTCCCAAGACTAGCACTCTCCTTTCCTGAAATACTCTGCCCTGCTGGGGGAACCTGTTCACAACAGGTGACTCTTTGTGTAGATGTTGTAATATTAAACAAATGTCATTCAGGCCGGAGCTTGTGCCTTTGTGCGCTCTTGGCATCAGATCCGGGACTTAACCTGGATTTTATTTAACCCCTTGTGCATCTGCCTGCTCAGGATATTTTATCCTCAGCCTCAGCCTGCGCCTGTCCCTCCATAGACCGTATACAGTCTACCATAAACAGCACCTCGTGTTCTGCCAGTAAGATGACGGCGCCTCACCTGTCCACAGGTTGTGTCTGGTATTACACAAGACACGAACCATGGTCAAGGGGTGGCGCTGTTTCCCTAATAGCGTGCTCCGGCGATGATCCTAAGAATAGATCTATATTTGGGGAATTGCTATTTATGCAGTTTCCTGTGAGATTGTCCTCCTGCGTCCTCTTCCCGCATGTGTCCTATTTACTCGTTAAGGTCGATGAACGCTCGGCTTATTTGCTCTGTGATTTTTAAATCTGTTTAACTCTTTGCTGCCCATTATCCTTGTTTGCCGACCCCCCCCCCCCATTAATTATGGTAATTAGTCTGTATACCGCCTTCTATAGAGGATTATCCGCCACTCATCTGCTAAATCCAAATATTGATATATTTTATTTTCTTTCTTTCCAAGAATTCTCAGCAATTTTTATGCAGACTTTTGCTCGTATTCCGTTCCAAAATCCACGTGAAATTCGCCCCCGAATCGCGCCTCACGGAGAATACCCGCGCTTGCAGACTTTTTCCTCTGTGAGATTTGAGATCCGCCATTCACACGTCTTTTCCTGCCGTCTGATTTCATCCACAGATTCCACGCCAGATTTTTGGGGGGTTTTCCACACGCCACTGGACGGATAAACGTCATATAGTGTTCAGTTATATCCCATAATTCCTCTATACTGTGAAATTCCTTTAATCTGGCAACAGATAATCCGGATGATCAGATATTCTGCATAATTGGACACTCGCATGACCCGGAACCCGAAATGAAATATTACCATGAAACCTGCTGCTGCTGGATTATCGTGTTTTCTGGATTATTAGATGCTGGATTAAAAGACTTGCACTATATTTTATACACTGCACCAGTACAATATGAAAACCCTAGGCTTCCCACTGAAATTAATAGGTGAAAATTGTGCTGCTGTAATGTCGCTCGCCAAAAAGACTGTCACTTTATGGGAATGGACTTTGGGACGTTGATATCTAATGTTTATTTTAAAAGGTTTGGCCTTAAAAAAAAAAAAAAAGTCAGTTAATGCTGTAAAACTGGTTCCTGAATGTGATAAAGACTCTGCTGCGATCATGTGACTGCATCAATCAGTGACCCCCAACAGTGCTGCAAAATCGGGAGCCGTTCAGCGCGACCTCAGCTCTGCTGCATCGGCGGCAGTTTATATTATTTATATTATGTATACTTTAATTCGTCCAATATCTGATAATCCGGCACAAATCTGTCCGATAATCCAGAATCTAATAGAAAACGAATGACTACTTTATAACAAATCGTACTTTATTACATTTCATCTCTTGGGCTGCACACCCATCAAGGCTCTGGGCGATGACCACTAAGGGGCGCTATTCCGGTGCCTTCACCGCAGTTCTATCATTCTTTTCATGAACTCCGAATCTTCAGGGTTCCAGTCCTCTGACAGACGGAAGCGCTGCAGAGAATGCACAAAAAGTGACTGTGTACATTTTTAGGAGGGAAAAATGGCGCAATTTTTTATTTTTCGTGGTATTTTAGCAAAAAAAAAAGGATGTGTTTCCATTAATCTTATCAGAATCTGGTCCTGGGTCTGCCGTGGGTGGTGAAGGGGTTAATGGAGTGGTGGAGGGGGATGATCTCATGCTGGTTTTGTTCTTGTCGCCGTTTATTTAGCGGTCTCTTTCTCCGCTGTCACTTTTTTTTTTTTTTTTTTTGGGTCCTTTCTATTCAGGAGTCTCCATTGGTCGTGACTAATTCCTTTGGAGGTGGAGGCGGCTGGAATGTGGGATGTTGGGGGGAGGGGAGGTGGAGGTGGGGGGGGGCGGTCATTGGTGCCCCTAGTGTTCAGACCATGTTATTGCTTCTAGAGCTGCCTGACGCACGCCGTATGGCCCGAGGATGGACATTGACGCAATCAGCCCTCTCCACACATAATTTTGCGTCAATTTTTTTTTATTCTAGGAGGTTCTGCAGCAGCTGATCATGATGACTCTGCCCAATATTCTGCTGATTGGTAAAGACCCTCTTTCAGGTTTGTGATCGTATGACTTTTTTAATTTTTTTTTTACTGTAATCCTTAGTGCCATTTGCCGCCATCTTGTGTATATATGATCGACCGTGTTATTTGTATTTCCCCCAGGGAGAAGCATGGAGGAGATGAAGAAGATTCTGCTGCTGATGCTGGGCTGCGCCGTGCAGGTGAGTGAGGCTTCACCTGTAGATTTGCAGGCAGTGTTGTCAGCGCCCCGCTGGGATTACCTGCGTGCTAGTTGGCGGGTAGCGCGTGCTGATGAGACGTTGCTGGATTAGAATCGACGTGTTCCTGCAGAGCGGTTCTGTAGCCTCCGGCATCGGGAAAATCCAAGCTGTCAAGGTCAATAATTAGCTGAGATCAGCAACAATGGTGGGGGGTGGGGGGGTGGGGGGGTGTTAAGGGTGGGATTAGAATCAATATGGCTGCCTCACCTGAATCGTGTTCCTTCCTGTCCTCTCCGCCAAACCCACCGCCACCGGCATCAACCGCAGTGTCCTCATTGTATCAGTCTCTGGGAAAGCTGGGTGGCTATACCCATATGAACCCCCTTGTAACTCATCCAGCTTTCCCATGCCCCTGATTAACACTTTTGCCTGCTCTCTTATTATTGGCAAAATGTACTTTTGGGAAACGAGAAAAGCTGGATGACCACTAGTTTCTATTACAGATCCCGCAGGGTCGTCATCCAGCTTTCCCGTACCACTGAATAGCACTTAACTATCTAAATTCACCACCTTTCAAATCACTGACAGATGGGGCTTTCAGGAACATGGAAAGCTGGGTGACAACTAGTATAGCCTCAGTTACAGCTCCTACAGAGGTTGTCGCCCAGGTTTCCCGTAGCGCTGCTGCCTAGTTATTTAGTGATGCTTCCCCTGCTCTAATATCGCAGTGAAAATAGGCACATTTTTCTTGCAGGATACTGGAAAAGTTGGGTGACAACCAGTATTGCTTCCATTAGAACTCTCTCTTGGTTGTCATCCAACTTTTCCATACCCCCTGAATAGTACTTGAGGCTCGAAAAGAATAAATCAACCTAGTTATCCATTTATTTATTTTTTCCCCTATAGCAGTGTTTCCCAACCAGTGTGCCTCCAGCTGTTGCATCCCAGCATGCTTGGACAGCCTTTAGCTGTGCGGGCATGCTGGGGGTTGTAGTTTTGCAACAGCTGGAGGCACACTGGTTGGGAAACACTGCCCTATAGCACATGATGTTTGGGATAGAATCTGGGAAAGCTGGGTGACAACTTCAGTCGGAGCTGTAATAGAGACTACATGTTGTCACCCAGCTTTCCTGAAAGGCAGTTGTGTGAGATCGGGGTAAAGGCCACTAAATAAGCTATTTAAGGGTATGGGAAAGCTGAAGACTTCTGTTTAGTCCTACTTTTCAGGACCTCTCAGATACACGTCTTTCCTGCAGGCTTCTCCGCAAGAGACTCCCTAACCAGGGGGTGGAACTAGCCCATCACCCCGGCAACTGGACTAAAACTGCCCAGTATTGCTGCCCATAAACACAGATTAGGTGGTTGCATAAGTATAACGAGAACATGTTACCGTAGAACGCTCAAGCAACCGATCACCACGTTTTCCTCTTCAGCAGTGATCCGCTGGGTCGCTGCCCGCTGATAACATGTGTCGTCTTCTCTGCAGTGTGACAGGAAAGAGGAGTATATCGAGAAGATCAAGCAGCTGGATATCGAGACGCAGGAGGGAATCGTGTCGCACATCCAGGAGGTAATGGCCGCGGCCGCCCCTTAATTATTCATTATGGAGGAGCTTGTGTAACGAGTCGTTGTGGCGACAGGTGCGCTGTACGGACGTGGCATATGGCGGACGTTGATCACATGACCTGGGGGAACCGATAATAAATGTATACCCCCCCATATTATATCGTGAGGTAGTGCTGCCCACACTGGGAAAGCTGGGTTACAACCAATATGGCTGACGTGTCTCCCAGCATGCTTTAGTTTTTCAGTATCCCTTAATATGCCTGGACATAGAGGTGTAGTGGCCGCCATATTGTCTGTCACCCATCTTTCCCAGAAACGGATGACCGGCTGATTGGTCCGCCCCAGCAGAGCCGCTCCTCGTCCTCCTGTTCTGTAACTGAGCGCTGATTTCGCTGTGTGACAGGTGACCCACAACCAGGAGAACGTGTTTGATCTACAGTGGTTGGATCTCCCGGACATGGCTCCCGAGGAGCTGGACTCGCTCTCCAGGAACATGGCGCTCCACCTCAAGAGACTGCTCGACGAGAGGGACGACTATAAAGAGGTAAGACGTCTGAGGGCGGGCGCAGGGATAACCGCGAAACGCTGTTAGCCCCAAAAGGAGTCGCGGAAGGATGGGGGTTCCTAGTGGAGTGTGCGGGCAGAGGTTGTTTTAATAGCGACTGGTATGTAATCCGAAAAAAACTCACCAGTTTGATATTTTTTTTTCCGAGAGGAAGGGAGCAGCCAGCACCTCGTCCCCGCTGGTGGCAGTGACCTCTGGTGCAGGACGCTGTGCTCTCGCTCGTCCTCTTTGAACAGCAGCCAAAATGAATCCGGGCCCGGGGCTGGGGAGGGGGTCATTCTCTGCTCCACTGACTGAGCTCGTTACTCCTTATCTGACATTGGCTTCATGACGGGATAGTCTAGCGCGATGCCGCCTGCCAACCAGGGGTCTGTTTATGGAAATGTCTCTGGGCGCCAACTAAAATCAATTTTTAGGGATTTTTACAGTCGAGCTATAAATTATGTGTTATCAGGTCTCCGGGCGCAGGACAAAAAAACAGCATCGTCTGCTCCTGTGATTTATTTTTATTTTTTTGTGCCAATTTTAGGGTGGAATATGGGTTGGGGTGTGATTTTTTATTTATTTATTTTTATTATTATTTTATTTTTTTACTGCCCCTATGCACATTAGATATGTTTCCTCAAAGGTTCCTGCTGAAATTTTTGGGACCCATGGACCATCCAATGTGCATGTGACAAGAGCATAGCCATAGGGGGTGCAGGGGTATCTGTTGTGGCCGGGATACTGTCTACCAGTATCTGACACACAATAGGTGGGCGCCCCATTACAGACTCTGAATCGGGGGACCAGGAACCCTCTAGATGTCTCTGCTATGATTAAATATCAACCTCTGCTGATCCTTGATCACTGGGAGATAAGCGGCAACAGATTTGTCCGGTGGACACTTATCTCAATTTGAGCATTTTTATGTTTGAAGTCGCTGACAACTCTTACAGATGCGGTCAGCTTTACGTTGTCGGGACAGTGACAAAATGAACTTGAGAAATTGGCAGCCACGTTTGGTTTTGAGGCAGAAATGTGCTCAGAGCAGTTGTCACTTCCCCTCCCCCACTCCTCATGCCAGCCCATACTCATTGGGGGCGACACTGAGCACAGGAAAAGCTTCACCCACAGTAAAGAGAATATGGCCCCATGGCGTGCTGGGAGGGACATGGCGGCTCTGCTGATAACCATTGTGGATGTCCTTTCAGGTGATTGTAGATCTCACCCAGGAAAGGGATTATCTCCAGTCTCTGAATCCGGTCAAGTCTTCGAGCCCAGATGTATCGTCCAACGTAGTCAACCATTATTCCACGGAGGACAAGCAGCATCTGGCGGTTGAGCTGGCAGACAGTAAAGCGAAATTACGACGGCTACGGCAGGAATTGTGAGTTGTTCTGCGGGAAGACGTAAAACGGGGCAGAGATCATAAAATAAAATGTGATCATAAAATTGTAAGGAGAACTTAGGGTGAGAGTTCACATGTCGTGGTCTTTCTGCAAAGATTGGTATTTTTTCAGAAATTTTTCAAAAATCCATTGCAAAGCCGCGTCATTGTGCCATAACGTTGCAAAAACGGGTTTTGGCCACAATGTGTGAACTTGCCCTGTGTTGAAGGGAATATGTGGATTATCGGGTTCCGGGGTGGACGGTGACATAGGACTAGTTTAAGAGGACCATGAATTTCAGAGGCAATCAATGGGTGCAGCCGGGTCCTACAACCTACCCTTAAAGTTCCCCTGAAATAGAACATGGAGTATGTTCATCGTAATTATTCTACAGCTTATTTATTCCATATAAAATAGCATTACATTATATTGTCTTCTACCGATCCGGAGTTACATCCTGTATTATACTCCAGAGCTGCACTCACTATTCCGCTGGTGCAGTCACTGTGCACATACATTACTTATCCTGTACTGATCCTCAGTTACATCCTGTATTATACTCCAGAGCTGCACTCACTATTCTGCTGGTGGAGTCACTGTGTACATACATTACATTACTTATCCTGTACTGACCCTGAGTTACATTCTGTATTATACTCCAGAGCTGCACTCACTATTCCGCTGGTGCAGTCACTGTGTACATTACATTACTTATCCTGTACTGATCCTAAGTTACATCCTGTATTATACTCCAGAGCTGCACTCACTATTCTGCTGGTGCAGTCACTGTGCACATACATTACTTATCCTGTACTGATCCTGAGTTACATCCTGTATTATACTCCAGAGCTGCACTCACTATTCTGCTGGTGCAGTCACTGTGTACATACATTATTTTTTTAGGTTTTATTCTCTTTCTCAGATAATGTTTGGGATGTTTTCAGCTCTAAAATGTGCAGGATTATGAGGGCAGCTCTGCAGGATAACAGATTTGTATAAATACATTGTAATTATCTTTATTACAAAATAGTTTTTTTTTTTTCTTTGTTAATCTTTGCAGGGAAGAAAAATCTGAGATTCTCTTGGACACTAAACATGAAGTGGAAAGACTCGGCCTGGAGATTCAAAGACTCAAACAGGAGGTAAAAGACCAGATCTGTGGTGACATTTGTTCTCCCGTTAAATTAGCTAAAATTGAAATATTGCTCCGATTCTCGAGCCATTCACACGGCTTTTCCTCCCATCTGGTAATGTTGAGGTTGCGGTAACGCTGTCATTTTACTGCAATTTATTGGTGACCAAACGTCTTTCTTTAATCTCACCAGTTAAAGGTGAGAAAAATTTTAAAATTCCCCCCGTGATTTACACAGAACACCCAGCTGGCGGCCGAGGCTCGCACCGCACGCACCTACAGGGATGAGCTGGATTCGCTGAAGGAAGCGGCCAGCAAGGTCGACCGACTGGAGAGCGAACTCATCCGATGCAGAGAGAAGCTTCACGACGTGGAATTCTACAAAGCGCGGATGGACGTAGGTTACGTTGGTCCTTCACTTGTTCCTTACCCATATCTGCTTCTGGGAAAGCTGGGTGACTACATCAGACTCCTAGAATATGACCTGACGTTGTGGGTCACATCATTTGTAAGCTGTCTCTTCTGCCCCATTTAGACACATACAATGAAGGTCTTGAAACGCGTTGCGTTTAGCTTCTAGTGCAGGTCTGATGACTGTCATGGCCGCCATTCCAGCTCCCACTGAGGATTGCTGTCACTCAGCTTTTCCAGGCTCCTGAATGTTAAATCTCTGCACTTCTTCTGCTCCATTCATTTCCCCGCACGGTAGGGTTATATTCTGGGTGAGTTGCGCCAGGCTTCGTGACACCCACAGAATGAACTATGCTGTGAAAGATTAAATTTCCAGTTTCGCTCCGGAGGAGAAACGTGATCTCATTAACATTACATGTACTGAGCTGTGGCGAAAACTGAGACGAGACGCTGATCCCACGTAGCATTGTGTGCAGGGGCGCCGACCTGGGACGACTCCATCATACTGTATTGTCATATTACCGCTACCTGCGAGCAGTAAATTACAAAATATTCACAATATATAGCGTAGAATTCCAATAATCCGGCATTAATATGTTCTGGATTATCAAATGGAATAGACAAAAATAAAAACGCCAACAGAAAACCTGCCATCAGAACTTCTGCACTGCAGCATCTGTAGTTCTGTTCAGCTTGAACTGGTTTATGAATAAAATGCCAGACCTACAGTGAAGACTGACATGTAGGCGGGTTATTGGATTTCGTAAATGAGGGCAGTGAGGTTGCTTTCTGCTATGAGACTTTATATATGGGGATGTTTATTCCTTGCAGGAGCTGAGGGAAGATAATCTGATTCTCATCGAAACGAAGACTCTGCTGGAGGAGCAGTTGGAGACGGCGCGGGCCCGGACCGACAAAGTGCACGAGCTTGAGAAGGACAACCTACAGCTGAAATCAAAGATCCACGACCTGGAGCTGGTGAGGGGGGCAAATACTTACAGAATCTGCTAAATTCACCTTTACTTGTGTCCTCCCTGGGGTCATCTATAGTTTTTGTTTTTTTCCATCCTACTCCTCCTGGTTCATGAATAGAATACCAGAATTACAGTGAAGACCGACACAACTTAGATTTGCAGAAATGCCCTTGAACTTGGTTGCTATGGGCAACAGCACATTCATTGGTCCTATCGCTGATGGGTTTGTTCTACGTCATCAGGACCGATTCTCGGACAAGAACCGGATCGAGGAGCTGTTGGAGGAGAACATGGTGCTGGAAATCGCTCACAAGCAAAGCATGAACGAGTCGGCGCAGCTGGGCTGGGAGCTGGACCAGGTGTCCAAGAGCAGCGACCTGTCTGACGGTAAGGACCGCAGCGTCCCGACATCCGCGTGTCACGTAGCCATCGTTCACACCACGTTTATGTCCCGTTAAATGTATCCATTTTTACCCAGAAACATCAGATAAAATGGATACATATGACGGATTCATAGGCTTTTATAGAAAAAACAGAGGCCAAAATTGCTTACATTTTGTCTACTTTGCATTTTATTTTTATTTTTTACTGGATGGGAAAGATCTGTAACTATTCCGTCCAGGAAAAAAAACTACATGCGCCGCCATGCATTGCATTCTGGGGGAAAAAAAATCTATTAAAATTAATAGTAGGATCCAGTAAACGGATTGCCTACAATACTATACATTTTTTCAAACTGTAAATGGATGTTTTAGTAAAAAAAAAAAAAAAAAAGCCTTTCAACCAATCCCAGGTTAAACGCCACTTTAAAAAAATTTTTTTACAACCAATCCCAGGTCAAGAGCCGCCTTTTGAAAAAATATAATTGCCCATCTGTTTGTATCCGTTTTGGGAACAGATACTGTATCTCTAAGAAAAAAAAGAAAATTGTAACAAAGTATCTAAAGTAACAGTGTTTTATTGTCCTTCCATAATTTATTTTTAGAAGTATGGCAAATCGTTAAAGGTGCTGGCCACCTTCTGGGGGTGTCTGGGCAGATCACGCCCTCTACTGGCCAGACCTGCAAATGGAAAGCGTACTTACCTACTCCCAGCGGTTGGGCCCCTCAGCTGCCTCACTCGGGTCTCCTGCTTTCAACATCCGCTTAGGCTACTTTCACACTAGCGTTCGGGCGGATCCGTTCTGAACGGATCCGCTCATAATAATGCAGACGGAGGCTCCGTTCAGAACGGATCCGTCTGCATTATATTAGCTAAAAAAAGCTAAGTGTGAAAATAGCCTCGGACGGATCCGTCCAGACTTTCAATGTAAAGTCAATGGGGGACGGATCCGCCTGAAGATTGAGCCACAGGGTGACATCTTCAAACGGATCCGTCCCCATTGACTTACATTGTAAGTCTGGGCGGATCCGCACGCCTCCGCACGGCCAGGCGGACACCCGAACGCTGCAAGCAGCGTTCAGCTGTCCGCCTGTCCGTGCGGAGGCGAGCGGAGGCTGAACGCCGCCAGACTGATGCAGTCTGAGCGGATCCGCTCCATTCAGACTGCATCAGGGCTGGACGGCTGCGTTCGGGTCCGCTCGTGAGCCCCTTCAAACGGAGCTCACGAACGGACCAGCGAACGCTAGTGTGAAAGCAGCCTTAGGCATCACTACAGCCAATGACCGGCTGCAGAAGCGAGGTGACCCCCTTGTGTCATGTGACCAATTGACATTACAGAAGGGGGGCAGGTCACCGCTGAGGCCAGGTATTGGTTACAGTGATGTCAAAGCGGATGTTGACAGTGGGGGACCTGAGAGAGACTGTCGAGGCCGGTAAGCGAAGGAGCGGAGAGTAATAAAGTAGTATGCCTCTCTTTGCCGGTCTGACCAAAAGGTGGGGGGGGGGGTCTGTCAAAAAAATAAAAATTAAAAAAGTTGGCCAACCCCTTTAAACTCCCTCCACTTATTATATCTCCTCTGCTCGTGCTCAGTACCTTTCAGGATATGATTGGTTGCTCCAGGGCTCGCGTCCTGTCTCCTTGTAACATTGAGACGAGATGTTTACTTGATAACTAATGAATTTCCTACAATTGCCAAAGGTAGCACAAGAGCGCCCCCTAGCTACCAGAGAGTGTCATGACATTTTTAAACAGGTTTTAGTTTTTTGTTTTTGTGAGAAGCAGTGGCTTTTCCAGCCACATAAGTTGATGGGTAATGGTTTTAGGGCCACAAAATTGTTCTGACCATATTGTGGCAGCCATGGCATGATGGGAGTTGTAGTTGTGTTGAAGAGCTACATCCTGGAGCCTGCTGAGTTTGACAGTGGCCATCATAAGGCGTAGCCCAATTACTTAATGATCAGTCTGGCCCTGTATCTGGCCAATTAGACTGGACATCAAGAGAGCAGCTGAGGGGGGCCCGTGGCCAATTTAAGTTTATGATGGGTCAAGTTAAGAGCTCCTCAAGTGCAGTGTACTGTATTAACCCACACTAAGTGTGTCATGGCTTTAGTGTTGGATAAGGGGCCCCTGATCTTCAATACTCAGGGCCCAGATCAGTCCATTCCTGGTCACATACTAACAACGTATTCCTTTCGTTAACAGCCAGAAAATCCTTTGTGTTTGAGATGAACGAGTCGGCGTCGAGCCGCATCCTGAAGCTGGAGAAGGACAACCAGAGTCTCCAGCAGATCATTCAGGATCTACGAGAAGCCTCCATTAATCTGGAGGAGAGCAGCCTTAAGAGCCAAGAACTGGAGAAGGAGAACCAGCAGCTCAAAAAGAAGGTGGGTACCTGGCAGATAGAGCCTGGCACTGAGGTCCTCCTCCCATGGCCACTTTCCCTAGGTTAACTTCAATGGTAGCCTTATAGAGATCACTAGAATGGATAGTGGTTATAGGAACAGAACTGATTGTTTGACATAAATGCTTAAAAGCTATGGGCAACCTCAGTGTATGATCTCCCCCTCCTGCAGGGTTTACAGCAGGTTCTGGGGGAAATGTAATTTCAGGTTGGTTTGTAATGCAGATTATTTGTGTGCACAGCCATGGTGGGTGATTATTAGGATCTGGGACCTGTAAAGGGTGACTGATAAAAGATGGTATTCATTTCTGCTTCAAGATTGAAAACCTGCACTCTCAAATTGAGAAGGAAAAACAGAGCAGCGCCGACTTGGAGAGTCTTGGGGAAGATTTACTGAAGGAAAAGGAAAAGCTCTCTCGAATTCTGGACAATGTTAAATCTGAGAAGGAAAAGCAGGTCAGTAATCTAATTTTCTGTAACCTGTTAAAAGGTATGTCTGAGATTTTGATATTGATGACCTATCCTCAGGATAGGTCATCAAAGTCAGATCAATGGGGATCCGGCACCCCCATTGATCAGCTGTTTAAAGTGGCCATCTGGTGAGAGCCGCGGCCTCTTCCTAGGCCAGTGACATCACGTTCATCGGTCACATGGCCTAGGCGCAGCCCGGTCCAATTCATGTGAACAGGGCTGAGCTGTAATACCAAGCCCAGCCACTGTCTAATGCTTGACAAGCTGTGAGGAGGGCGCAGCTCTCCCCGGAGTACTGCCGCCTCCTCAAACAGCTGATCGGTAGGAGTTCAAGGTGTCAGACCTCCGCCGATAAGATATTGTAGACCTATCCTGAGTAGGTCATCAATATCCTAATTTTAGAGAACCCGCTTTAATATAATAAGTCAAGAAATTTACTTAAAATTACATTTTTTTTCTGCAGATTAAGGAGCTTGAACAAGAAAATAAACACTTGTCTCAGGCAATGGCGGCTTTAAGACAAAGGGCCCAAGAAAGTACCGACTCAAGAGTCAAAGATGTTGAGATGGAAAATAAGATGCTCCATGAGACAATCACGGACACCAGCAGTAAGCTGAACGAGATGGAGCATGAGAAGAAGCAGCTGCAAAAGGCATACAATCAGGTGAAGGACAAGGTGGAAAAAGTGGAGGAGATGGAGAAGGAGGTCCGACGGCTGGAGAAGCAGAATGAAATGTTGACCAAGAAGATGTCCTCCGTGAAAATCATAGAAGAGAAGGTGGAGATTCTGGAGAAAGAGAATGGAAAGTTGGAAAGTGAGAACAGAATATTTAAGAAGTCTCTAGACACGCTGCAGAATCTCTCTATCCGTCTGGAGGTTTTGGAGAACGAGAACAAGCAGCTGGACGAGGAGAACGTGGAGCTCAGGAGAGCGGTGGAAGCCATGAGGTTCTCCTGTGCCAAGATCACCCAGATTGAGAGAGAGAACAATGATCTCCAGAAGGAGAAGGAAGATCTGCAGAAGAACGTAGAGATGCTGAAGGCACTGGGGAAAAAGTCAGAGCGTCTAGAAGTGAGCTACCAAGGCCTAAGTGAGGAAAACTGGAAGCTTCAGCAAACGGTTAAGGCTAGAAATAAGAAGGTGACTGAGCTGGAAGTGGAGCTCAAGGACATTGAGAAAGAAAACAAAGAACTGCAAAAGACATTGGAGGAGATGAAGATATCCAGCAAGAGGTTGGAAAGATTGGAACAAGAGAAGATCATCATGGATCAGGAGATGACGCAGCTGGAGAAAGACAAGAAGATGTTGGAGAAGGAATCAAAGAGGTTTTGGCAGCAGGTGGAGTTGAAAGACGCCATATTGGATGACAATACTGTCAAGCTGGCCGACTTGGAGAAGGAGAACAAAACACTAGAGAAGGAAGTTTCAAAGCTAAGGGAGTTGTCTTCTAGGACCCGAGAACTAGAGAAGGAGAACAAAGACTTGGTGCAACAACTGACTGTGGATAAGAGGACACTGGCGACACTAAGAGAGGTGAGGCATTTAGCACATTTTACAAATACTAGTTATGGCCTTAATTGGGTCCGCCAGTTCAGAAAACCATGTTCATACATCCTATTAGGAGTTCTGAGTTAATAATGGGGGAAAGGTCTTCTGTTCAGAATCCTCATGTCCTGTCCAGAGTGGAGAGCAGTTACAAAGATCATATCTTGCATTGGAGGACCCGTCCTGTCCTGTAGTGCAGGGGGACACTTTGATCAGTTTATGGTCAAGTGACTATTTCTAAAAAGTATACATTGTGCAAAGCGGAGAACCCCTTTAAGGTATGCTTAAACATGGCAGAACTCTAAATTTCTCGTTCGTATCATTAGGGGACACAGAAGACCATGGTTATAGCTGCTGCTTTAGCTCTTTCTCTCGGCTATACCCCTCCTGCAGAGTTTTAGCTTAGTGTCTGTAGGAGGCAGACATGTTTTCCTGCAGGTCTGCCAAAGATTTTAATTTTTCTGATTGAACTACAGGCGGCCTCCAACCACCTGTTTTTCCTACACTTGAGGGGAAGACCAGTGGGTCCTCAAGCCCGCTGCTCGTTCCCCACCTCTGGAAGACAAGGAGGAACAGTGCCTCTCAAATCCTCTGTTACCCGCCAGCTACAGTGTCACCTTGCTGCTACTTCCAGAAGTCCCCCCTGTTACCAGTGTAGCCGCCCTCCCCCAGGGGCAGCACACTGAGGAAGGTGACACTGCTGGAGTCAGGGTTGGCAGAAACAGTCTAGGTAAGTATTACTTACCTTTCCCTGCTGGCCCCCCAGGGGTTAACCTTCCTCCCCTCCTCCCTGTACTGGGTTCTAGGGGTTAACCTTCTGCTGGGTCCTCTTCTCCTGTGTTCTCTAAAGTGAACACCGTAAAATGTTTTTTTCCTCAAAACCTTGGCCTCTCACCGGCCCTCGGTCTGGCTCCGGTCCCCAGCCCCCTCACCTTCCTCCAGGCCTGGCGGATTCTCCAGCGTTCGCAGGCCTCCTTGGGCGGCCGCTGCTTTCTCTCACAGTGCATCGGTACGGAAGTTCTTCTGGTCGGCCCCAGCTCTGCGGCCTACTATGCCCTCGTTCTCCCAGAGTGTTTGGGGGTCGGGGACTGTACTCTCAGAGCGCAAAACTTTTGCACCCATATTTACGGCTGCATGCAATTCCCACAGCTAATATTATTAACCCTTGGAGCTCCGCTCCTATTTTGGGCTTAGTTCCGATCGCCCTATAGCAGTGTGTGACCAGTTTGTTATCTTAGTGCTTGTAGTGCCCCATGTTCAGGCTTACTCTGTGTCCTCTCTACTGCTACAGCGGAGCCAGTGGCGCAATGGATAGGAAGCGTGCTTGCCCTATCGCTAGCTACTTGCGATACTGTACATCCTGTAGCATTGACCCCCTTCCATAGGTGGAGTACTTGCACGATCACTGGATACTGTACGGCCTGTCGCATTACCCTCCTTTCATAGGCGGAGTAATTTCACTTCCACTGGATACTGGACAGCTTGTAGTATTACCCTCCTTTTTTGGACGGAGTACTTGCACTACCTCTGGATACTGTGCAGCCTGTAGCATTACCCTCCTTTCTTAGGCGGAGTATTTGCACTACCACTGGATCCTATTCCTTCTGTATCATTGCTCTTTTTTCATAGGTAGGGTATTCGCACATAGGACCCTATACATCCGGTAGCAAGGCCTCTTTCCATAGGCAGAGTATTTACTTCACCACTGGATACTGTACAGCCTGTCACATTACTGTCCTTCTTTTTTTATTAATCAGATGTTTTTATTTATTTATTGAAAAACAATAATAATAAACATTTTCTTTTAAAGACATTAAAGGGTTTCTACCACTTAGGTGTCACATATTTAGCTGTCAGACACTAGCGATCCGCTAGTGTCTGCTCTGGCCAACCATCCTAATATAATTGCTTTTGGGGCGGTGGTTTGGCTAAAAAAACTACTTTTATTAATATGCTAATGAGCCTCTAGGTGCTATGGGGGCGTCATTAGCACCTAGAGGCTCCGTCTACCTTCAGAAACTGCCGCCGCCGAGCGCGTCCCTCCAGCCCGCCCATCTCCTCCTGAATGCGATCCTCGTGTATTCTGCGCATGCGCAGTGAATGTCTGACCGCTTCCTTGCTCAGACATCTCCACTGCGCCTGCGCGATGACGCCATAGTGCTCCGAGGAACAGGCGCAGTGGAGATGTCTGAGCAGGGAAGCTGTCAGACATTTACTGCGCATGCGCCGAATACAGGCGCTCACAAGGAGGATCGCATTCAGGAGGAGATGGGCGGGCTGGAGGGACGCGCTGGGGGCGGCAGTTTCTAAAGGTAGACGGAGCCTCTAGGTGCTAATGACGCCCCCATAGCACCTAGAGGCTCATTAGCATATTAATAAAAGTAGTTTTTTTAGCCAAACCACCGCCCCAAAAGCAATTATATTAGGATGGTTGGCCAGAGCAGACACTAGCGGATCGCTAGTGTCTGACAGCTAAATATGTGAAACCGAAGTGGTAGAAACCCTTTAAGTACAGGTAGTGGATTTATCCAGCAATCCCCATCGCAATAAACAGAAAGGGATACATACATTACAGAACATGTAATGAAATATGAATTCAATAGCAACTCCACAACCCAACTTCCCCCCCACCCGGGACAACCAACCGAGACATATTCCACATGTAGAACCCAGAAACTGTATCCATAGCTAGATATAGACGGCAACGAACACCACATAGCCTGGGGAGCGAAATCCAGATATACGAATAAACAGATGGACAAACGAGCAGATAGCGACGGGCACCCAGCAAACGCCAAAACACTCATACACCTAGTATTGTACTGTCCTTTTATAGGCGGAATACTAGCAATACCACTGGATACTGTACGTCCTGTACCATTACCCTCCTTCCATAGGTGGAGTATTGGCACTACCACTGGATCATATATTCCCGGTAGCATCGCCCTCCTTCCATAGTGGGTGTATTTACACTTCCACTGGGTACTGTACATTCTGTGACATTATCCTCATTCCATGGAGTAATATCGCTACCACTGGATCCTATACAGACTGAAGCATTACTCTCCTTCCTTAGACAGAGTAATTGCACTTCCACCGGAGACCATATGTTCTGTCTCATTACCCCTTCCGCAGGCTGAGTAATTGTACTAATCCTGGTTATCTTCTGTCTGGTTGGATTTCCACCTTTTATAGGTGGACTAGTTGCACCACAATCGCATACTGTAGATCCTGTTGCATTACCCTCCTTCTGTTGACGGAGTAGTTGCACAACCAGTGGACCCTGTACATCTGTCGGGTTTCCCTCTTTCCGTCATCGGAGTAACTCCACTACCACTGGAAACTGTTTATCCTGATACATTATCCATCTTTCTTAGGTGGAGATGGGTACCACACCTGCTTACTGTAAGATCCTGTAGCATTACCCTCCTTCCATCGGCGGGGTAGTTCCACAACCAGTGGTACTTGTTCTTCCAGTGGATACTGTACATCTTGTCGGGCTCCCCTCTTTCCAAAGGCGGAGTATTTCCACTACCTTTAGTATCCTCCACCCTATCGCATTATCCCCTTGTCGCATTCCATCCCGTTCAAAGGGTGGTCTCCTTGCTAGACACAGACAATCGCCTTACCCCCGTCATAGGCGGTATTTTGGCACTACCACGAGATACTGTGACTACTTTCATACTACCCTTTTCCTCAGGTAGTCATTGTATGGATTGGGCTCGGGCGCCTACGTGGCAGCCTCTGTCTTTCCAGGGTGTTGACCCACGACATGCGTCTACTCGTGCCTTGAGTCTCCATGCGGAGCTTTCTAATTTCGTTGCTTTTCCTTGGCACACTTGGCGTCCACACTCCTTCAGTAGGTGGAACGTCTGCACGGATTTCCAGTTTTCTTCCTTCCCCGGTGGAGTATTGTGCTACCAACAGTTCATGTTAGCTACTGCTGTTTGACCTTATTTTAAGGTGGAGTCCCCCCTCTGGAGAGGCCATGGGTGCTGGTATGGCCTCCCCCATATGAGGCAATCTTTGCACTGGCCATAGATTTTTGGGCTACTCCTGTTCCGTGGCTTCCCAGGGAGAGTCTTTGCGTTCTTCCTTTAAATCCCGACAGTCACTGGTTCTGGCTTACAGGACGCATTGTCAGTGGGCGCAGCACCAGAGGTTCTTGCCGCACCCCCTTCCTCCATGTGGGGTATCAACCCTGGCATTTCGTGCAGTTTTCTGCAACACATTTACCAGGCATGGTATGTATGGTGTTCCTGAGGCGGTGGCTGATAGGTTCACTTATTCCTTATGGCACTGGTCAAATGCCCATGCCCATGGGTGATGGGTTTTCTCACTTCTGGTGGGCACTAGTGCGGTTTTCTGTACCTGGTATAACCTACCGATTTCTGTGGCGCAGGCTTAGCGCCTTGTTCCCTTCACATATCGTGCATTGCCTCTACCATCTGCCACGTTGACAGCCTCAGCGTTCCCTCCTTGTGGAAGTTTGGGTTTTCCTGTGAGTTGTCTGCACTGCTTCCCTCACCGGGTACAACGGTCGTACTGTCCTTGTTGTCACCACTTACTCTAGTTCTCTACTGAACCGTATCGGCCTCTTCTACTTCTCCCCTTCCGCAAGGCGAGTAGTTGCACTTCCCCAGATACTGTTTCTGCTTGCTTGGCCAGTTTCCATAGCTGTTGGGTTCTTGTAGGCCCCCTTTCTGCTGTGGAGTATCTGCGTGGCATAGTATGGTTCCGTTACCGTTTTTTTCTGGGACTTTGTGGCGTTCGAACGTCCGCACTCCCTTCCTGGCTGCAGTATTTATCCCATATCTGGTTCTGGTCTGGGCGTTTCATACATTCTCTCATAGCCTCCTTCTCTTCTTCTTTAGGGCAGAGTTGGTTCCGTAGTGGCGCTCGATAGTGTCTGATGGGTTTACGCAACTATTATGTTTTCAGACATGTACGTTGCTTCTACCTGTTCCCTTGGCCTCTGTACTTTTTCTTTAGCTTCCTGGTTAGGTCTGCCAGTCCAGGCAGCCTTCCATAGGTATCAGACGGCTTCTCTCATCTCTTGTTATGGAGCTGAAGGATCCTCCTCTCCATGTCTCTACTTACCACATTGTCATTCTCCTTGAGGAACATTCTTATGAGACAAACCCATTGGCCGTAGGTCTAAAGGGGACTGTTTTTTTTTATCCCGGAGGACACTCTTTTCCTACCAGGTTACTCCCCAATTTTTTTGCGTTTTTTGGGGGTCTGTGTCACTGCCTTGTTCCCATTGTGTCTCTTCTCTCCCTCTATATTCTTTTCTCATGGGCTATGGTCATGCCTGACATCCAGGCTCTCGGGCCCTGATTTGTTAATGGTTCTGCTGGAGTGCTCTTCTCCTTTGACAGCCTGGTATGGAGTTGGGGGTTGTCACCTCTACTTCTTCCCCCATGGGGGAGGGGCAAGATTTGTCACTTCCGCAGTCCTCTGACCCTTGGTATCCAGACACCATTTTCAGTTCATTTTCTTCTCAGGCCATGTTATGACTGTTGATCACTCTAGAGGGGTCTTTTCCTTGGGTATCCCCTTCCTTAGAAGTCTTCTGGGCCCAGACTATGTTTTCTCTCTCCGGTATATTCCGTAGTCGCTCCGTTTGCTCTGGCACCTGACTTGTTTTTTCATTCTTGTCCATCTTGTGGATATTCGGTGTGCGCTCCACTTTTTCCGAAGTCTCCTAAGCCGTGGCTTATGTCCCCGGGACTGTTGTTCTTCTGCCCAGCCGGGGCATCTGGGTATTTAGATGCTCTGAGGCTGGCCTTCCTAGGAATGGCTCTTCTCGTCCTTTTTCAGGGGTCCGGGTGTGTCCTCCCCCCGCAATTCTGTGCAGGGCCTTTATGACAGGCCTTGGATTCGTTCTGGTCTTGTTCCCTCTCCATGGTACTGCTCTTTAACATCCTATGGTCTTCTGTGTCCCCCAATGATACAAGCGAGAAACTAGGATTTTTGTCTTGCCTGTAAAATCCTTTTCTCGCTGAGTTCATTGGGGTACACAGCTCTCGACCCGTAAGTACATTGCTGGCTCTCCTTGATGGGTCCCTCAGGTTCTTGATTCTGACCCATCTTCACCATTCTTACTTTTTATTGTTTGCTCCTGGCTGCTCCTACTGCTTCTGTACAAACTTATTAGCTCAGTATCTGCAGGAGGGGTATAGCTGAGAGGAGGAGATGACACTTTTTTGCTTAGTGTCGCCTCCTAGTGGCAGCAGCTATACCCATGGTCTTCTGTGTCCCCCAATGAACTCAGCGAGAAAAAGATTTTACAGGTAAGACGAAAATCCTACTTTTCTATACATTTGAATGGGGTGGGGTTCTAGAGATTCACTGCCCCCAGATTACTCATATATCCATCTATACAGGATCTGGTATTGGAAAAGTTGAAAACCCAACAAATGTCGAGCGAGTTGGACAAATTGAGCTTGGAGCTGGAGAAGATCGGATTAAATAAAGAGTTAATGCTGCAGGATGAGAACAGTAATGCCGAAAAGTAAGTGACCCCCTATATGACTCAGATTTGGCACTGGTGGAATATTTTTGGAGCCTACAGAGGGTTTGACCTGAGAGAGAGGAGGAAACATTACATCATATGTGACTGATATCAGCTGCTCCTCTTATAACGCTCCAGCACTGATATAACCTCCAGAGACATTACATCATATGTGACCGATATCAGCCGCTCCTCTTATAACGCTCCAGCACTGATATAACCTCCAGAGACATTACATCCTATGTGACTGATATCAGCCGCTCCTCTTATAACGCTCCAGCACTGATATAACCTCCAGAGACATTACATCATATGTGACTGATATCAGCCGCTCCTCTTATAACGCTCCAGCACTGATATAACCTCCAGAGACATTACATCATATGTGACCGATATCAGCCGCTCCTCTTATAACGCTCCAGCACTGATATAACCTCCAGAGACATTACATTCTATGTGACTGATATCAGCCGCTCCTCTTATAACGCTCCAGCACTGATATAACCTCCAGAGACATTACATCATATGTGACTGATATCAGCCGCCCCTCTTATAACGCTCCAGCACTGATATAACCTCCAGAGACATTACATCCTATGTGACTGATATCAGCCGCTCCTCTTATAACGCCCCAGCACTGATATAACCTCCAGAGAAATTACATCCTATGTGACTGATATCAGCCGCTCCTCTTATAACGCTCCAGTACTGATATAACCTCCTGAGACATTTACATACAATATCATGAATACTTTTCTTATAAATGATCAGTTTGTCTCTCTCTATTGTTTTCTACAGGAAATACAGGGTTCTGGAAAATAAGATTGAATCAACACTAAAGACAACTTTGGCTGTAAAAGAAAGTAAAATTCAGACGCTTGAGGTTCAGGTGGATGAGGTTCGGAACCATAATCAGCAACTTCAGAATGAGCTGAATGTGGTAAGAAGCTTAAGATTAAACATTTTATGTCTTTTGCCATAATTATGACATTTTGACTGTAAGCAGTATATAAACATTCAAATTGGGATGCCCTGCTGAGGCTATAGACCCGAAAGGTTATCAACCTGTTTCCATTCATTGACAGCAAGGAGATGTCATTAACATAGTAAGCCGATGGAATACAAAGTATATTGGAAAGTTGTGTAACTTCTTTATGTGAAACATAAACGCTGCAGATGAAAGTGCAATCAGCGATTAATATCCTGCTGCAGTCTGTACAGGAAATATAATCAGCACCAGGAAGGGACCGTCCATCGCCATCAGCAGAGCGTGAGAAAGCGCCACACACTCTACAGCAGAAGACTAAAGTCAGATTGTAGATTGTAGATTGTCGGGGGGGGGGGGGGGGAGGCAGGCATGAATAACAATTTGCAGTGTGACCCTTCTGTCGTAAGCAATCTTCTTGCACTTTGCTGCTATGGCCGTTACATTTTGGTTTGTCCATCGTTTCAGCTAAAACAAAACCTTGAGACGCAAAACGAGAACGCAGTCCAGAACTCTCGCAGTAGAAATGGGCGTACCATTCACAACACGGAGACCCTGGAGAACGGGCAGCCAGAGAGCACCCGAGAGCTGTGGAAGGTGAAGGACCGAGCCATCGAGCTGGAGCGGGATGTAAGTTCTGGATACTGAGCCTGCACCGGCCTGGTCCTGTCCATCAAAGTGCAGAGGGCGCAGCAGTTGCAGAGAGAGCAGAGCCTCTAGGTGTAATGGTAACGCCCCCGTTGCTCCTAGAGGCTCATCTGCATATAATAAAACATAATTTTTCTCAGTAATGCGGGCACATAGGAACATGGGACCAACACAGACGCCTTCAGCTGCCAAGTGCACATGTAACAGGTGCAAATCTGCTGACAGATGGGCTTTAAAGGCATGTTCACACAGCCAAAAATATGTCAGAAGAATCCAATGTATGTATTTACCATGGAATCCAGGGCTGACTCTTCGATCTGTCATGGATTTGCAGTTTGTTAACAAGGGCAATCTGCGTGGGGCTATCCGGCTGCGTTGTTTGCATGGATTTCGCATCAAGAAGTGACTTGTCACTTCTTGACACAGATTTCAGGCCCTGGCGTGAAGGACAACATGGATTCCTGACGCGATTTACAAGCAGATTTCAGTGTGGAATACATGCTGAAATCCGCATGAAGTTTAGGTCATGTGAACACGCCCTAAGGTTTCCGGTGAAAACATCCACTGCAGAAAACAAAGGCCGACCCTCTGTTTTTTTTCCCCGGGATTTGGCATGCCACTTGTCCGCCTGTGGCTTTAGCCCTAGTCAATGTGCAGACACCGTCCACGTTTTCCAAGCTACACAGCACTGTGGATTTCCGTGCGCTTTTTGGTGCAGAAATTTACTCCATACCTCCTGCGAATAAAGCTAAAGGGCACGTCTGTGTTTAACTAAAAAAAAAAATATTATTACAGATTTGCTGTGGATTTTGAGAATGAAAGTTTGTTAAATTCTGGTCCACTTTGCCACTACCGCAATATTCTGCAGATTTTCCCGCCTGCAAATTCAGACGAAAAATCTGCTGCGTATCGGCTATGTGTGACCATGCCCTAATCCGTTGTCCACCAGTTTCTCACTTGATATTTTTCTCTACTTTTTCTTACCTAGAATGCTGCATTACAGACAGAGAAGAAGCTGATGAAAGAGCAACTGCGGCATCTGGAGACCCAGAACCATTCCCTAAATAATCAGTGGGGGGCGCTGCAGAAACAAATCACTTTCCTGCAAGAAAACAACACGACTCTGCAGACGCAGACTGCAAATCTGCAGGTGAGCTGCTCGCTCATCCTTAAACAAGGAGGACATGGGGGGGGGCAAGGGGTCAGCAACCTCCAGCTGTAGTTAAACTACAACTCCCAGCATGCTGAAGTCACTTCAATGGGAGTTTTGAGAACAGCAGAGCAAGTGTGCATACTGAGAATTGTAGTCTAACAGCTGAAGGTTGCTGTACCCTGGTATAGATGGAAATGGAGATTTTCAGCCTAGTTCCAATAAATGCAGGTGTTTAAACAAAATAAAAGACTGGGCCTATTCCCTTTTTTACATTTTGGATTTTACCTCCCCCACTGTCCAATAGCTATAACTTTTTTTTATTTTTCCGTTCAAGGTTTTTGGGGCTTTCACATCACAGGGTTCTCTGTGCACTAAAATTGACCTGACATACTTATTCTGCGTCTCGATACGAATGCGCCGATACCAAACTTAACCAGTTTTTTGTTTTTGTTTTGCTACTTTTTAAAAAAGAAAAACCATTGGAAAAATCTAAATTTTCTTTGCACCGCTAAATTCTGACAACCATAACTTTTTTTAATATTTTGGTCTACAGAGCTGTATGAGGGCTTGTTTTTTGCGTAACTAACTGTAGATTAATTGGTACCATTTTTGTAGTATGTAAGAGTTTTTGATAAATTTTTTGGGGGGGACAAGATGACAAAAAATGGCAATTCGTGTGTTTTTCATTTTCTTCCCATTATGGCGTTCAAGGCACAGGAATGTTTTTTATATTCTATAATAGTTCAGACATTTTTGGATGAGGCGATACCCTATATGTTATATATTGATGTTTTTTTTTTTTTACATTTTTTATTTTTTTTTTTAAATTGAAATTTCACTTTTTTAGGGGTCTAGTACATAGGATCTTTTGATACCCTTTCCTGTTCACCCTTATAGAGATCTATTAGGGTGAATAGGGTTTCTGCACTCTCCTTTCTGAGATGTGCCTCAGTATGGAGAATGCCATGGCAGGCCTGGATGGCTTCAGCAGCGTCTAAGCTGGCATGGCAACCGCTCTGAGCCCCGCGATTTCACTGCTGGGGCTCCAATCGGAAGGAAGAGGGAGCCGCACCCCTCTGCCTTTACTCACAGGTGCTGTGATCAGCGTTGATCGCAGCACCTGAGGGGTTAAATGACTGGGGCGATCCTGGCCCGCTCCATATGCGCGCAGACGCATAACGCCATTATGGGTTAAAGGGAACCTGTCGTCATGATTTTGGGTATAGAGCTGAGGACATGGGCTGCTAGATGGCCGCTAGCACATCCGCAATACCCAGTCCCCATAGCTCTGTGTGCTTTTATTGTGTAAAAAACCCGATTTGATACATATGCAAATTAACCTGAGATGAGTCCTGTGTGTGAGAAGAGTCAGGGACAGGACACATCTCAGGGTAATTTGCATATGTATCAAATCGGGTCCCTTTAAGGGACTGCATATCGTAGAGATCATACTTGACTGGGTAAAGGTTTGTGTGCAGGGTTAAAACCTGTTCATTCATCTTTTGGTTTCAGGTCGAGAGCTCAGCGGCTGCTTCCCAAAGTGTTTCCTTAAAATCCCAGATCTCCCAGCTGCAGAACCAGCTGTCCACCCTAGAGGGCGAGAATGAGAAGGTGGTGCGCCAGAGGGAGGAGGCCAAGGCCAGCCATGATGCGCTTCTCCGAGACCATGATCACCTGGTGTCCCTGTACGAACGCCAGTCTGCGGAGTACGAGGGGCTCATCGGTCAGCACAGCTGCCTGAAGACGCAGCACAAGAGCCTGGAGCAGACGTACCGCAGCCTGGAGGACAGGTGAGGAGATAGGCAGCTGGGTGATGAGCGCAGCAGGAAAGATTTAACTAGGAAATTCTGACCTGTCAATTAAAGGCTATGGACACCTTGCATTTTACTCATACTGGTCTTTATAAATAAAATAAAAAAGTTCAGCCGTTTTTGCGATACAGGGGTTAAAATGCAGACTATTTGCAAGCCGTCACTTTCTGTTTTCCTTGAATCCCGTCATCTGATGGCTCGTGTGTAACTCCTATCTCTGATCTCCTGACCTCCTAAACGGTTTGATAAAAATTGAGCTATGAGTGTTTAGGTCAGGAGATCAGAGATGAGAGCTCTACATGAGCTGTCAGATGACCGGATTTAAGGAAAACACTAAGTGACAGGTTGCAAATAGTCAGTCAGATTTTTATTTTCAACCCCTGTAACCCTTAAGCAGCTGATTTTTTTTTTTAAAGATCAATAAAAAAATAATAATAATTTGTAGCCCAAAATGAGTAAAATACAATCATAAAAAAATTCCCCATAGATAAATCCGAGTACCTAAGACAGGAGTCGTGCACTCCAGCTGTTGTAAAACTACAACTCCCAGCATGCATGCCTTTGCTGCTGTTCTAGGAACTCTCATAGAAATGTATGAAGCACGCTGGGAGTTGTAGTTTCACAACAGCTGGAGTGCTAGAGGTTGCTGACCCATGATCCTACTGGAATCTCTGTCCCCTTACAATAAGCTTCAATTTCTCCCTATTTCAAGATCTCTGCTAGCTGTCACTAAACAGAAACATTCTTCGCAGCCACTGGCTGAAAACTCACCCTGACTTTTTTTTTTTATACAGCTGCAGTGTGTAACAGTGTATTAGTGCAGGCAATTATCAACCACAACATTAAATCTTTCTCCTGTCCTGAACTTCTTCAGGCTGATAATTCTTACCTACAACGATACACTGTAACAACTCCTCAGCTGCGTGAAGAGGACAGCATTGATGCTTTCGATCCATGAGATTCTGGCTAATCCCACACTGATGGGCTCGAGGCCACTGAGTTTCTATCTTTGATAAATTGTTGTTGTCTTGTTGCAGCTACAACAATCTGCTGCGCTACAAAGCAGAGCTGGAGGAACAGGACAAAGCCTTAAACTGCGAGAATGAAGAGCTGCAGCAGGAAAAGAAGAAGAACCTCTTGGCTGCGAGCAAGAACGAGAAGCTACAAGAAGAGCTTGAGAGGTGAGAGCAGCCGTCGGGGTTTCTGTAATGGGAGGGGGGGCACTTTATGGCGCCTGATGCTCTAAATTTGCTTTCCAGTCCCTCTGCTCCCTGTTCTGATTTGGTTGCAGTCCTTTCTTGTGTGTGGCCCTGTACACATCCAATTGAAGTCTTCTCCTTTCAGACATCAGATCAGACTAAGACCGGCATCCTCAAACTGCGGCCCCCCAGCTGTTGTAAAACTACAACTCCCACAATGCCCTGCTGTTGGCTGATACCTGTAGGCTGTTTGGGCATGCTGGGAGTTGTAGTTTTGCAACAGCTGAAGGGCCGCAGTTTGGGGGGGGGGGGGACTCCTGCAGTCATAAGAATGGAGGTCCTCTCTACCGGAGTGACAGAGATAGTCAAGTGTACTCCAGCAATCTCTGGCAGTGCCATTGACAATTAATTTACAGACAGTGGTCATAAGCGACCTACCGCTCTTTATTTATCTGGGGGCACGGGACCACCATTCTCGTGATTAGTGGGTCAGATGGTTATACTCTATCCTGAGAATAGAATTTGGCTCAACTCCCAATTTTTTTTATATATTTTTTTTGTCCCGTTACAGGCTGAAATTCCTGCACGGAGAGCTCCAAGAAGAATATAACACTTTGCACAAACACACCAAGGATACGAAGAGCTCGCTGAACAACGCCCAGATGGAGCTGAACCGATGGCAGGCTAAGTTTGATGAGTTAAAGGAGCAGCACCAGAACATGGACATCAGTCTCGCCAAGCTGGACAACCGCTGTGAGGTAGGACGAGGCCGCTGATTGCACCGCAATGTATAAAACGGATGTGGTTTGCAACCCCCAACATACCATTTTGGGGTACCCAAAACTCACTGAGTAACTTTTATTAACTTAACTTTTTCTTTGGGGGGGGGGGGGGGGGGTGTTGTCTTTTTTTTTTTTTTACATAGTAAATTTTCACTTTATTCACTTTGCGGCATAAATAACATGACAATTATATTCTCTCGGGCAGTACGATTACCGCAAGATAGGCAGATTAGATAAATAGATCAGATGGTAGATTACAGAGTTTTTTTAAAATTTACTTGTATTACTCTTGGACAATAACCCAAGACCCAGAATATTTTTTTATTTCTCTTTCTAAGAAGCTATGTGAGAGCTTCACTTTTGCAGGACGACTTGTAGTTTTCATTGGTACCATTTACATAAGACTTTTTGATGGGATAAAAAGCTATTTTTTTTTTCTTTTGTGGTGGCAAGGCGAAAAACCCTCAATTTTGGATTTTTTTCTAATTTTTTTTATAGCATTCACGATGCCGGATAAACTACATTATAATAGTATAGTGCAAGCCATTACAGATCTGTCATACAGAGTATGTGGGTTGTTTTAGGACTGCACCAGGGCATGATGGGAGTTGTAGTTTTACAACAGCTACAGGGGGCGCAGGTTGAGCATTCCCATTTTAGGTCATTTACAGGGTTTTTATATAATTCAGACAACCTTGTTTAAAAAGGGGGTTTCTTGCTTATCCAGAAACGTTCAGCCCAGGACTGATATTACAGCTGTTTCTGGAAAATAAGCAACTAGATATCCCCTTTAAACAAGAGCACCCCCAATTATGTTATTTCCACAACTGGCCACTGGGTGGCGCTCTTGTGCTTTAGTTATTTCCCTTTAAATCCAGACGTATAATTGATTTACATGCAATGAAGTTAGATTTTCTGTCACGTTGTCTGTGTGCTTGCAGCTGATGAGCCGTCTGAAACGTAATCTAGAGGAGGAGAACCACCACCTGCTCAGCCAGATCCAGATGCTGAATCAGCAGAACCAGATGTTGCTAGAGTCTAGTATGGAGAGTAAAGAGCATTATTACGAGGAGCAGAAACAGTACATGTAGGTGCATGTAGCTTGGAGGTCATGGCCCCCAATGCGAAATCTGTTGCACACTGTTGGTACTATTCATGTGACATTTTGTTTTTCCCCCTCCTTATAGAGATAAATTAAATGACCTAAGACGACAGAAGGAGAAACTGGAGGAGAAAATAATGGACCAGTATAAATTTTATGACCCTGCGCCCAAGAAGTAGGTGTTACCGATCGTTGTCAGGTCCATATGTCGCATAGAACTGAGATAGAAGCGCCTCAATAGCAAGATCTAAGATCTCTGCTGACAGTCAGGGTACGGTGACACAGTGGCGGATCCAGAGCCTGGTCTCGGGGGGGCACTTCCAGATTATTTTCTGTCCGCCGCCACAAAACAATGGTGCTTATAGAACAGACTCCACAGTGTAGAGGTATACTGTATATTGTGTGGCACCGTGTAGAGGTATACTGTATATTGTGAGGCACAGTGTAGAGGTATACTGTATATTGTGTGGCACAGTGTAGCGGTATACTGTATATTGTGTGGCACAGTGTAGCGGTATACTGTATATTGTGTGGCACAGTGTAGCGGTATACTGTATATTGTGTGGCACAGTGTAGCGGTATACTGTATATTGTGGGGCACGGTGTAGCGGTATACTGTATATTGTGGGGCACGGTGTAGAGGTATACTGTATATTGTGGGGCACAGTGTAGCGGTATACTGTATATTGTGTGGCACAGTGTAGAGGTATACTGTATATTGTGTGGCACAGTGTAGAGGTATACTGTATATTGTGTGGCACAGTATAGAGGTATACTGTATATTGTGGGGCACAGTGTAGCGGTATACTGTATATTGTGTGGCACAGTGTAGAGGTATACTGTATATTGTGTGGCACAGTGTAGAGGTATACTGTATATTGTGTGGCACAGTATAGAGGTATACTGTATATTGTGTGGCACAGTGTAGCGGTATACTGTATATTGTGTGGCACAGTGTAGAGGTATACTGTATATTGTGGGGCACAGTGTAGAGGTATACTGTATATTGTGTGGCACAGTGTAGAGGTATACTGTATATTGTGTGGCACAGTGTAGAGGTATACTGTATATTGTGTGGCACAGTATAGAGGTATACTGTATATTGTGGGGCACAGTGTAGCGGTATACTGTATATTGTGTGGCACAGTGTAGGCTATATGTGTATAACATAAACATATTTCACATGAAAACTTAGTTACTTGGCTTGGCCCTTGGGGATCTCGGACACCACTTCCACACTTTGGCCGGGGGCTCGGCGGAGCTGATGTTGTGTTTTATCCTAATGAGAGAGATTTCATAATAAGGATTTGGAGAAGGGGCAAAGGGATAGCAGAGCAGGGACAGGCTGGTGCTGCTACTAGGGGGTCATACCATGGGGGAGTAATAAAGCCCACCGTAATGCCCCCCCATTAGAAATAATTATCCTTATAATGTGATGTATGTAATGTCCCCATAGTGCCCCCATAATGTGCCAGGATAAAATACCCCATAATGCCTCCATAGTGCTCCCCTCCCCCCTTCCTTCTAGTGCCCCCCCACAATGTACCAGTATAAAATGCCCCAGTAGATGCCCTCAGTGTCCCCCATAATTGCAAGTATAAAATACCCCTTCTTAGTGCCCCCGTAGATGACCCCATAGTACTCCTCTCCCCCCTTCCCCATAGTACCCACCATAATGTGTCCCAGTATAAAATTCTACTGTACAGAGCCCCCCATATAAAATACCCCTTCTTTGTGGCCTTTAGTAGATGTCCCTATAGTGCCCCCATTATGTGCCAGTAATGGCAGCCCCCCATTATGTGCCAGTAATGGCAGCCCCCCATTATGTGCCAGTAATGGCAGCCCCCCATTATGTGCCAGTAATGGCAGCCCCCCCATTATGTGCCAGTAATGGCAGCCCCCCCATTATGTGCCAGTAATGGCAGCCCCCCCCATTATGTGCCAGTAATGGCAGCCCCCCCCATTATGTGCCAGTAATGGCAGCCCCCCCCATTATGTGCCAGTAATGGCAGCCCCCCCCCATTATGTGCCAGTAATGGCAGCCCCCCCCATTATGTGCCAGTAATGGCAGCCCCCCCCATTATGTGCCAGTAATGGCAGCCCCCCCCCCATTATGTGCCAGTAATGGCAGCCCCCCCCCCATTATGTGCCAGTAATGGCAGCCCCCCCATTATGTGCCAGTAATGGCAGCCCCCCCATTATGTGCCAGTAATGGCAGCCCCCCCCATTATGTGCCAGTAATGGCAGCCCCCCCCATTATGTGCCAGTAATGGCAGCCCCCCCCATTATGTGCCAGTAATGGCAGCCCCCCCCATTATGTGCCAGTAATGGCAGCCCCCCCCATTATGTGCCAGTAATGGCAGCCCCCCCCATTATGTGCCAGTAATGGCAGCCCTCCCCCATTATGTGCCAGTAATGGCAGCCCCCCCCCCATTATGTGCCAGTAATGGCAGCCCCCCCCCCATTATGTGCCAGTAATGGCAGCCCCCCCCATTATGTGCCAGTAATGGCAGCCCCCCCCATTATGTGCCAGTAATGGCAGCCCCCCCCATTATGTGCCAGTAATAACAACCCCCCCCATGTGCCAGTAAAAGTATTGTGTGTGTGTGTATGTGTGTGTATATATATATATATATATATATATATATATATATATATATATATATATATATATATGCAAAGAAAATCCGCAGCACTCCTTGAAGTATAAAAAATGTGTATATTTATTCACACATGTCAAAATTAGACAACGTTTCGGTTCTCTCACAGAACCTTTCTTGAAAGGTTCTGTGAGAGAACCGAAACGTTGTCTAATATTGACATGTGTGAATAAAATTACACATTTTTTTATACTTCAAGGAGTGCTGCGGATTTTCTTTGCCATTTACGTCCTAAATCGAGGGACCACCGCGGGCACCTTACAGCTACATGTCAAGGGAGTGCTGCCTGACTTTTTCTATGTATATATACACTCACCTAAAGAATTATTAGGAACACCATACTAATACGGTGTTGGACCCCCTTTTGCCTTCAGAACTGCCTTAATTCTACGTGGCATTGATTCCACAAGGTGCTGATAGCATTCTTTAGAAATGTTGGCCCATATTGATAGAATAGCATCTTGCAGTTGGTGGAGATTTGAGGGATGCACATCCAGGGCACGAAGCTCCCGTTCCACCACATCCCAAAGATGCTCTATTGGGTTGAGATCTGGTGACTGTGGGGCCATTTTAGTACAGTGAACTCATTGTCATGTTCAAGAAACCAATTTTCCAGTCTTCAACAGTCCAATTTTGGTGAGCTCGTGCAAATTGTAGCCTCTTTTTCCTATTTGTAGTGGAGATGAGTGGTACCCGGTGGGGTCTTCTGCTGTTGTGGCCCATCCAGCTCAAGGTTGTGCGTGATGTGGCTTCACAAATGCTTTGCTGCAGACCTCGGTTGTAACGAGTGGTTATTTCAGTCAACGTTGCTCTTCTATCAGCTTGAATCAGTCGGCCCATTCTCCTCTGACCTCTAGCATCAACAAGGCATTTTCGCCCACAGGACGGCCGCATACTGGATGTTTTTCCCTTTTCACACCATTCTTTGTAAACCCTAGAAATGGTTGTGCGTGAAAATCCCAGTAACTGAGCAGATTGTGAAATACTCAGACCGGCCCGTCTGGCACCAACAACCATGCCACGCTCAAAATTGCTTAAATCACCTTTCTTTCCCATTCTGACATTCAGTTTGGAGTTCAGGAGATTGTCTTGACCAGGACCACAGCCCTACATGCATTGAAGCAACTGCCATGTGATTGGTTGACTAGATAATCGCATTAATGAGAAATAGAACAGGTGTTCCTAATAATTCTTTAGGTGAGTGTATGTATATATAATATATAATATATATATACACTTTTATACTTACCTCCTTGGCAGCGATGCGATGCAGGCCTCTTCGGGCCTGTGTCCCGCGCTGTACAGCTCAGACGGTGCGATGACGCCTGCGCCGGCCTTTGATAGGCTGTCGGCCTAGTGCTGGCAGCCTATCAGAGGAACAGGGAAGGGACACGCCTCTCCCTCCCCTGCTCCTCCGCACAGCCTTCTGTATCACTGTCCTGAGGACGGCGATACAGATGACTATGGAGATGAGCGCTTCCACCTCCTGAGCAGCTTGTGCCCCGTTGCGCCCCCCCCCCGGATCCGCCACTGGGGTGTCAGCACATGCAGAGGCCTGCCGCATCTCCTCCACTTATGGCTGCAATACGGTTATGTGGATAATCACCGGTGGCCCTGGATGTGGAGTTATTTGGACACTGTATAAAAGTATAAAGAGTATAAATAGTGTACTTTCTGACAGTACTGCTAGTGCAGTGCACTATGTAACGGTATTTTGAAGGGCCTATATTATGTCTGCAATGTATAGTTCTGTGTGCAGGATTAGGTGTGCACAATATGATGCTTTATGTTCACTGTATGACAGTGTATTATTTTGGCAGTATAAAGGTCAATAATGTAGGCACTGCATGGCAGGACTAGGTGTGCACAGTCTGTCAATGCTATGTAGTCCCTGTATTATGTTTGCAATATATGTTCTATGGCAGTATTAGGTGTACATAGTATGGCGCTGTGTGTTCACTGCATGACAATGTATTAGGTTTACAATAGATAGATCTATGATGTAGGCACTGTATGGCAGTAATAGGTGTGCACAGTACGGTGCTACATGTTAACTACAAGACAGTATTATGTTCATGTAATATGTTTTTGCAACATGTGTATATATGATGCACGCACTGTTTGGCAGTACTAGGCAAGCACAGGGAGGTGCAGTATGTTTAGTGTCTGACAGTGCTATGTCATTCATGTATTATATTAGCAATATATAGTTCTATGATGTAGGCACTGTATGGCAGTAGTAAATGTGCACAGTGTGATGCCATACATTATTGTGTGACAGTGTTGTATCGCTCATGTATTATGTTTGCAATATATAGTTCTATGATGTAGGCACTGCGTGGCAGTATTAGGTGTGCACAGTATGGTGCCACATGTTAACTACAAGACAGTATTATGTTGTTCATGTAATATGTTTTTGCCATATATGATGCATGCACTGTATGGCAGTACTAGGCTTGCACAGGGACGTGCTGTATGTTCACATATGTCTTGACAGTGCTACGTCATTCATGTACTGTATTATGTTTGCAATATATAGTTCTATGATGGAGGCGCTGTATGGCCGTGTTCAATATGCATAGTGGCGTTTTCTTACTGGGATTTTCTGTCTGCAGGAAGAATCACTGGTCGGGCGCTCGAGCTCTTGCCAAACTCATTAAACCAAGGAAAGAGGGCTCCAGAGAGAGACCCAAGTCGGTGGGAGATGTTACCAACCAGACGATGACGGTGGAGAACCTGGAGATCGCTGCATCGCCTTCTTGTACCAGGCCCCTGAGAGTGCAGCCTGAGAATATAGATGACTGTTCTCTGGCGTCTGATGAGAAAGACGCAGCAAAGTCCTTCACCAGCAAAGGTAAGTTGTGTAAGTGAACACAATTCCTGGAAATATCCTCCAGAAATCAGCTGTTTGCAGAGTCAATGAACTTTGCTTTTTATCCAGTTACAAGACAGTGTGTCTTCATCATTAAGATAATTTTTTTTTTTTTTTTTACATTTTTAAATTTGTTTGTGACCATCTATTGTCTTAAAGGGGGGAAATGGAAAATACTGTTCAGAAATTTGCCAATTGGCTTGTAGCAAGCAGGTATTTTTGCCTGGTCATCTACTAGTTACAGTGGTTTATGTTCCAGTTGTAGAATGGGTGTGTATTTTCAGTGGCAATAAAATAGTTTGCACCCAAAAAATTTTTTTGGGGGTATGGATACTTTTGTATATACCGTACATACATCCAAAAATGTGAATATTAGGCCAATATCTGGCAGAAATTTTCTCCAAAGGGAGATTCAGCAGCGCACACAGACTTGCAAGAAAAATCTCTGACGCCTGTTGCCACCATTAGGTGGCAGTCTATGTTCGAATTGTCAGACAGGTTGCCACCTAGTGGTGGCAACTGATATTACATGTATCTATGTGGTAAATGGTTAAATGATACTCTGTAGTACAAAAACTGAAGTGTAAATTTTCTAATGCTTCTGTTTTCTTACAAAACTTAAAGGTAGATACAATTAATTAATGTCTCCATTTATTTCTGCATTTAACACTCTCTAATCCATTTACATCTCACTTCTTTCCTGTCCGGCCTGGTGACCTCTTTCTATCCAGCCACCCCCCGCAAAAAGTTTCCATTTTTGAAAAGCAAGAGTCAAGAGAAGAAGGCGTCACAGAGTCAGCGCCGTTTCTCGGAGCGCCTGCGTTTCTGGTCATCTGTAGACATCTCACCTACTACTCATAAGAGCTCTGTCTCCCTTCCGGAGATCAGGGACTTCTGACGCTCTCTCTGTCATCTCTTTTTCTAGAGCATACCTCCCTTAATTTATTACTCTCCATATTTATACATTTACCCGATGGACCAAAATACAATCCCTACCCATGATCTGTAATGTCCGTAAATTGCATGTTTCCCTAAGAAGCAAAGGCGTGAAGATTAGACCCCCCCCCCCCCAACCCCCTTTCTTAAAACTGACACTCGCACCCAATGACCACTGACCAGAAAGCGTCTGTCCGGGCAGCGTAAGTCTCCCTGTTCCCTGCAGAATTTATCTTTTTGCCTGTGACATGTTGCGCTGCTGTGTCCGTTATCTGGTGTGACGAGGGGAAGTATCATTTTATTTTTGTAGAAATCACTGGGGGGAGAATTTATCATGAGGGTAATTTTTTTAAGCCGGATTTTTTTTCAGTCTGTGTTTCCATAAATTCCACCAAATTGATCAAACTGTGCAAATTGTTTGATAACACTTTGAGTAGAGGCATTAGTGTACTACAGTTTTTGTGTGCCATCACTCAAATGGATTAAAATGGCGACTTTAAAGGGTCTTTCCTATCTCAACACTCGTGGCATATGGTTAGGCTATGCCACAAATGTCAGATAGGTGCGGGTCCCACTTCTGGGACCTGCTCCTATCTCCAGAATGGGACCACTGAAGTGAAGCAGAGCACGCCAGGCATGCACAACGTCCTCTCCATTCACTGCTATGAGACTTCCGAAAATAGCCAAGTGGGCCCAATTTGCTATTTTCGGAAATCCCATAGCCGTGAATGCAAAGGACGTCGTGCATGCACGGCTACTTCTCCATCCACCACTATGGGATTGCCAGTGCTCAGTCATTTCTGCGGTGAATGGAGGGTGGTTTTGCCCTCCATTTACTTATGGGACCGGCTTCTATCTTGAGGACGGGACCTCCAAGGTGGGACCTGCTTTCATCTTACATCTTTAGAAAATCCTAACCATATGCCACACATGTAGAGATGGAAAAACACCTTTACATTGCGGATGTTAAATCTGCCCACTTTCCCAAAATGTTGAGCGGCAGAAAATCAGAAAAAGTTGTAAAATTTGTGCATCAATGGTGTGCACCAAAATGTGCTATTTTATATATTTTTTTTCTCCTGACAGAATTCTGGGTCAGTTGCACAATTTGAGTTGTTCTGTAAATGGTCAGCAGAAGGCACACTGTGCCTTATGTTACATTATCTGCTGCAGAACCTCTTTGGATGGCGGAATCTGACTGACCCAGTTATAACTCTGCATGGCCTTGGACAATGAGATGAAAGTAGTACTACCTTGACATTATGAGTAACTCTCAGATTCCGGTTGGTGCTACTAGTGGCAGCCACAGCTTGGTAGTTGTCACCTACCACCGGACGTGACATAGTTGCCTGCCACCTAGAGGGCAGTGGGAAGCTTACTAAAGACTTATTTTTTTGGGTGTAGGAGGATATAATATACCATTAGGCTGATGAAATTGAGATATATATATCTCAACATCACACAAGGTTTCTTAGGATAGGGCCACTGTAGAAATGAATGAATACTTCCCTCGTCACCCTGAGGCTTCCCCTCATGTCTGACCAGACACTACTAATGACCCCTGTTGTCCAGAAGTTGCTCCGCATGTCCAGTTTTTGCTTTCTCCCCTCTAACCTGCCGCGCACGCTCTGTCTATTAACTCCCTGTACGTCTGTCAGAAGAAGCTCTTGAAGAGCAGCCAGTCTGTATAAGGATACTTTGCATTCTCCAGCACGTGGATGTTATATTCCTTAGGCCTGATGCACAAGACTGTATCTGAACAGCAACACGGTTTTGCAAAAAATATGGATGTGTACATGGTCCCATAGAAATGAAAGGATCAGTGAGCTATTCGCAAAAATGCAGCTAGCACAGGGATGAAAAATACGGTCGTGTGCATGAGGCCTTATTGATATAGGGTGAAACTTGGTTATTTTCCCTTTTATATTCGGTGGTGTGTGTGTACCACCCATCATGCTCCCTGATCAGAAGACTACTCAGTTACTCCATTATTGTGACATTATCTGTGCTCTGCATTTACGTACAGATCATGGGGACAGTGGCTGCTGTAAAACCGTAAACGGTATATGCACATGTTGGGGGGGGGGGGGTACATGTGGTTTTTATGCTCTGATTCTCGTGTGCAAAAACTAGAGTAATACAGTACCAGCAAAGTGTACGAGATTAGACAAATCTAATGAACACTTTGATTTTGTTTTTTTTATGCCAGGCGGAATCTTTTTTTTTTTTTTTTTTGTTTATAGATGAATTTTTTTTTATGCATAGTACAGGGCTGGGATAACCTCATGTAGTGAAGGTCATAGTGACTCCTCCAAAAATGCTGTGTTTTTTCCAAAAAACCTTACCTATGTCTTGTCCTTATATTGCCTCCCTGATGTGAAGTGGATAACACATTGCTTGAATTTTTGTTGCTTTACCCATACCAAGGTCTGACGCAGCGCACAGTGGATATGACCCCAGTGTATTGTAGGAATGTCTCAGAAGGATATTCTAATAACCTGTCTGATCATCGTCCTGTGGAAAGGTGGCTTTAGACTTCATACATGCAATATACCTGTTGACTGATCCAACCTTGGATCTTGCAGTGTCTGCCACTTTAACAACCTGCATTCACGTAAAAGAAATGCTGGCAATGTAGGCGAGATCCGGTGGGCTTGACAATAGTAAGCAGATTACAATACATTTCTTACAGTAATGTGAAAAATGTTTTAATCTTGTGACATTGTATATATTCTAAAACCCATTCTATTTAATACATTGTAGTCAGTTTTCTAAGGACAATTCACTTAAGTGTCGGCATCCACCGTTGTGCGTTGTGTCAGGGCTTCTTGTATCCGCTCCATATAAGTTCTGCTCACTAGAGTGTGTGCTGTTTGGTTCTTCAGTCCTGGTCGATGTTGGTCCCAAGCAGAATAGGATGTCTTATCATGGAGGAAGCGGTGAGGAGATGGAGGGCTCAGAACGGACTTCTCGCTCGAGGAGGATAGAACCTGGGTCCAGGGCCTTCTCCACTACTGCGATCCACCTGAGCCCAGCAGGAAGCCTCAGGTCACAGCAGCCAGGTCGACCGAAAGGTGAGTTTCTCCTGCATAAATTGCATTGTTAAACACACAGGTTACCAAAAAATGTATGCTTTATGTGCAGCATTTATATATAGGACGGCTCTATGGTCATAGCTCTGCTGGAACACAGGCATTAGCTGACCAATGTCACCGAATACATACAAGCTGGAGTTGGCCAAGCATGCGTGTTTATTTCAGTGGGAAGAGGGGTACAATTGGGAGGACCCCCATACATGTAATATCAACCGATTCCCCCTTATAGACAAAAGATGGAATATGTAGAAAATGTTTTCACGGTACATCTACACAGGACTTATGGGTATGGTAAATCTGCAGTATATTACAGTACCTGCAAACAGTGTTCCCTCTAAGCCTTGGCAGCTGCTGAGCAGGGTCGGCTCAGAGCTGGGCACAGCGCCATCAAAGGTGGGCGATAGGAAAACCTGAGATAATTGTCACATTCAGTGTAACCCCTGCATCATCCCGTACAATACAGTGTAATCCCTGCACCATGCTGTACAGAATACATTATAATTAGGGATGAGCGAATTGACTTCGGATGAAACATCTAAAGTCGATTCGCATAAAACTTTGTTTCAATACTGTACGGAGTGAGCGCTCCGTACAGTATTAGAATGTATTGGCTCCACTGAGCCAAAGTTATTACTTTGCGAAGTCTCTGTAGACTTCGCATAATAACTTCAGAAATTGATTTATACTGTAAAAAAACATTTCCCGAACTTGGGTTCGGTTCCAAGGCTTCCGAGACTTAGCCGAAGTGGCTCATCACAGCCAATACATTCTAATGCTGTACGGAGCGCTCACTCCGTACCGATTTTAAACTAAGTTTTATGAGAATCGACTTTGGATGTTTCATCCAAATCGATTCGCTCATCCCTAATTATAATCCCTGCATCATGCTATACAATGTACAGTATAACCCCTGCACCATGCCATATAATATACATTATAATCCCTGCACCATACAGTAAAATATAAAGTATAATCCATACAGTAAAATATACAGTGTAATCCATACACCATGCTGTACAATACATAATTCCTGCACCATACAGTATATATTATAGTCCATACACCATGCCTTACAATATACAGCATAACCCAACAGTGCAGGTGTTATACTGTATATTGAACGGCATGGTGCAAGGATTATAATGTATATTATACAGCTTGGTGCAGAGATTATAATGTATATTATACAGCATGGTGCAGGAACTAATGTATATTGTACAGGAAATGTATGGAGGTTACGCCATGCTGTACAATATACAGTATAACCCCTACACAGTGTAGAGGTATATTTTATGGCACAGTGTAGGCTATATGTGTATAATATAAACATATTCCACATGAAAATTTACAATTACTTGGCTTGGCCCTTGGGGATCTTGGACAATACTTTGGCTGGGGGGCTAGGTCTAAGAACATGCCGCCTGCTCCTCTTTTCCTGCGCTGCACATGTTCTCCTCTTCCAGTTGCAGCAGTGCATGAGGAAGGAGGCGCAGCCATCTTGGAGCGCCACACAGGAACGTCCTGACACTGGATAATGTCAGGACGTTAAGGGCACTGTGGGCAGTAGGGTGGGTGCCTGTTCCGAGTTCTAGGACTACCCACTACAGTAATGCACACAGTGAAAATTGTGTGCATTACCAGGGTGGGCTTCCCCAGAGTACAGAACAGGCATACACCATTACATGAAGTCCGGGCTGCAGCGGTGAGCGGGCCTGCCGAGGTCCTGAGCGGAGGCATAAAGGAAGCTGCACAGCTTACAGGGAACACTGCCTGCAAAGTGGACAAGATTTTAGCAGATCTCATCCACACACTGCAGTAAATGGACCTGTGGTGTGGCTATTAATGACCTATCAATATCAGACGAATGTGGGTCTGACACCCCCACCGATCAGCTGATTGAAGAGGCTGGGGGTGCCAGGAGTCAGACCCTCACCAATCTGTTATTGACGACCTACCCTGAAGATAGGTCATCAATATCCTGACACTACAACTCCTTTAAAATCCACACCAAAGGTCCATTTACGCCGCAGACTTTACCCTTTGCAATACAGAGTCAATGTCAAATTGTCACAGATTTTGCTGAGAAAAAATGATCTCCAATGGATCTCGTTTTTTTTTTTTTCTGGCATTTAATTACTTATGGAACATTCTAAATTTTCTACGTTTAGGTTACAAGTCTGATGATAACATCTATGAGCAGTTACCGGATCATGAGCCCGGCCCTGGAGGACTTTGTGGTAAATTGATTGTTTGCTAGCTAACCCTTTCTGGATAAATATACCAAATTGGCAATGTGTGACAAGGGGCATACACACAGTACCCTCTTTTATGGAAGTGACTCTTGTGTGCCCCAAGCAAAATTCTACTCCTTCACCAAACAGTGTATAAAATAATCACTTTTTATGAAATACATAGATGAGCGTAAAAATGAATCCCACAACGAAGAAAAGGGTGACATCACAGGGGGAGAGGACATAACCAGTGATTAATCAGTATACTGTACGTCAGATGAACAGCAGGTAACAACGTGGAGCGAGAATCATAAGATGTCAATGTATAATACTCATTGTGTATCAGTATGCCGACTGGTGTAATATCAGCAAAGTGCTAACAATATCAGACGTGTCTAGATGCATGTGATGTGGAGGTAGAAATATATAACCTTCCCATCAATGGCGCTCTCCTGCTGGGATGACACCAGCCCCTGTGTCCATTTCTGCTTGGCCTTTCATTAATGAGAACTGTACATTGACATTTTATGATTCTTGCTTCACATTGTTACCTGCTATCCATACGATGGGGTTTTACTAGTATTGATGACCTATCCTCAGGATAGGTCATCGATATCAGATCGGTGGCTCCCCCGCCGATCAGCTGTATGGGGAGATGGTGCGCAGTGCTGTCTCCCTTCCTGTTTGCTGCTGCGGTCAATGGTTTTTGCCATAGGCAGCAGCAGCAAACAGGAAAAAAGGTGGCATTGTGTGCGCCGTCTCCTCATAAAGCTGATCGGCGGGGGACCGGGAGTCTGACTCCCCGAAGATCTGATACTGATGACCTATCCTGAGGATACGTCATCAATATTAAAAGCCTGGACGATCCCTTCCAGATCATTGCGCCATTGGTTCATGTAAGTGGACCCTTAGTTAAAGTCAACTTCCAGTAACAAAAAAAATTCATATTAAGTGGAGAATGAAAAGAAAGCTACCTGGTGACCTCCTCCGTGTTTATTTTATTATTTTTTTTGCTGCAGATCTACCAATTCCTGGACTGCTCCTCTGCAATCCAAGATGGCTGCACCGCCTCTCAGACTACCTGGTGCATTTGGTAGTCCAAGACACTTCCTACTTGTCCAGCCCTGCTTTGGGATTGGCCAGCACTGTTCACATGAGCAGTGCTGGCCAATCCGAGGACAGCAGGAAGTGTCTTAGACTCCCAAATGCACAGTGTGCACCAGGTAGTCCGAGAAGCGGTGCAGCCATCTTGGATGCCAGATGAGGAGCCTGTAAATTTGTGGATCTGCAGCTGAAAATGTCAGCAGGTAAGGCTACTTTCACACTGGCAAAACGCAGTTTGTGAGATCCGTTCAGGGCTCTCACACGCGGTCCAAAACGGATCAGTTTTGCCCTAATGCATTCTGAATGGAAAAGGATCAGTTTGCATCAGTCTCCATTCCGCTTTGGAGGCCGACAACAAAACTCTGCTTGCAGCAGTTTTGGTGTCCGTCTGACGAAACTGAGCCAAATGGATCCGTCCTGACACACAATGTAAGTCAATGGGGACGGATCCGTTTTCTATGACACAATCTGGCACAATAGAAAACTGATTCGTCCTCCATTAACTTTCAATGGTGTTAAAGACGGATCCGTTTTGGCTATGTTAAAGATAATACAAACGGATCTGTTCTGAACGGATGCAGACGGTTGTATTATCTGAACAGATCCGGCCATGACGGATCCGCGCAAATTTGCAAGTGTAAAAGTAGCCTTAGGCCTCTTTCACACGGGCGTTGCGTGTGAGGGCCGGATAGGATGCGGATGCGTCGCGGGAAAATGCACGATTTTTACGTGCGAGTGCAAAGCTTTTTTGATGCGTTTTGCACGCACGTGAGAAGAATCGGCATGTTTGGTACCCAGACCAGAACCCGGACTTCTTCACAGAAGTTTGGGTCGGGTTAGGTGTTCTGTAGATTTTATTATTTTCCCTTATAACATGGTTATAAGGGAAATAATAGCATTCTGAATACAGAATGCATAGTACAATAGGGCTGGAGGGGTTAAAAAATAATAAACTAATTTAACTCACCCCATCCACTTGGTCGCATAGCGGATCTCCTTCTTTCTTCAGGACCTGGGTAAAGGACCTTTGATGACGTCACTGCGCTCATCACATGGTCCATCCATCACCAGTGACATCGAAGGTCCTTTACCCAGGTCCTGAAGAAAGCAGAGGAGATCCGCTACGCGTCCAAGTGGATGGGGTGAGTTAAATTTGTTTATTATTTTTAACCCCTCCATCCCTAATTTACTATGCATTCTGTATTCAGATTGCTATTATTTTCCCCTTATAACCATGTTATAAGGGAAAATAATTAAGATCGGGTCCCCATCCCGATCGTCTCCTTAGCAACCATGCATGAAAATCGCACCGCATCTGATCTTGCTTGCGGATGCTTGTGATTTTCACGCAGCCCCATTCACTTCTATGGGGCCTGTGTTGCGTGAAAAACGCAGAATATAGAGCATGCTGCGATTTTCACGCAACCCACAAGTGATGCGTGAAAATCAGCGCTCATGTGCACAGCCCCATAGAAATGAATGGGTCCGGATTCAGTGCGGGTGCAATGCGTTCACCTCACACATTGCACCCGCTCAGAAAACTTGCCCGTGTGAAAGAGGCCTTAGAGGTCTGTTGGTTCCCCAGTTAATGTGACTAACGAGAGGGTCGCTTTAAGACCATGTTGCTCCCTTCCCCCACTTTCCATCCAACTCTCTCCATTTACTCAAAAATATTTCTTTCCAGTCCCTTGGCCCAACAGCTTGGAGAACAGCAGAAACTCATCCACCAGCAGCTCACCGCAGACCTCAAAGGGTAAGTGATCCCCATTGTATGTCCCTCATAGCACACTATCAGGACAGGGGAGAGGTAGCACTCATACAGGGGATTGTCTAGACTGGATACCACTGTGCCAAACCATCAGGTCCCATTCACTAACTGCAAGCAGAGATCTTAGAAATGATGAAGAAATTAAACACAAAGGCTATGGCCGAATCCAGCATGCATTTTTCAAAGAGTCTACGGTAGAGCTCCAAGGCTGAAACCCTGATTTCTGCAGGGAATCCTCATGCGGATTAGCTCCATTGTGGTTAATCCAGGGCTTTTCCGTCCAGAATCGTGAACGTGCTGTGGATTATAAAACCTGCACTGTGTTCACTATTTCCTGCTGCATGTGAGGGGTATAAAATACACTGCATTAAAGGGGTATTCCAGGATTTAGTTATCTTAGGAGATACCATGGATGGAGTGGCCATAAACCCTACAGGGAAATTTCCTGGTGGGCCGATGCCCAGGCAGTCTTGGCCGCCAGGCAGGTACATGAACATCTGATGCTCTCTGTATTATTTCATGTAGGAGCATCAGTTACTTATGCACATGGCCAGCGGCCGCAGGTGTCCTCCTAAGTTCAACTGTATTGCCGTCCTCAGGATGATGATACGGTTTCCAACACTCATAGCCCCACCAATCAGCTGTTCTGCAGCAGCTCCTGTACCAGAAATTCACATTTAAGTCAAAGACAGCAACTCTGCAGTAACCAGCTCCGTCCACTACACAATGGATGGCGCTACACTGAAACAGCTGATCGTTGGGGTGTGGGGTTCGGGACTCCTGCCGATCAGATACTGATTGCCTGTCTTGAGGAAAGGAGATCAATAACAAGATCTTGGAAATACCCCTTTAACTGCAGAACTCACACCTAAATACACAGAATCCTGCACGTGTGAATACGGCCAAAGTACTGTATATGTGAAAGTTGCTAAATATTTCATTATACAATGATCAAGCTTTATTTAAATAAATAGCCTGACCACACTGGAATAAAATATAAAGCCTGTGTTATAAATATGCAACCGATTGGGGTTTGCACAACATTGCACAACATTTAGTAGAATTATCATTAATTGTCAGATCTCTATTGACTTTAAAGTGGTTTTCCAGGAGTACATTATTGATATTTGAAGAGGCCGCGGTGCTCCGGTGAGGCACAGTGCCGTACATTGTAGAGCGGCTGTGCTTGGTATTGAAGCCCAGGCCCATTCACTTGAATGAGATTGCACTGCACATAGGCAGTGTGACTGATGGGTATTCTCATCTGAGACAATGAGGGCATATCTCTAGGATATACCCCCCATTGTCTGATAGGTGCGGGTCCCACCGCTGGGTTTCCGCACTTGGTGGGCAAAGTGGTGGCTGGAGGACTCCGGTCCGGCCACCACCAAGCGCTTTTCCCATAGAAGTGAAAGGGAGTGCACTGCGCATGACCGACCACTGCTCCCATTCGCTTCTATGGGCCCGACGGAAATAGCTGAGCCAGCTCTCTGCTATTTTAGGCAGCCCCATAGAAATGAATGGAGGGCAGCTGCGCATGCACAGTGCGGCCTCCACCACTCCACCATTTTGGGTCTCCGTTTAGGAGATAGGTCTGGGTCCCTGCGATATGCCCCCATGGTCTCAGGTGAGAAAACCCCTTTAATGTCGCTGGCCCAGGAACATCTGTGGCCTCTTAAAACAGGTGATTGGTGCAGTTCCACCGGATAGGTTATCAATATTTTACTCCTGAAAGACTGATCAAATATTTATTTATTTTTTTAATCTAGGATCGTCGGGTTTCCCTCTAGGAAGACCAGAGAGTATGAGCAGTGATGATTTTGTCCCCACCAAGGAAGCTGCCACATTACCCAGAGACAGCTACATCAGTCGCCCCAGCTCGACCATACTCAGCTCCAGCACTAAACTGGAAGTCACTTCTAACCAAAACAGCCCGGTGTCCTACAACAACAATCTTGAGCGGAGACCACCGAGCCGCACCCTGCCAAGGCCACGGTCGGGGTCTCCAGGCAGTGAGATGGTGACCTTGGAAGAATTTCTGGAGGAGAGTAATAAGAAGTCTCCACCCACTGTAAGTGTCTGGGTAGGGTAGTATTGCCAGACTCCACTAGCAATGGAACTGCAAAGGTCCGGCCTCGCAGAGGCAGCTGGAAGTAAAGTGCACTTCCTTACAAGAGAACTATATATAAAAAAAACTTAAAAAAACCCACAGATTTCCAATTATGAGCACTTTGTGATTTACTCTTTAAATGCTCAAAGGTGTAAAGTTTACATATTAGTAATTATATATCCCACAGGGTAATGCAAGCTTCTGTCACCTGAGAGTTAATGTTTTTTTTCAGGATTATCATATTGATGACCCATCCAGGCACCCCCGCCGATCAGCTGTATGAAAGGACTGAACTGTGCCTAGACCATGTGACCCACAGACGTGGCATCACATCACTAGGAAAAGGACGAAGGGCTTGATGAGCGTTTCGGCCTTGCCCTAGTGATGTTATGCCACGTCTGTGGGTCACATGGTCTAGGCACAGCTCAGTCCTATTCAAGGGAATGGGCTGAGCTGCGATACCAAGCACAGACCCTATCCAATGGACGGTGCTTGGCGAGGGTCCTGGGTCCACCTAGCTCGAAAAACCTCTTTAACAGTAAAGTAGCAGAATTTTCAGAATGCAGCTGTGATGTCATTTATGAAAGGTAAAGTATTTGCTGCGTTGCTCAATGTTATATGTAAACAAATGCTAAAAGTGCAGGTTTTGGGGTAGTTTTCACTTTTCTATGGGAGGTTGATAATCTTTGCTCTTACGCCCCGTCTCTCCTCCAGCGCCAGCACAGTATAATTGACAGCGAGCTCATCACCCTTCAGGAGTTTCTGTTAGAGGCCGATTCCCTCCACCCTTCCTCTCCTTCCCCTTCTCCCACGCTTCAACTCAAGGAACGTTCAGAGCCATCGTCGGGAACCTCGTCGCCATCTCTCGAGAACTGCGCATGGAGGCAACGCGCAGAGCAGGCTAACAGGAGAGCGACCTCGCTATATATCCCCAGGGTATTCCACAGCAATTCTCTGTCCACTATCCTCTCACCCACCGACTCTGCATGTCTAACACTATGTGATATTCTGGAGCGCCATTTATTAACCTGTTGGGGCACTCACCTGTGGGAGTCACTATGTTTTCTTCATGTGCACATTAACATTATGGGACTGTGGGAGGTGAATAACAATCTAATCTTCACACAGTGCAGGGCTGCATTAACCAACTCTGATTTATGGCTGAGCATTCCTGAAATATTTGTTGGAAACGTTTTATGTGCTGCTCATAAATCAAGGACATTCTGTGCAATTAGGAAAAAGATGGTAATAACCTGAGAGATAGGTGATCCTATGTAAGATTTGGGGGAACTTGCGACTCTGGCGTGAATGAAGATAGAATTCTACAGCAGCTAGGAGGCCTTTGCTGCAGCATAGCTTTGGCGCAACCTCCGGCTGCGAAGAGGGAATCAAGAGTGGTGATGAAAATGTTGGCCTGTTCCCCTTAGGTCTTTTGTATGGCCACCTAACATGATGACTGTGTGCATCCTGGTTATTGGTTCAAAAGTGTAAGGCTAGGTTTTCATGCAGATAAATTCTACGCAAAAATTTTAAATTATATCTTACGCAGATTTTGACAGGGATTTCATTGCCAATTTGCAAGTAAACCATTCTGGCTTTTAGATGTAGCAACTCAATTGACTTCAGTGTTAAAAATCCACTGGAAATCCAAACACAATCTGCAAGATAATGAACATGCAGCAGACAAAAAAGTCTGCAGCACATATATATTGTGAGCAGGACTCCATCAACTTTCACTATGCTGTGATGCAAATCCGCAATGTCTGAACTTAGTCTAAGGCCTCCTGCGCACGAAAGTGTGTGTCCCGTTGTCGTGCTGCGGTCCGCAACGCACGAACACCGTCCGTGGGGCAGCCGCAGCGGATCGCGGACTCATTCACTTTAATGGGTCCGCGATCCGGCCGTTCCGCAAAAAGATAGGACATGTTCTCATGATCTTTTTGCGGAACGGAAGTACGGGACGAAACCCCACGGAAGCACTCCGTAGGGTTCCGTTCCGCAGCTCCGGATTTGCGGACCCATTTAAGTGAATTGGTCCTCATCCATGATGCTGAATGTACACGGAACGGTGTCCGTGTATTGCAGAACCGCAATAAGGCAACGGAAAGCACACTTTCGTGTCCAGGAGGCCTAAGGATGCGGCTACTTTTCTCATCAACGGTTTTCAAACTTGATTGTTAATGGCTACCGAATTTTGCTGGTATGCAGCAGTTTTACCTACAAAACCACAGGGAAAACTGTCTAAATTATGCAGGAGTTAATTTGAAAACTATGCGGATCTGCAAAAAGACCAGATATCTGCATAGTCTAAGGCTGGGATCTCATCAGGATGATACAGTCACTGCGTTGACATGCACAGTTTTTAAACAGATTGTTGCTTGCCAAATGGTTTTGCAGGAAAACTGCCCTGTACCCATCCGCATAGCCATTTAGACTAGCTTCACATCCGAGGGAGAGATCTGATAAAGAACTGCCTGCTGGAGTTCTCATAATGTGTCATTGCCGGATACTGCCGCCTTCCCACCGTACCCTACTGGCTATAATGGGGGTCCGGCAGAGATCCGGCTGCTACCTGGCAAATATGTCGAGAATTGGCCAGACAGAAACCAGTGCACTGCAGTGTTTTTTCTCCAGCCAATTCCTGGCATTGTCTGACAAAACGCCTGGACGCAGCTGTGAAAGTAGTCTAAAGGGGTTTTCCATTAATAAAATATTCACAGCACAGCCCTGTACATCGTTTAGTGGTTGCGCCTGGTAATGAAGCTCAGGCCTAAGCTGCATAGGCCATGGCCCAACAAAAACGACGTCACTGGAATAGGAAGAGTCTGCAGCAATCAGCGGCCTCTTCAAACAGCTGGGGGTGCTGAGATAGATGCCCAGTCCTGAGGATAGGTTATCAATATTTTACTCCCGGAAAACCCCTTTAACAATCAATTTGAAGACTGCATGGATTTGCACAGTGGCAGCTTCAGGTTGAATTCATACACAGCAAATTTGTTGCAGAGATTTCTGTGACCTAAAAGGTCAGTCATTCCATGGGGTTGTTTCTGCTGCACATGCTCAGGTTTCCTGCAAGATACATGCAGATGAATGGGACAGTCACTAAGTCTGTGTGTGAATTCCCCCTTAAACCATCGTTGGTCTTTTTTTTATTGCGTGGCTTGTACAGATGAAGCACTCTGTTCTCCACCTAAATAAACCACGCAGTGAAAAACCTCATAGCAAAATGCTTCCGGCTTCGAGACCACAGTAATCAGTTCATTTGTCCATTATGTCTAAGGTGGATAGAGAGGTGACCGAACCCTGATTTGTGACTTGACCTCCTCTTGAGAGTGATTTGTGTGAAGAGAAATCTCCAGGCACAATTTAGGGAAACCCTGGTAAACAGGGACATTTGCGTTACTTTACTAAAGCTTTGCACATCATTACAGTTGGTGCAGACCTCTGTGTAGTCCAGAGTGATACACATCTAGATAATACAACATGTTTCTATTCTCTTTGCAGGACGCCTCAAGTGGTCGGGATGAATTGTTGGGCGATTATTTCAAGAAGACAAGTGAGTCTTCTGACTTTGCAGGCCCCTCGGTCCAGGCCAGTTATAGAGACTTCCAGTCCACACCACCAAACTACGGGAATCTATCAGGAGATGCAGAGCTCAAACCTGGGAGGCCAGGCCAGTCTGTCAAGCCTAACCTGCGACCAATGGATCCTGTGACTAACCAAGTGGCTTCTCTCAGACGACCTCAAATCCAGCAGCCTATCTCCACATCTAAGCAAGTCCCAGAGCCTCAGCACCCGGGGTACCCTGGCCGCTAGGGGCAGCTCCCTGAGCAGGGCTTTTAGCCTGGCCACTGCAGATCTTCTCAACGCCAATGCTCCGGACCTGAACCGTATGGAGAAAGCAGAGTTGGAAACCCCTATGTTGAAGGACTTCAGTAGTCACATCCTAAGAACATCCACTCCCACTGGCTCTCCTCGAGACAGACCGCAATCTGCCAGGATAAGCAACCCACCAAAAAGCGATGATTTGCGCACACGCTCTCTAGATACACGCCGCCTGTCAATGGCCGTCTCCAGAGTAGACAAGACACTACAACCGGCCCTATCCACCAGCTCCTTACAGCCGCCTTGTACCTCCGCCCAGCTTTCTGGTAGAGGCAGGCCCAACTCTCGCTATGGAGAAGTAGCCATGGTTTCACCAGTGAGACCAATATCTAGCATTCCTGAGGTGGAAAGTCAAATAGGAGTTGTTAACCCTAAACCTCCAGGCATGTCTTCCGACTGCCACCCCCCGCCAACTGCTGCAGACGACCCTAACAAAACCTCCACGAAAAGTACTCCTGCCTCCCCTGACCCCACAGCTGACCCGCAGACTGTTTGGTATGAGTATGGTTGTGTCTGACTAGAGGAATACAGTGGACTTTCTGGGGTGTGACATCAGGATTTAGGAAAATAGGCATAAAACACTGATCTGGACCAGTGTCCTCTGCAGCTGAACCCAGCTATGTCAGTGAACATGTCACTACTGCTCAGGCAAATCAGACCAACCACCTCCTAGTACTTACAATGGTGCCTGGAAGATGCACAGGACTCCGAATGTGCAATGGTGTCCCTCCCTGTGCTTGCTGTAGTCACCACCTCATGCGTAAAGGGCATCTGTCAGCAGTTTTGTACCTATGACACTGGCTGACCTCTTGCATGTGCGCTTGGCAGCTGAAGCTATCTGTGTTGTTCCCATGTTCATATGTGCCCGCATTGCTGAGAAAAATTGTCTTATTATATGCAAATGAGCCTCTAGGAGCAACGGGGGCGTTGCTGTTACACCTAGAGGCTCTGCTCTCTCTGCAACTGCTGCGCTCTCTGCACTTTGATTAACACAGTCAGGCAGTGAAAACATCTTCACACTTGGCCCTGACTTCTCCTAAAGTCAATCAAAATGCAGAGGGCGCGGCAGTTGCAGAGAGGGCAGAGCCTCTAGGTGTAACGGCAACGCCCCCGTTGCTCCTAGAGGCTCATTTACATATTTAAAACATAATTTTTTTCCCAGCAATGCGGCTACATATGAACATGGGACCAACACAGATGCCTTCAGCTGCCAAGCGCACATGTAACAGGTCGGCCAGTGTCATAGGTACAAAGCTGCTGACAGATGCCCTTTGAAAAGTGGACGCACTGAGGTCAGCAGGAACCGTTACCCTTCCTCCTAATTTATTCCCTACTTCATCATTAACGCATATATGTAAATGAGTAAATTTCAGATCTGCGCTCACTCTGTCACTCTTCATCCTGCCCTTGCACTTTCTGCATCTCTTTACTTTTCATGACATCTTATTCTCTTCGGAATGTAAAACCTACAGGTTACGATACAGGTTCATATTAATCCCTCAGATTCATATACAGAATGTAATAAATAAAAAAAATCTGCTTTATGGTTTAATTTATTGAACTAATGCACTACTGAATATTTGCAATGAGAAGCACATTGCCTGTGAGAGGAGAGAGCCATCATGGCGCTTACACTGGATTCTATAGGCCAGAATGGAATACTTGGTGGTCCGTTATATGTCAGGAATATATCCGGGCCTTTACTACTGCTGTGTGAATGTAATTCTATAATATAGTGATACATACATGTATATACATCATGCTTTAGGGGTTATACCAATATATTTTGACTACTGGACCATGGCTGGGGTCAGGGGTGCACCTAGGCTCTCTGCTGCCTGAGGCGGAAACTGAAATGGTGCCCCCCTCTCCCCAATGTTAATTTCTTAACATAACCCCTTCCCTTCAGCCTTATGGCCCTTCGGCTGCCCCTACCTGGTAGTGCCCGAGTCGATCGCCTCACCAGGTCTCATTGGTAGTGCATCCCTGGGTGGGGGTCAAGAGCAAATGTAATCACAGACCTGAAAAATACCCAAACCTAGTAATAGAGGTGATTCATGGTGGGAGTCCTCTCTATGCTGCTGAATGATCCATTTAGAGGTACTGTAGCCCAATGAAATATTTGACTTTGCAGAATTTTAGGAACCGTCGCCATGCCAACTGTTGTGAAACTACAACTCCCAGCATGCATACTTCCTTTGCTTCTCACAGAAATAAATGCTGGGAATCGTAGTTTCACAACAGCTAGAGTGCCAGAGGTTGCTGACCCCTCATTTAGAAGAAAACTCCTCCACAATGGATGAAAAGGGTGATAACCTTTGCATTAACTGGTGTATACTCTAGTCCAGGCATCCTCAAACTGCGGCCCTCCAGCTGTTGCAAAACTACAACTCCCAGCAGTGCACGAACAGCCTACAGCTATCAGCCTACAGAAGGGCATTGTGGGAGTTGTAGTTTTACAACAGCTGGAGGGTTTGAGGCAGTTTGAGGATGCCTGCTCTAGTCACATTCAAAGCTGCGGAAAATACTGCCGTTATTCTGTATCGAGGAGAAGTGCATTTTGGGAACAGCTGGTGGAAACAAACTGCAGTTAACTCCCTTTGTCACCAAGTGGCAAACAAATAAAACAAAAAGTAGTATTGTGGATGCAGCTCTTGCTGGGACTGGAGTATGAGTCTTTGTAAAGTCATTATCAAGATAATTAAAATCTAAAGATTTGTCTTAGGCAATAATACGATATGTTATTATACAGTAGCATTCCTCTAATCTGGCTGCCTAACAGGTGCCGGATTATCCAATGTCCTAGAATAATACCACATAGAAAGTATTGGGGGGAATTTTCTGTAATCTGCCAAATTTGGGGCAGAAACTAACTGTTTTCTGCCATAAATTATGACAAATCTGCCCCCGAAGTGCTGTGAGCAGCAACAATTCACACAATTTACTTGAGGTGCAGAATTTGGAAGAAATGGCTGCGTCTCCTTCCCCTGATTTCTTATGTCAATTGAAAGGGTGTTACAGACTGTTGAAGCGCCCCCTGCTGGCTGCACCTTGCATGTTCCAGACACGCGTGCACTTTCTCATGATCCTGCTGTGTATGTACATAGGATGTAAATGATTGAATTGTACAGTTTTCTTCTGTAAATAAATGTCAGATTATTCTACGCTCCTGCTCGCTGACCCTTCCCCGGGACACGGCCAAATCGGCTCAAGCCAAAACTCAGCGCAACAGTGGTGCTACATACTACGTCCATATTGTATCATGATGAGCACTGCAGGGGTTTTGTTACAGTGTAACAGTCCTCTGCGTCTCGTATCTATAGCCAGTAAATGCTGTTCGCCGACTGATGGTTCTATGTTCATTTGGGTCTTTCTGTGTATTCCGCAATTGTAATGAATGTATGGAGAACGCCTTTGTAACGTGGAAATAAATGTGTGGTTTCTGATACTTTGCATTTGTTTTCCTTGCTTCCAGCATCAGCATAAATATGCTTAAAGGGGAGCTGTCCCCTCTCCGGTCTGTTTTAGTAACTTCTTGCACTCCCTATGTAATAACAGTTATGGAGCATATATTTTAAATGCTGTTCCTCTATTATAGCCACTGGAAGTTATGAATGCATTGACAGCTGGCTGCAATAAAGATCCAGATGGGAGTTACCCCTGCACAGTCTGAGGTTGGCAGCACTGCAGTTTTCTTTCCGTCATGGGATGCGGAGCAGGACGGATCTGTCATGACCCACAATGCAAGTCAATGGGGACGGACCCATTTTCTCTGACACAATAGAAAACGGATCCGTCCTCCATTGGCTTTCAATAGTGTTCATGACGGATGGCAATGAATAGTGTTCATGACGGATCTGTGTTGGCAATGTTAAAGATAATACAACCGGATCCGTTCATAACGGATGCAGACGGTTGTATTATCAGTAACGGAAGCGTTTTTGCTGAACCCTGCAGGATCCAGCAAAAACCCTAGTGTGAAAGTAGCTTAACCCAGGATGACCAGGGCTCATTCACATGACCGTATGAATGAGTCTGCATCGGTTGTGCAATTTTGGGTGTGGACACATTCATTTCAATGGAGCCACAAAAGATGCTGTCCGCATCCGTAGTTCCGTTCCGTGGCCCCGCATAAAAAAAAAAAAGAAAAAAAAAAAGACCATGTCCTATTTTTGTCCACCATTACAGACAAGAATAGGCATTTTCTATGATAGTGGTGGCCATGTGCGGTCTGCAAATTGCGGAACGCGCAAGGGCCAGTATCTGTGTTTTGCAGATCCGCAATTTGCAGACCGCAAAACACTACGGTCGTGTCAATGTAGCCTTACACTTTGAACAGTACTGTGCTACTTTCTCCATGCACATTACTAGTTCCAGCACCGGAGGCCGCAGAGAACAGCTGATCGTGGGGGTGCGGGAAGTCAGACCCTCATCGATTGGATATTAATGACCTACCCTGGGGACAGGCTAAACAAAATCGACGGCAGCATATCCTTATTCTTTATTCAAGTTGGGTCCATAAAAATGTACAAAAAGTGCCAAAGAGAGAGCACCATTTTGAATACATCGTAGTCTTTTTCAAGCTTGAGAAAGACTACAATGTAGTCGAAATGTTGCACTATCTTTGGCACTTTTTGTACATTTTTATAGACCTTAATTTGAATAAAGAATAAGGTCATCAACATCAAGCCTGAAAAACACCTTTAAAACTAAAAAGGGGAAAAAGATCAGATTGTTGAATTGCAACAGGCCCGACTGTGTTTTCAAGGAAGATAAGCGGCTGCAGACGTGCCTGGCAGTGGCTTATTCCTCACTCCCTATTGCGAGTGCATGCTCTGATGAGCCCCATGGGAGATCTCCGGAGAAATAGATACCAGCTGCATAAGTGATCGACTGAAAAGTGAAGAAGCTGTATGGCCACCTTAAAGGGGCATTTCACTCCCAAATGTCAAACCCTTACTAATCTTGAGAAGTAAGAATAGACGGCATGGCTGATTCGGTGCTGCACATTATGCTCTGTACAGGGGGCTGCAGCATGGCCCCATTCACTTGAAATGCACCACATGGCAGCTCTCTGCCCCGCTGGGTGGCATGGGCACCACTATGCAGAGAAAAACCGTGAAGGAGCTGTAGCGCTATACCATCACTGTGGCTCCTTTATTTGTAGGATCCATGGGGGACCCAAAGGTCTAATGCACCACCTATCATAGAGTGATAGCCTATCCCTGAGATTATAGGGTGACAGCCGGATGGCGCTAAACTGTTTTCCTTCCCCCATGAACCAGTTCCGTATGTGACTGGAGAGCAACAAATACCTAAAAACTGACTAAGGCCTCATGCACACGACCGTATTCGTATTTCGGTCCGTAAAATGTGGATGCCTTTCATATGCGGTCTGCATTTTTCTTTCTCTAAGGCCGAATGCACACGGCCGTGAGCGGGCTGGATTCCTGCTGAGAGCAGGAGCGCACGGCGTCGTTGGTTGCTATGACGCCGTGCGCTTCCTGCTGCTGTCGCAGTACAGTAATACACTGTATTACTGTACTGTAATACATTCTCAGCAGAAATCCAGCCCGTGGTTCCACGGACCACTCACAGCCGTGTGCTATTCGGCCTAACCCTGATCATTAGAAACGGATAGCCTACAATTAGAAACGGATTCATCTACAATGCAGACCAGAATAGGACATGTTCTATAATTTGGAGAACGGACATATGGATGCCGACTGGGAACTTAAAGTTGCCCCGTTTTGTAGTCTGATCCAAATTGATGGAAGGCAGGGCCAGCAATACTATATTGAGGCACATTACCTACCCCAACAGAACCAAATACCACAGTCCATCACAAAATATATCTCCAACTGGCTGGCCGTGAGGAGGGCCCATGTGGCCCATCGGTAAATTTTCCTGTAAGGTCTATGGCCAATCCACCCCTGCACGAATGACGTCCACACGCTGTCAGTTTTTTTTTTTTTTTTTGTAGACTCATAGAAACTTGAAATCGCCAAAAAATGTGGAACAGACACAGATGCAAAATACGGTCGTGTGCATGAGCCCTAAAACAGGCACCATATCCTGTAACTACTTTCACACTCACGTTTTGTGCGGATCCGTTCAGATAATACAACTGTCTGCATCCGTTCAGAACAGATCAGTTTGTATTATCTTTATCTTCGATTGTGTCAGTGAATTGACTTACATTGTGTGCCAGGATGGATCCGTTTGGCTCAGTTTCATCAGATGGACACCAAAACGCTGCAAGCAGCGTTTTGGTGTTCGCCTCCAAAGCGGAATGGAGACGGAACGGAGGCAAACGGATGCATTCTGAGCGGATTCTTTTACATTCAGAATGCATTAGGGCAAAACTGATCCGTTTTGGGCCGCTTGTGAGAGCCCTGAACGGATCTCAGAAACGGAAAGCCAAAACGCCACTAGGAAAGTAGACTAAATTCTTCTACACTTACTTCTGACATATAGAAACATGGTCAACATCTCCAGTAGATTGCTCTGCCTAGTGGAATCCTCACATGGTTGCATCATTCGGTCAGGTCAGAACTTGTGGCTGGGGAGGAGGCCGATCTCACTTAATACCCTGCCCGATGCTGTTTACAGAAGTACTACATAACGCAGCTGTCCGAAATGGACAGACGGGAGCCGTCTGCAAGGTCCACATAATAAACAAACCAAACACAGTAAAGATGTTACCCTCATCATTTGTTAATGTTGTTTACTCAGTTCCTAGGAAAGAGACGTGGCTATGGTCCCTCTTATTCCCTGTCAGCTATGGGGGTTTCAGACCAGCACAGTTTTTATTTTGGGTCGGCTCTACAATGCTGTAAGACCGTGTTTTGGCCAGGATTTGGAGTGTACGCTATGCTTATAAGCCCCTGGTCCGAACGTCAAACGTATCCATAAGCCCCTATTCATCTGATGTCTACAACTACGCTGTTCTATACAGAAGCATCCAGTAAGATGTTTTTTTTTTTTTTAACATGGGACTCTATAAGCGAGAGCTATGTCCGAAAAACCCTTCCGACATACACTGCAAACTGCAGTATGAAAGTACCCTAATACTGGAGCAAAAATGTCTGAACAAAGCCTTAGGCCTGATTCACTTTAAAGCATTTTCTGTCCATGTGCTGCACCCACAAAGCACCCGGATGCATGAGGGCTGGGGCTACATGGTGACATGTCGCACGACAGCAATTTTAGGGCTGTTATTGTCTCTTAAAACACAGTCAAATTCTGAAAAAGTCGCTGGCAAGCTGCACACGACTTGCATTATGGTCGATGATGGCAAAGTCGTGTCCAACCAAGAATCCAACAGTCTTGTATTTTTTGCAGCTCCCATATCATGACCCCATTGACAGCCATTAGATGTGACACCTCAATGCGGGACTATGGAACGGACGGCACACCGTTTGCTGTTCGCGTTTTTTTGCAGACTCACTGAAATGAATGGGTCCGCATCCAATCCGCATTTTTTGCAAAAATGCAGTTATGTGAAAGGGGCCTTAGAGTACTTTCACACTTGCGTTTTTCTTTTCCGGCATAGAGTTCCGTCACAGGGGCTCTATACCGGAAAAGAACTGATCAGGCATATCCCCATGCATTCTGAATGGAGAGAAATCCGTTCAGGATGCATCAGGATGTCTTCAGTTCAGTCGTTTTGACTGATCAGGCAAAAGAGAAAACCGCAGCATGCTACGGTTTTATCTCCGGCGAAAAAAACTGAAGACTTGCCTGAATGCCGGATCTGGCATTTTTCCCCATAGGAATGTATTAGTGCCGGATCCGGCAGTCAGTATACCGGAATGCGCAGACCGGTAAAAATGTGAAAAAAGATACAAGACGGATCCGTCTGTCCGCATGACAAGCGGAGAGACGGATCTGTTCTTACAATGCATTTGTGAGACGGATCCGCATGCGTCTCACAAATGCTTTCTGTCACATGCAGATCGGCGGATCCGGCGGGCAGTTCCGACGACGGAACTGCTTGTCGGATCACACTGCCGCAAGTGTGAAAGTAGCCTTAGGCCCCTTTCACACGGGCTAGTATTCCGCGCAGATGCAAGGCGTGAATTGAACGCATTGCACCCGCACTGAATCCCGACTGGGGCTGTTCACATGAGCGGTGATTTTCACGCATCACTTGTGCGTTGCGTGAAAATCGCAGCATGCTCTATATTCTGTGTTTTTCACGTAACGCAGACCCCATAGAAATAAATGGGGTTGCGTGAAAATCGCAAGCAAGTGCAGATGCGGTGCAATTTTCATGCACGGTTGCTAGGAGACGATCGGGATGGAGACCCGATCATTATTATTTTCCCTTATAACATGGTTATAAGGGAAAATAATAGCATTCTGAATACAAAATGCATAGTACAATAGCGCTGGAGGGGTTAAAAAAAATAAATAAAAAATTTAACTCTCCTTAATCCACTTGATCGCGCAGCCGACATCTCCTTCTGTCTTCATCTTAGCTCTGTGCAGTAACAGGACCTGTGGTGACGTCACTCCGGTCATCACATGATCCATCACTATGGTAAAAGATCATGTGATGGATCATGTGGTGACCGGAGTGACGTCACCACAGGTCCTGTTGCTGCACAGAGCTAAGATGAAGACAGAAGGAGATGCCGGCTGCGCGATCAAGTGGATTAAGGGGAGTTAAATTATTATAATTTTTTTTAACCCCTCCAGCGCTATTTTACTATGCATTCTGTATTCAGAATGTAAATCACAGAAACAAATGCGCCAAACGGATATGCCACTGACTATACTAGCTAGCCATACAAGCAGATATTAAAAGCTGAGACTTTTGCCAATATATTCCTGTCAGGAACATATCGGAGCCCATCATGCACCACGTCACGGTCACTCAGCATGGCAAGGGTCCTACCACTGTGCTAACTATGGTGTGAACACGGTCTGAAGGTGATGAAATCCAGCTCACAGCCAAGCTTCCACACAACCGCATAGCAGGTCAGCTAATGCAATGTGAACAAAGCAAGACTGTAAGCCACACCCATATCAGACCATGTGATGGAGGCTAGCAGGTGCAAAAGAATGTTCAAATGCCAGGTAAAGGCACATTCAATACATATAAAACAAAATCACAGAAATATAGTGGCAAATATGGGGGAACTGCTCAAACCCCAAACACTGTAGCGTGTTTTTCATTGGGGGAGCAGCCCCACCGCATGTGGACCGCAGCAAACGACCATCCCCAGCAAAAAATGCGTACAATGGAGGATGTCGGCGCGGTCCACATGCACCACAAAGGCATCCTACACAAAACGGAGCATTGTGCGGATGAAAATATAATATAAATCACAGAAAGAAATGCACCAAACGGATATGCCACTGACTATACTAGCTAGCCATACAAGCCTGACAGGAATATATTGGCAAAAGTCTCAGCTTTTAATATCTGCTTGTATGGCTAGCTAGTATAGTCAGTGGTATATCCGTTTGGTGCATTTCTTTCTGTGATTTATATTATATTTTCATCCGCACAATGCTCCGTTTTGTGTAGGATGCCTTTGTGGTGCATGTGGACCGCGCCGGCATCCTCCATTGTACGCATTTTTTGCTGGGGATGGTCGTTTGCTGCGGTCCACATGCCACTATATTTCTGTGATTCTGTATTCAGAATGCTATAATTTTCCCTTATAACCATGTTATAAGGGAAAATAATACAATCTACAGAACCCCGATCCCAAGCCCGAACTTCTGTGAAGAAGTTCGGGTTTGGGTACCAAACATGCGCGATTTTTCTCACGCGAGTGCAAAACTCATTACAATGTTTTGCACTCGAGCGGAAAAATCGTGCATGTTCCCGCAGCGCACCCGCACATTTTCCCGCAACGCCCGCGTGAAACCACTTCTTTTTTCTGGAACGCACCAAAGTCATGCACCATTGTCTGTTTCTGTCTCAAGCTCATCCATGAATATTTAGATGCAGTATATCCATGTTTTGCAGATGAAAATCAGAAGGGACGTCTGAATCTAGTTTCACATCAGCGTGTTCAGTCCAGGAAGCACAAAAGGAAGCGAAGCGAGATTCAGATGCTTAATCCGAAGTCGCTTCGTTCAAAACTTTGGAATAATACTGTATGGAGTTCCATCTCTGTATAGTATTAGAATGTATGGGCTTCCAGGAGCCGAAGTTAGTTATTGACGAAGTTGTGCGTGATTTCGTTGAATAACTTCGGTAGTTGATTTTTAAAGTGGAAAACCGCTTCACAACGTGAAAGCGAACTCGGCTTCGGTTCAGACTAGTACCTCGGAACTAAAGCAGAGTTCGGTTCCAAGGTTTTCCACGTTAAAAATCAATTATCTAAGTTATTCAACAGCGACTTCGTGAATAACTTATTTAGTCTCATCGGAGCCCATACATTCTAATACTGTATGGAGACGGATCTCCGTACAGTACTATTCCAAAGTTTTGAACAAAGCGACTTTGGATTAAGCATCCGAAGCTCAATTCTAAATACAATCTGTGCTGCGGTATCACTGGATACGTTGAGAGATTCCCCATACTGGAGTCTGGAGAAGACTGGCCCAACGCCTTGGAAGAGCTATATCAGACATACAGTGTTAGCGGTCACCCAGCTTTCCCAGGTACATTAAATACACATAATGAAACGTGAATGGAAGGTATTGAAGCACTTACGATCAGCAGACATAGGGGGTCATTTATATATTAGGCGCATTTCTGGCACCGATTTCAGCGCAATGGTTAGTTGCACCACAATCTGCGACTTTCCTCCGCTCACTCCAGGTCTAAAAAAAAAGTGGGTAGGGAAGGCGCAGGGAGGCTAGTCTCATTCACCACTTTCTACACCTGTTTTAGGCGTAGAAAATGGTCTAAACCAGGGGGTGCACAACCTGCGGCCCGCGGGCCGCATGCGGCCCCCAGAGCCATGGTTTGCGGCCCCCGCCCTGCTGGCCAGAAACACAGCTGATCCTGCAATCAGCTGTGTTTCTGCACAGAGCGCCGCACAGCAGATGGATCACAGGTTTTGCTCCTGCACTGTAGCAGGATCAGAAAGGGTCCCCGGCTATTAGTGAGAGCAGGGAAGCCGAGGAGAAGACAGAAGCGCTTTATTAGCACTTCTGCCTTATCCTCTATGAGCGCTCTCAGTGTGGACCCAGCGATCACGTGATCGCTGGGTGTCTCAGGAACAGAGGAGCGCTGCCCTGGTACAAAGCCTCCGCAGCAGGCTGGTTTCCCTGTAACTGGGGCTCCTTTGGATGCTCCAGTTACAGTGGAAATAGTACAAAAAAAGTCACTTATTATCTCCCAAAGGTCTTTCAGTGACCTCTTGGGGACAAATTATGTGGTAAAAATATATTTTAAAAAAAAGTTAAAAAATGATTTAAAAAAATTTGAAAACTAAATAAATAAAAAAATATATAAAAATAAAAAGGAAAAGTGCTTAATAAAAGAGAGTGTTCACTGTCCCTCCCCAGTCTTTTTATGAAAAAGTGCAAAATTTAAAAAAGTGACAGTGTCCCCCAAGGTATTTTTATGACCTCTTGGGGGACATATTATGTAGCAGAAATATATATAGTTAAAAAAAAATATATACACAAAAGAAAAAACACCCACACCAATCAAAACCGTCACCATTACCGCCCCATTCACGTGAAACTTTTCATATTATATAGCAAAATACACAAAATAGAGAACTAATTATAATAATTTATTTTGGTGTCAGTTTGCATATTTAAAGAATAAGGAGCTATAGTTTGAAAAAATATATACTTTTAAAAAATATTTTGTACAGTTTCCCCCAAATAAAAATTGTTGCAAAAATGATCATGGTAGTCCAACAAATAAGAGAGTTACAATCGTTTGAACCACCATGCGCGCTAAATCTCAAAAATGTGTCTGGTCATTAAGGCCTTTTCGGGCCTGGTCATTCAAGCGTTAACCAATAGGCGCCTTCCCCACTAGCAAGGTAATGTGCTTACTGGTTACTGCAGGACGCCTATTATGGTGATAACCAGTGAGCTCCGTCCTCTGCAGTGAAGGAAAATGCTGATTTATAAATAGGGGGCAGGATGGAAGGAAATATCACCACTTTTCCGGTAAAAAATGATTTTTAACAAGTTCCTGCAGCATGGCCTCTGAAATAGAAAATTCATAATTACCTGCTCCACTCCGCTCTGGTCCTCTGCGCTTCCCTTTATCTTCCGGTTCCTGCTCTGTTTACAGGCTTCTTGACTGGCTTCAGCAGTGACACGCTGCTTGTGGCCACATCACTGCGTAAGCCAGTCATTGGCTGGAGTGGTGTATGACCATGTCCATGCACTGCCAGGTGTAAACAGTGGGGGCAGTTCGAAGGACCGGAGCAGCGGGGAGCAGGTAAGTATAACTCTTCGGTTTCAGGGGCTATGCTGCAGCACGATATTTGGGACAATTACTGGGAACAAGTGTTCATAAGGAGCGCTCATATCTTATATCTGGCAAGTAAAATCGGCAGCTGATCAGTCGATAAACAAGGAATTGCTCATTTATCGGCTGATTTGCATATTTTATCAGGATGAAAGATGTCCGATTATCTGCAGCACGACTGTGGTAGCGATCATTCCTCCCCAGTCACTTTGCACTGGCTTGTGTAATAGGCAGATGAGCGCCGATCAACATTTTTTTATTTGCGGCCCCTTGAAATAGAGCGATGTGACAATGCGGCCCCCAGACCAAAAAAGGTTGTGCACCACTGGTCTAAACGTAAGACAGCAAGGAAGCGGACTTACATTTAGAAGCAGCGGTGGATCTGCCGGCTCCTCTTCATAACTTCGGCGGATCCACCGCCAGATATAGGGGTTATTAAAACCGATGTCTAAAATGCCGGTCTTAATAAATGACCCCCATAGTTGGGATAACAGGGGATACTACATTGCAGAGCCAGATACCAGAACGGAGAATGAGGCATGGAGAAAACTGTGTCATGCAGAGAAGAAACACTCTAGTTCTTCATCTGAAGCCGGCGGTCCATGAGTATATGGGGCAGCGGAAACCCCTCTCCCCAGAAGACTGACTCATTCTGGAGACCAGACAGAAATGTTACACAAGAGCTTACACCCAACAGCTCTCCCCCAGTAATAACCGCATGGATTGGAATGAGTTACATGGCATTCACCCTACGTCCGGTGTAGGGGTGAGCAAATGAATTTGCCTCAGTCTTCACCTATGAGGAGCTGTGCGCACCTGCCTGTCGACTGTCAGGGCCGGACACCTAGCTCAGCCCTGATGATCTGGGCCTTGTGCCGCTGCTCTGAGTAGTGACGCCGGTACTGAACCTCAAATTAGTCTTCAGGAGCAGCGACTGCACTTGCACCGCTACCCAGCAGTGTTTTGTGGCGCATGCGCAGTTGCTTCCCTCAAAGACGAATTTGAGCTCTGGATTGTCAGGGCCAGCCCTGTCAATCAACAGGCAGGTGGGCGCTTCTTCACCTCACCGGTGAAGAACTCCTGCTAATGAGATGAATCGATTCGTTAGAATCGAGTCGCTGATCCCTAATCCAGGGCTAATTACTATTGATTCTGTGAAGATAGACCCAGGCCATACAGTCAGCTACATAGACCAGAGCGGAGACGCTGCGTCACGACTCTATGAGACCAGACCCTCCGGTAATTTCATAGTGCAGTCACACAGCACTTCATCTGCTTCATCTTACCATTTGCCTGGACACTTCTATACAGCTCCCAGTCTATAGGGAACCTTAATAAATACAGGAGCCATTAATTCTGGATGAATTTCCATCCTCTCCAACCAGATGCCCTAATTGTGTAAATTAAATGCAGGCTGCGTCTCTGAGACACCGGAGTTATACAGATGCGTAACAGGCCATACATTATATATTAACCTCTTATGTGTGCCACAAAACCGTGTAACTGCACAGCAAAATCCAAACCGACCTAAGAGCTTGCATTCTAGCAGGGCGGGTTTAAAACAAGTAAAATATTGTTAGAGGTCGAGGAGCTGTACAAGAGTTGAGCATTTTGCAAATGCTTTACTCATTTTGCACCACATTTAGGCCTCATGCACACGACCGTTGTTTGGGTCCGCATCCGAGCCGCCCCATTCATTTCAATGGGGCCGCAAAAAATGCGGACAGCACTCCGTGTGCTGTCCGCATCCGTGGCTCCGTTCCGCACCCCCGCTAAAAAAAATATAACATATTCTATTCTTGTCCGCGCTTTGCCGACAAGAATAGGCATTTATATTGCCTGTACGGAGACACAGAGAGAAACCCCACAGAAGCACTCCGATCCCTTACGGCTGCCATTCCAACACTGCTCCGGTCTCTGCACTTCCTGGTCCCAGGCTTGACACACCCTGTCAGCCAATCACAAATATGGGGGAACTGCTCAAACCCCAAACACTGTAGCGTGTTTTTCATTGGGGGAGCAGCCCCACCGCATGTGGACCGCAGCAAACGACCATCCCCAGCAAAAAATGCGTACAATGGAGGATGTCGGCGCGGTCCACATGCACCACAAAGGCATCCTACACAAAACGGAGCATTGTGCGGATGAAAATATAATATAAATCACAGAAAGAAATGCACCAAACGGATATGCCACTGACTATACTAGCTAGCCATACAAGCCTGACAGGAATATATTGGCAAAAGTCTCAGCTTTTAATATCTGCTTGTATGGCTAGCTAGTATAGTCAGTGGTATATCCGTTTGGTGCATTTCTTTCTGTGATTTATATTATATTTTCATCCGCACAATGCTCCGTTTTGTGTAGGATGCCTTTGTGGTGCATGTGGACCGCGCCGGCATCCTCCATTGTACGCATTTTTTGCTGGGGATGGTCGTTTGCTGCGGTCCACATGCCACTATATTTCTGTGATTCTGTATTCAGAATGCTATAATTTTCCCTTATAACCATGTTATAAGGGAAAATAATACAATCTACAGAACACCGATCCCAAGCCCGAACTTCTGTGAAGAAGTTCGGGTTTGGGTACCAAACATGCGCGATTTTTCTCACGCGAGTGCAAAACTCATTACAATGTTTTGCACTCGAGCGGAAAAATCGTGCATGTTCCCGCAGCGCACCCGCACATTTTCCCGCAACGCCCGCGTGAAACCACTTCTTTTTTCTGGAACGCACCAAAGTCATGCACCATTGTCTGTTTCTGTCTCAAGCTCATCCATGAATATTTAGATGCAGTATATCCATGTTTTGCAGATGAAAATCAGAAGGGACGTCTGAATCTAGTTTCACATCAGCGTGTTCAGTCCAGGAAGCACAAAAGGAAGCGAAGCGAGATTCAGATGCTTAATCCGAAGTCGCTTCGTTCAAAACTTTGGAATAATACTGTATGGAGTTCCATCTCTGTATAGTATTAGAATGTATGGGCTTCCAGGAGCCGAAGTTAGTTATTGACGAAGTTGTGCGTGATTTCGTTGAATAACTTCGGTAGTTGATTTTTAAAGTGGAAAACCGCTTCACAACGTGAAAGCGAACTCGGCTTCGGTTCAGACTAGTACCTCGGAACTAAAGCAGAGTTCGGTTCCAAGGTTTTCCACGTTAAAAATCAATTATCTAAGTTATTCAACAGCGACTTCGTGAATAACTTATTTAGTCTCATCGGAGCCCATACATTCTAATACTGTATGGAGACGGATCTCCGTACAGTACTATTCCAAAGTTTTGAACAAAGCGACTTTGGATTAAGCATCCGAAGCTCAATTCTAAATACAATCTGTGCTGCGGTATCACTGGATACGTTGAGAGATTCCCCATACTGGAGTCTGGAGAAGACTGGCCCAACGCCTTGGAAGAGCTATATCAGACATACAGTGTTAGCGGTCACCCAGCTTTCCCAGGTACATTAAATACACATAATGAAACGTGAATGGAAGGTATTGAAGCACTTACGATCAGCAGACATAGGGGGTCATTTATATATTAGGCGCATTTCTGGCACCGATTTCAGCGCAATGGTTAGTTGCACCACAATCTGCGACTTTCCTCCGCTCACTCCAGGTCTAAAAAAAAAGTGGGTAGGGAAGGCGCAGGGAGGCTAGTCTCATTCACCACTTTCTACACCTGTTTTAGGCGTAGAAAATGGTCTAAACCAGGGGGTGCACAACCTGCGGCCCGCGGGCCGCATGCGGCCCCCAGAGCCATGGTTTGCGGCCCCCGCCCTGCTGGCCAGAAACACAGCTGATCCTGCAATCAGCTGTGTTTCTGCACAGAGCGCCGCACAGCAGATGGATCACAGGTTTTGCTCCTGCACTGTAGCAGGATCAGAAAGGGTCCCCGGCTATTAGTGAGAGCAGGGAAGCCGAGGAGAAGACAGAAGCGCTTTATTAGCACTTCTGCCTTATCCTCTATGAGCGCTCTCAGTGTGGACCCAGCGATCACGTGATCGCTGGGTGTCTCAGGAACAGAGGAGCGCTGCCCTGGTACAAAGCCTCCGCAGCAGGCTGGTTTCCCTGTAACTGGGGCTCCTTTGGATGCTCCAGTTACAGTGGAAATAGTACAAAAAAAGTCACTTATTATCTCCCAAAGGTCTTTCAGTGACCTCTTGGGGACAAATTATGTGGTAAAAATATATTTTAAAAAAAAGTTAAAAAATGATTTAAAATTTTTTTTAAAATAAATAAATAAAAAAATATATAAAAATAAAAAGGAAAAGTGCTTAATAAAAGAGTGTTCACTGTCCCTCCCCAGTCTTTTTATGAAAAAGTGCAAAATTTAAAAAAGTGACAGTGTCCCCCAAGGTATTTTTATGACCTCTTGGGGGACATATTATGTAGCAGAAATATATATAGTTAAAAAAAAATATATACACAAAAGAAAAAACACCCACACCAATCAAAACCGTCACCATTACCGCCCCATTCACGTGAAACTTTTCATATTATATAGCAAAATACACAAAATAGAGAACTAATTATAATAATTTATTTTGGTGTCAGTTTGCATATTTAAAGAATAAGGAGCTATAGTTTGAAAAAATATATACTTTTAAAAAATATTTTGTACAGTTTCCCCCAAATAAAAATTGTTGCAAAAATGATCATGGTAGTCCAACAAATAAGAGAGTTACAATCGTTTGAACCACCATGCGCGCTAAATCTCAAAAATGTGTCTGGTCATTAAGGCCTTTTCGGGCCTGGTCATTCAAGCGTTAACCAATAGGCGCCTTCCCCACTAGCAAGGTAATGTGCTTACTGGTTACTGCAGGACGCCTATTATGGTGATAACCAGTGAGCTCCGTCCTCTGCAGTGAAGGAAAATGCTGATTTATAAATAGGGGGCAGGATGGAAGGAAATATCACCACTTTTCCGGTAAAAAATGATTTTTAACAAGTTCCTGCAGCATGGCCTCTGAAATAGAAAATTCATAATTACCTGCTCCACTCCGCTCTGGTCCTCTGCGCTTCCCTTTATCTTCCGGTTCCTGCTCTGTTTACAGGCTTCTTGACTGGCTTCAGCAGTGACACGCTGCTTGTGGCCACATCACTGCGTAAGCCAGTCATTGGCTGGAGTGGTGTATGACCATGTCCATGCACTGCCAGGTGTAAACAGTGGGGGCAGTTCGAAGGACCGGAGCAGCGGGGAGCAGGTAAGTATAACTCTTCGGTTTCAGGGGCTATGCTGCAGCACGATATTTGGGACAATTACTGGGAACAAGTGTTCATAAGGAGCGCTCATATCTTATATCTGGCAAGTAAAATCGGCAGCTGATCAGTCGATAAACAAGGAATTGCTCATTTATCGGCTGATTTGCATATTTTATCAGGATGAAAGATGTCCGATTATCTGCAGCACGACTGTGGTAGCGATCATTCCTCCCCAGTCACTTTGCACTGGCTTGTGTAATAGGCAGATGAGCGCCGATCAACATTTTTTTATTTGCGGCCCCTTGAAATAGAGCGATGTGACAATGCGGCCCCCAGACCAAAAAAGGTTGTGCACCACTGGTCTAAACGTAAGACAGCAAGGAAGCGGACTTACATTTAGAAGCAGCGGTGGATCTGCCGGCTCCTCTTCATAACTTCGGCGGATCCACCGCCAGATATAGGGGTTATTAAAACCGATGTCTAAAATGCCGGTCTTAATAAATGACCCCCATAGTTGGGATAACAGGGGATACTACATTGCAGAGCCAGATACCAGAACGGAGAATGAGGCATGGAGAAAACTGTGTCATGCAGAGAAGAAACACTATTTCTTCATCTGGAGCCGGCGGTCCATGAGTATATGGGGCAGCGGAAACCCCTCTCCCCAGAAGACTGACTCATTCTGGAGACCAGACAGAAATGTTACACAAGAGCTTACACCCAACAGCTCTCCCCCAGTAATAACCGCATGGATTGGAATGAGTTACATGGCATTCACCCTACGTCCGGTGTAGGGGTGAGCAAATGAATTTGCCTCAGTCTTCACCTATGAGGAGCTGTGCGCACCTGCCTGTCGACTGTCAGGGCCGGACACCTAGCTCAGCCCTGATGATCTGGGCCTTGTGCCGCTGCTCTGAGTAGTGACGCCGGTACTGAACCTCAAATTAGTCTTCAGGAGCAGCGACTGCACTTGCACCGCTACCCAGCAGTGTTTTGTGGCGCATGCGCAGTTGCTTCCCTCAAAGACGAATTTGAGCTCTGGATTGTCAGGGCCAGCCCTGTCAATCAACAGGCAGGTGGGCGCTTCTTCACCTCACCGGTGAAGAACTCCTGCTAATGAGATGAATCGATTCGTTAGAATCGAGTCGCTGATCCCTAATCCAGGGCTAATTACTATTGATTCTGTGAAGATAGACCCAGGCCATACAGTCAGCTACATAGACCAGAGCGGAGACGCTGCGTCACGACTCTATGAGACCAGACCCTCCGGTAATTTCATAGTGCAGTCACACAGCACTTCATCTGCTTCATCTTACCATTTGCCTGGACACTTCTATACAGCTCCCAGTCTATAGGGAACCTTAATAAATACAGGAGCCATTAATTCTGGATGAATTTCCATCCTCTCCAACCAGATGCCCTAATTGTGTAAATTAAATGCAGGCTGCGTCTCTGAGACACCGGAGTTATACAGATGCGTAACAGGCCATACATTATATATTAACCTCTTATGTGTGCCACAAAACCGTGTAACTGCACAGCAAAATCCAAACCGACCTAAGAGCTTGCATTCTAGCAGGGCGGGTTTAAAACAAGTAAAATATTGTTAGAGGTCGAGGAGCTGTACAAGAGTTGAGCATTTTGCAAATGCTTTACTCATTTTGCACCACATTTAGGCCTCATGCACACGACCGTTGTTTGGGTCCGCATCCGAGCCGCCCCATTCATTTCAATGGGGCCGCAAAAAATGCGGACAGCACTCCGTGTGCTGTCCGCATCCGTGGCTCCGTTCCGCACCCCCGCTAAAAAAAATATAACATATTCTATTCTTGTCCGCGCTTTGCCGACAAGAATAGGCATTTATATTGCCTGTACGGAGACACAGAGAGAAACCCCACAGAAGCACTCCGATCCCTTACGGCTGCCATTCCAACACTGCTCCGGTCTCTGCACTTCCTGGTCCCAGGCTTGACACACCCTGTCAGCCAATCACTGGCTGAGCTGGTGACCACTGAGACTAGAGACTGGCTGAGCAGACAAGCCAAGCCATTTCCTGTGTGTCAAGCCAGGGACTGGGAAGTGGAGCAACGGGGACCACAGCAGAGTTGGAAAGGCGGGGGATTAATGAGGGTATTGATTTTGTTTTATTTTTTTTATTTATAACCCATTCTGCCTGTTTTTATTTATTCCCCTGGAAAACGCCTTTAAAAGGCCTGTGGCACTTGATAAATTTGGCGCTTCTTACTTCAGCACGCTCCTCATTAAGACAGTTGTATGAAAGCTAAGGATTGTAATCTATAGTCTATCTACAGAAAACCAATTAAACCAGTGACAAAACTATAATTTCCAGCATTCCAAATGGTAGCGTCTACATTCTCCAACGAGGAGATTTTATCTTAGAATTTCCAAGTCCTGATTCCGCAACCTAGAAAAGCCAATAATGGAGGGACGGTCCAGGAGGAATAAACAATCTCACTTCCTGGGGATGCCTTTGTATATCTTAGTAGCTCTCACTCCGGGTGTGTCACATAAACACATTGTTACTTACATCATAAGTCACCAGCTGATCCTTATAGGACACTGAAGAAAGTGTGAAGATACACCCACCCCTCCCCCACCTCACAACTACACCCAAACGGATTCAAGGGATCAAAGGCCGGTGTCATCAAAATTTTTTATTTTTACTAATTAAAACCAGATATCAACACGTAGTCCCTTTTTCTGATTGTAGGTATTATTATTGTATTTTCTGTATGTTATGGGGATGACCATCTTACCTGCGCTTCTAACAGCATTCAGGGATATGCTTTACAGTAGCCACATGGACCATAGGCCACAATAGACGGTAAATGTTCACTGACTTCTTTGTGAGAGTGTAGTGGGCATGCTCTATGACCCTTGCAGAGGTCACTGTGCAGGGAGGTAGAGGAGGTGGGCTGTGACCATCACCTGTTGTGGACGTTAGATCTTGTGTTATCTCTCTATATACAGTATTTTTCGCCCTATAAGACGCATTCTTGTGTCAGTGTGTCTTATGGGGCAAACACTAATGAGCGCTTCCATTATGGATGTGAGGAGCGACGACCGCCGGAAAGAAGAGGTAAGTAAATATATTTTTTTTAAATCTGATCTGAGCATGGGGGTCATTCACATGGAGGTCTGATCTGAGGTCTGATTGGGGGACTTATGGAGGTCTGTCTTGGGGACTTATTGAGGTTTGATCTGAGGTCTGATTGGGGGGTCATTCACATGGAAATCTGATTTAAAGTCTAATTGGGGGACTTGTTGTAGTCTAATCTGAGGTCTGATTGGGGGTCATTCACATGGAGGTCTAATCTGAGGGTCTGATTGGGAGAGTTATTAACATTGGAGGTCTGTTCTGAGGTCTGATTAACATTGGGGGTCTGAGCTGAGGTCTTTTTTTCTTATTTTACTCCTGTAAAACCTAGGTGCGTCTTATGGGCAGGTGCATCTTATAGGGCAAAAAATACGGGTATATATTTTGCCTGTCGCGGTAATCCTGCCTGTGATGACAATGAGACGACTGCTGAGAAGTCATCTCTACAGAACAGGAAGTGTCAGCCTATTATAAGGCTCAGGGGCTGGAGTGAAAAGTGCAAGATTTTAGCATATTTTTAAAATATAGATGATGACATGTGCAATTAAAAGTATGACCAAAAATTTGCTAAAACATTTTTAACATAAATTAAACGTGAATGGGATTCTTTCCGCATTTTTTGAAAACACTAATGTCAGGTGCCACGAGTGCCCCCCTCCTTCCCCAACATTTGAGCGGGGTTTCCAGAACCAGAAAAAATAATGTGTCCAACACGTTCGGGAAGTTCAGGATCGCTGATGATTTACATATCAATGATTGCAGAGCACTTCAATAAACTTTCTGACGTCACAGTCAATTCCAATAAATCAGAAGTATTAAAGGAGACTTAGAAATTGATGGCTTGTCCTTGGGATAGGTCATCCATATCAGATCGGTTTGGGTCTGACAGCTGGCACCCCACCGATCAACTGTTTTGGGCAGCTGCTGGCACTGAAAACTATACAGTGGGCAGAGGGTTCTGTGTACCGTGTAGTTTCCGATGCCAGTGTACTGCAGCCCAGCTCCAATTCACTGCAGTAGCCCAGCACGGACACTACACAGTGGATGGAACCTTCTCCTTCCGGCTCCATCCACTGTATAGCCTCCAATGCTGGTGGCTGCCCAAAGCAGCTGATCAGTGGGGTCCATGATCTTATATTGATGACTTAAGGCCCCTTTCACACTGGCGAGTATTCCGCGCGGATGCGATGCGTGAGTTGAACGCATTGCACCCGCACTGAATCCTGACCCATTCATTTCTATGGGGCTGTGCACACGAGCGGTGATTTTCACGCATCACTTGTGCGTTGCGTAAAAATCGCAGCATGCTCCTCTTTGTGCGTTTTTGACGTAACGCAGGCCCCATAGAAATGAATGGGGTTTGCGTGAAAATCGCATGCATTCGGATGCGGTGCGATTTTCACGCACGGTTGCTAGGAGACGATCGGGATGGAGACCCGATCATTATTATTTTCCCTTATAACATGGTTATAAGGGAAAATAATAGCATTCTGAATACAGAATGCATAGTAAAATAGCGCTGGAGGGGTTAAAAAAAATAAAGAATTATTTAACTCACCTTAATCCACTTGATCGCGCAGCCGGTATCTCATTCTGTCTTCATCTTAGCTCTGTGCAGTAGCAGGACCTGTGGTGACGTCACTCCGGTCATCACATGGTCCATCACCATGGTAAAAGATCATGTGATGACCGGAGTGACGTCACCACATGTCCTGTTGCTGCACAGAGCTAAGATGAAGACAGAAGGAGATGCCGACTGCGCGATCAAGTGGATTAAGGGGAGTTAAAAAAAAATAGTGAAGAAATTCGGGTTTGGGTACCAAACATGCGCGATTTTTCTCACGTGAGTGCAAAACACATTACAATGTTTTGCACTCGCACGGAAAAATCGTGCATGTTCCCGCAACGCACCCGCACATTTTCCTGCAACGCCTGTCTGAAAGAGCCCTAAAGCATCAGAAAACCCCTTTAAATATCACCATTCCTGAATGGGACGCTCTCTCTCTAAGTTTTCTTCCCCCTTAACATGGGCTAAATCATCAATAATATTCCACTCTTAGCAGAAATTAGGAATTTAACGCAGACCTATGATATCCCCCTAATATCGTAGATGGGAACCATGCGCTTAAGGGTCCATTCACACGTCCGTTGTTTCTTTCCTGATCTGTTCCGTTTTTGCGGAACAGATCTGGACCCATTCATTTTCAATAGGTCCTGAAAAAAATCGGACAGCACAATGTCAGATTTTTTTTTCAGGACCCATTGAAAATGAATGGGTCCAGATCTGGTCCAGATCTGTTCCGCAAAAACGGAACAGATCAGGAAAGAAACAACGGACGTGTGAATGGACCCTAAGGCCACATTCCCACGACCATGGGGCCACGGTGCCCGTGTTGCGGACCACAAACCGCGGGTTTGCAAAGCACAGGCACCACCCGTGTGTGCTCTGCATTGTGGTGACTTCAATGGGTCCACAATCCACACCCGGAAGCCCACGGAAGTGGTCGGCAACACAGGCACGGCGGCCCACGGTTGTGTGAATACAGCCTAAAATATATATACAGGTATATCATGCCTAAGATTTTGTATATGTTTCAAATGGTGCCCATCTCTCTTCCAAAATCTTTTCTCATTTAATTTGCTGAATCCTACGTTTCTGTGTAAAAACAAAAGACCTCCTCTAGCACATAGCTTACTTATTGAGGAAAGAACTTGTGGGTGTATGGTCCCCCCCCAATGTCCTGCCTTATTATAAAGCTGGGCAATTAAAACCGCACGCAGACGGCCGTAGTTTTGGACTGCTTATGATCCATCGTATATCCACTCATTTATTATGGAATATAGTTGATCAGCAGTAGTGACAGGACCCTTATTCTGGACATGATGAGACGGTCAGATCTCTCATGTAACGAGCAGATACACACAGATAGATCATTATCCTGGAAACCACAATAGGCTGAAGAACATGGAATGCAAGATACAGATTCTGTTCCATCAATGCAGGACAGAACAGGTGGCCTCCTTATGAGTGGTCTGCTGAGCAATGAACACCAAGGGTCTATGTATTATAGAGGTGACACCTGTAGATACTATGGGGCCAGTATACATGTGATGCCCCAGCCTAGGGTGCCCACATCCCCCCCATTATCACTGACAGTGTGGGTGCTCATACTTCTTGTAGCCGTGTATCTGTTGCTTTCTATGCACATGTTGCCTCTACCCCTCTGCTCGCCGATACAGTCAAAACTCTGCATGCAAAAATATATAAAAACAAACATAAAATTATGTATAAAAATCAGCAAGTAAATAAAATATCTGCAACTGAAATGCTGAGCACAGGGTTTGCCTTCTCTTGGCAATAACCAGCTTTCCTACATGAAGATTAGTAGACGGATCAATTGGAAAGTGATGAGCTTCTGTCTCTGACAGGCGTTACACCTGGGGAGGGGTCTGGAGCGAGCAGAGGCGGACAGGGAGGGACATGGGAGAGACCGTGCATGGGCTAAACAGATGTGGGATGATAGCAGATAATGATGGTGAAAGGTACAGGGAGGTACCCTGCACAGAGAGGAGAGACCCTGGTGATCATCCAGAGGTGAGAGCACATTTACTACAACCACCATCATCCACCAACTGGGCTTCATTCTGGGGGGCACAGGGGCATCTATAGGGGGCACGTCTCAGCAGACACAGAGAATGCAAGGAAGGTAACAGAATGATCCGCTGTGTGTAGATAAAATGTGAAACTTCATATGGAAAGGGAATGGTAGCATAGGGTGAGAGATGAAGACATGTCACTGTGTGTTACATAGGACTGCAGGTAACATCTACTACATTATCTGTACTCAGAGAGTTGTCACTGTTATCTGTGGTGTTACATAGGACTGCAGGTAACATTTACTATATTATCTGTACTCATACAGATATCACTGTGTTGTCTGTTGTTTTACATAGGACTGCAAGTGACATCTACTACGTTATCTGTACTCAAAGTTATCACCGTGTAATCTGTGATGTTACATAGGACTGCAGGTAACATCTACAACATTATCTGCATTTACTTATCAATGTTGCATGTGGTGTTACATAGGACTGCGGGTAACATTTACTGTATTTTATGTATTCAGAGAGTTATCACTGTGTTATCTGTGGTGTTACATAGGACTGCAGGTGACATCTTCTACATTATGTGTTCTCAGAGTTATCACGGTTTGTTATTTCATGGTGTTACATAGGACTGCAGGTAAAATGTACTACATTATCTGTATTCAGAGTTATCACTGTGTTATCTGTTGTATTACATAGGACTGCAGGTAACATCTACTACATTATCTGTACTCAGAGAGTAATCACTGTTATCTGTTGTGTTACATAGGACTGCAGGTAACATCTACTACATTATCTGTATTCAGAGTTATCACTGTGTTATCTGTTGTATTACATAGGACTGCAGGTAACATCTACTACATTATCTGTATTCAGAGTTATCACTGTGTTATCTGTTGTGTTACATAGGACTGCAGGTGACATCTTCTACATTATCTGTACTCAGAGAGTTATCACTGTGTTATCTGTTGTGTTACATAGGACTGCAGGTGACATCTTCTACATTATCTGTACTCAGAGAGTTATCACCATGTTCTTTGGTAGCAAAACAATGATAAATGAAGTTCCAGCGCTGCAAAGTAATTGTTGTGTCGCTTGTCTCTTTATTCGTGGCAGCAAAGTTACAGCATGTAGATCAAAACCTCACACTCCAACACTATGGACGTCATCACTGTGTTATCTGTGGTGTTACATAGGACTGCAGGTGACATCTACTACATTATCTGTGTGTTTTGATTACAGATAATGTAGATGTTATTTGCAGTCCTATGTAACACCAAAGATAACACAGTGATGAGGTCTCATGCACACAACCATATTTTCAGTTCTGATCTGATCCACGCTATTTGAGGATCGGAAGCGGACCCATTCATTTCCATGTGATGTCCACATCCGTATGTCCGTTTTGCCGCCTCACAAAAAAGATAGAACATGTCCTATTCTTGTCCGTAGACAAAGCATAGGACATCTCTACAGCTGTTTTTTTTTAAATGGCGGCATGCACTTGACCGGTATCCGTGTTTTGCAGATCCACGATTTGCATACCACAAAGCATAGTCGTGTGCATGAGGCCTGACTCTCTGAGTACACATAATGTAGTAGATGTTACCTGCAGTCCTATGTAACACCACAGATAACACAGTAATAACTCTGAATACAGATAATGTAGTAGATGTTACCTGCAGTCCTATGCAACACTATAGATAACACATTGTTACCTGAAGTCCTATGTAACAACATAGGTAAAAATGATAACTCTCTGAGTACACATAATGTAGTGGATGTTACCTGCAGTCCTATGTAACGCTACAGTTAACACAGTGCTAACTCTAAGTACAGATAATGTGGTACATGTGACCTGCAGTCCTATGTAACATCACAGATAACAGTGATAACTCTGAGTACAGATAATGTAGTACATGTTACCTTCAGTCCTATGTAACAACATAGATAACAGTGATAACTCTCTCAGTACAGATAATGTAGATGTCACCAACATCCCTATGTACCCTTATAACACAGTGACATCTCTGAGTAAAGATAATGTAGTAGATGTCACCTGCAGTCCTATGTAACAGCACAGATAACACAGTGACAACTCTCTGAGTACAGATAATATAGTAGATATTACCAGCAGTTCTATTGCAAAACCACAGATAACAGTGATAACGGAGTACAGATAATGTAGTAGATGTTACCTGCAGTCCTATGTAACACCACAGATAACACTAGTAACTCTCAGAGTACAGCTAATATAACAGATATTACCAGCAGTCCTAAGTGAAGCCACAAATAACACAGTGATAACTTATCGAGTGCAGATTACGTAGTAGATTTTACCTGCAGACCTACAGACAATGCATGATAACTATAGATAATGTAGAAGATGTAACCCGCAGTCCTATGTAACACATCATAATGCCACCATTAGCAGAACTGCAATGTTTGATATTACTCTTTACCAAATGATAAACTCAGGTCTGCTACATCTGTGTATGTCACACCGTATCCACTCCATCCTGTATCTAGACGGCAACCCGTAAATCCCCTTCTCTAGCTTTAGTGCTGCCCGCGGCTTGCCCAGGTTGGTATCCCCTCTCCCTCTATCGTGATACCTTTCTGTGGTTCCGGCATTCTCTCTCCTCCTGATCATTTGGGGGTTAAGTGATCCTGAAAACCCCATCTTTACCTTCTGAGGACATGAGTGGTTTGCTAAGTGCTTCTGCATATTGACTGTGCATACATTACACCGCCAATGCAATCACTCATTTGCAGGCAACTCAGGGGCGGCCAGTGGATTAGTTAACACTTGCAGAAAGGATTTTGTGAATTTCATCGTACACCCGTGATAATTAAGACATTGCACTGAACATCTTTACGAACTGAGACACGGAACCCAAAAAATAGTCAATATTTACAACTACATTCTCCTATACACCTAGGAGAGAAACGTAAATCTCCTAGAACAGTGGTGGGCAACCTTATTAGTAAAATGAGCCAAATATCGACAAAACAGCAATTTTTATTTTTTTGAGAGCCACATTTTTTAAACTTCAAATATATAGGAAGGTACATTGTTATTTACTTCATAAGGGTATTCCTAACCATCTGAACATACCTTTCTCAATCCTCGACACTACATCTTCTTTCACTCCACAACGTTTTACCCTATAAGACGCACATAGGTTTTAGAGGAGGACAATATGGAAAAAAATATTTTTCATTACACCTCAGGTCAGACCACTAATCAGAACCTCAATGTTTGAAATCTCTTTTGAAATTTGAAAAAAAAGGAACTCGGGGGTTCTGTACCAACGCAACGCTGTCTTAACAGAGTTTTCTTGAATTTTTATGCACTTGGAAAAGCCGTGCGAAGATTTCTGAATCCATTTACTGTCAGTGTCACTAAATTCAAGGTGGAGTTCTTTTCCCCACTCAGCAACCCAGGGCGGTACGCTAGAATAGCTCTCACTTAGAATCTGCCTATAAATGAGGGTGGTGCATTTATGAGGTAAATTTGGCAGCAGAACATAATTCTCCAACCATGATGGATCAGGGAGAGGGGTAAATTTGGAAATCATAAACTGCCTACAAGCATTCTCAAAGTCATTTCTTTGAATGAAATCTTTACCAAGGGCAGGTACACCCGAGAGGGCAGTATAGAAGTCGGAAGTGATCTGTAACCCTTTCAAATCTCCTAATCTGTGATGTGACATTGATAGCCAAATGTCTGATGGAGATTTAATTTGTGGGAACAGTAGTGTGGGGATAACTGAGATAGGAGCTAAGGGAGAAATCTTGTCCTGAGCAGATGTTAAGACCAAAGACTTATGGCAAATATGCAGCATTCCTCTGGTGAGTACGCTATCTACTTTGGTCCCTTCTCCTGTCCTCTCAGGTGTCCATAACCTATGGAACAATTCCTTACCCAACAGGGCCAATTCTAAATCTACATGCATACAGAATGTCTCTTGTCTGGCCAGTTTAAGCCACCTTTCCAAACTAATAGCCTGTATATAGGTTGATAGGTCAGGGAGGGAGATACCCCCATGTTTCTTTCTTCGGGAAAGAAGGCGAAAGGACATTCTAGTGCGCTTCTTATCCCACAAATAACTGCTCATGATGGATTGTAGTTTATTAATGAAACTAACAGGTACCGATATGGGTAGGGCTCTCAAGGTGTACATTATCAGCGGCAGGATGTAGGTGGTGAGGACATTTTTCCTGCCTAGCCAGGTTAGGAAAGGAGAGCTGCTCTTAGAGAGAATAGAGGTGACTTTGGAGAGTAGCGGGGGGAAATTAAGACTAAACAACAACTTGGGGTCCATCGGGATCGTCACCCCCAAATATTTTATTGCTTGTGTAGGCCACTTGAATGGTGTGAGGGCTTTGACCTTAGTACGCAGGACAGCTGGGAGGGAAACGCCAAGGGCCTCCGACTTATCGAAATTTATCTTAAAATTTGAGATAACCCCAAAAGTTTCGAAAATCTGCATAACCTCCAGCAAAGCCTCTTCAGGATTTGACAACAGGAGCAGTAAATCATCAGGAGCAGTAAATCTGCCTAGTTTCACTCCTTTGATCGTGGGGGATTGGCGGAACTTAAGAAGAAGCGTCTCTAGGGTGAGTACAAACAAGGTGGGGGATAATGGGCATCCTTGACGAGTACCGTTTCTAATTTGGAAGGCGTTCGATAGGGTGCCGTTGACTAGTACTCTCGCAGATGGTGCAGAGTATAGATAGCTCTGATGAGGCCTTCAGGGAAGCCAAAGGCTTGTAGTACTTTCTCCATATAGGCCCAGCTAACCCTATCGAACGCCTTCTCCGCATCTGTGCCCAGGAGTACAAGAGGGGACTTAGATTTGATGGCGTGGGTGATCGCATGTATGACTCTACTGATATTATGCCTACCCTCTCTACCTGCAACGAAACCTACCTGTTCTTCACCCACAAGCCCAGGGAGCAACCCTGACATCCTGCTGTTAAGCAGTTTAGCCCACCACTTCAAATCGGTGTTCAGCAGTGAAATCGGCCTGTAACTTCCACATGCTTCCTTATCCTTCCCTTCTTTATGGATAATCGTTATGTGCGCTTCCTAGGCTTGTGGGGTCAGAGAGCCACCTGTAAGGAGGAGATTGCATGCCGTGACAAAATGTGGGACTAAAATATCTTTATACTTTTTGTAATATGAGCTTGGAAAACCGTCAGGTCCGGGACTCCTGCCTGAAGGGATAGACATTAGAACCTTTTCTACCTCTTCCGTTGTAAACGGTTGAAGCAGCTGATGTATATCGACCTCAGAAATTCTTGGGATGTTAATAGAGCTAAGGAACTCCGACGTGCGTGTCTCGATTTGCTGGCTGGTGAGGGGTATTGGGAGGTTATACAGATTTGAATAAAAGGAGCAAAACTCCTGAGCTATCGCTGGAGTATTAATAAGTCGGGGGCCTGAGGCTGATTTGATGGCTTGAATAAAGGATTTATTTCTTTGGTTCTTAATAAGGTTGGAGACTAACTTAGAACCCCTATTCCCATGAAGGTATTGTTTGAAGCGCAATACGAACATTCAAAAAGTCAGTGACCTTATGCCTCAAGCACTTAAGCAGAACCTCAATGTTAATAAGACCTCCCTGAGATCAGATGTCAGCTCAGACCCCAAAGTAAATGACCCCCTCAATCAGACCTCAGATAAGAGCCCCATGCCTCTCATCATCCCCATTATCAACCATGATGCCTCTCATCATCACCATTATCATCCATGATGCCTCTCATCATCCATGATGCCTCTCATATCCCCCATTATGATTCTCATCACCTCATTGCCTCAGATCAGCCCCAAGTTTCATAAAATAAAAAAGCACTTACCTCTCCGGCTCCTGGATGCCGCTGCTCCTCACCACCCGCGCTCTGTGTTCCTCCTGCTGTCGGCTGTGCTGTGAACTGGCGTGCACAGAGTGACGTCACAGAGCGCCTCACACTGTGCGCAGCCCTGCACAGCCTACAACCGAGGACCAGGAAGCGGTGAGTACAGAGCCTTCACCGCTTCCTGGTCTTCACCCTCCTACCTAATTTTGCTACGGGCAACGAAAATGCTATCGCACTGTACATGTGAGCCCGCACCTGGAAGAGCCAATATCAGGGGGCTAAAGAGCCGCATGTGGCTCTAGAGCCGCAGGTTGCTGACCACTGTCCTAGAACATGGCGGAGATTTATCAACAGAGCCGTAAAATGCCCAAATTACCAAGTCAGCAGAAATAGTGCTAATTACCATGATATAATATATGTGAAGTAACGTGCTGCGCAGGTCAGACACTCCTCTTCCTTACATGGACATTTGCACCTATATTTTGAGCATACAAAAATCTTATTATGCAGAAAAAACCTATTCATCTGCCTTTAGTCTGCATTTTCACACTCACTTAAAGGGATTGTCCAAGTATTTTAAGGCTATGTACATCTCTGGGTGAATTTTTTAATTTATTTATTATTGCATTGTACTTATTTTGAGCTAAAAATAATTTTTTCAATTGGTCTTTATTACAAATATAGAGCCCTTTTTTTCTGTACAGAGCTGAGATGCTCGAGTAGCAGCCTGTGGATTTTCTCTCTTTTCCGTCAGACCAGGAGCAGACAGACTCCTTACCTCTGCTCTCTGACATTATAAACACTCATTATAGCTCAGTTCTTATGTTACCGACAAGAATGTGGCTTAAATAAGTGTTTATGCCCTCTTAGTAGTTTAGAGATGGTTTATTAGATGACGGCACAAAGCAGTCACACAACTAGAAAAACAGTTAACCGTTTGTGACAGAAGGGCTCAATATCTTTAATAAAGGCCAATTGAAAATATTATTTTTAGCCATAAATGAGTAAAATGCAATCATAAACAAAAAATGACTCTGAAAGTGTACATAGCCTTTAACCCCTTCCCGACCTTTGACGTAGTGTTACGTCATGGGAACCACTGAGTTCCCGCAATTTGACTTAATAGTACGTCATCGTGATCGCGCGGGCACCTTAGCGGTGCACGCGCGATCACTGCAGGGGCCTGGCAGTCCGTGGTAGCCGGGCCCCTGCTGTATCCGCCGGCATCGCTGTAAAAGCCAATGCCGGTGGATTAACCCCTTCTATGCCGCGGTCCGCGCTGACCGCGGCATAGAAGAGGTTTGTGTCGGGTGAGGGAGAGCATCGAGTCCCCGCGCTGCTGTGGCGGGGACCCGATGCGACACAAGGCAGCCCGATGCCGTGCAGAGGCTGCCCAATGCCTTGCACGGCATCGGGAACTGCCTTCTACGGGAGCTGAGGAGATCCAGCCTCAGGCCCGTCTCCTAGGCAACCTGTTAGTGTATGACTCAGTGTCATACACTAACAGGCAATGCATTACAATACAGATGTATTGTAATGCATTGCAGAGGGGATCAGACCCGCAAAAGTGAATGTCATAAATAAAGTATAGTGTAAAAAAATAAAAAATAAATAAAGTGTTTTTAATAAAAATTAATAAAGTAATAAAATTAATAAAGTAAAAAAGAAAAAAAAGCCCATTCCCCTTACTTTATAATAAAAAACAGAATGTATCAATAAAACCGTAAATGCAAAAAATTAGCCCCTACCTAAGAGAATCGGTCAAAAAAACTATAGCTCTCAGACTATGAGACACTAAAATATGATTATTTTTTGCTTCAAAACTGCAATTATTGTGCTAAAGTGAAAAAAATATAAAAAGTATACATATTAGGTATCGCCACGTCCGTAACAAACAGCTCTATAAAAATATCACATGACCTAACCACTCAGATGAACACCGTAAAAAAAAAAAAAAATGTCAAAAAAAGGCTATTTTTGTCACATTACATCACAAAAATTGCAACAGCAAGTGATCAAAAAATGTATGCCCCCCAAAATAGTACCAATGAGACCGTCCCTTGATCCCGCAAAAAATGAGACCCTACCTGAGAGAATCGGTCAATAAATAAAAAAGCTATGGCTCTCAGACTATGAGACACTAAAATATCATTATTTCGGTTTCAAAAATGCTATTATTGTGTAAAACTGAAATAAATAAGAAAAAGTTGACATATTAGGTATTGCCACGTGCGTAACGATCTGCTCTATAAAAAAGTCACATGACCTAATCCCTTGGTTAAACACTGTAAAAAAAAAAAAAAGGGCCAAAACATAATTTTATTTGTTACCTTGCCTCACAAAAAACATAATATAGAGGAATAAAAAATCATATGTACATCAAAATAGTACCAATAAAACTGGCACCTTATCCCGTAGTTTCCAAAATGTGGTCACTTTTTGAGTTTCTTCTGTAGGGGTGCATCAGGTGGGCTTCAAATGGGATATGGCATCTAAAAACCAGTTCAGCTAAATTTGCCTTCCAAAAACCATATGGCGTTCCTTTACTTCTGCGCCCTGCCGTGTGCCTGTACAGCAGTTTACGATCACATGTGGGGTGTTTCTGTAAACCGCAGAATCAGGGTTATAAATATTGAGTTTAATTTGGCTGTTAACCTTTGCTTTGCTACTGGAAAAAATAGATTAAAATGTAAAATCTGCCAAAAAAGTGAAATTCTGAAATTTCATCTCCATTTTCCATCAATTCTTGTGGAACACCTAAAGGGTTAAGAAAGTTTGTAAAATCAGTTTTGTATACCTTGAGGGGTGTAGTTTCTAAAATGGGGTCAATTTTGGGTGGTTTCTATTATGTAAGCCTCAGAAAGTGACTTCAGACCTGAACTAGTCCTTAAAAAGTGGGTTTTGGAAATTTTCCGAACAATTTCAAGATTCGTTTCCATACTTCTAAGCCTTCTGACTTCCCCAAAAAATAAAGTGTAATTTTCAAAATGATCCAAACATGAAGTAGACATATGGGGAATGTAATGTAATTACTATTTTGAAGGTATTACTATCTATTATGAAAGTAGAGAAATTGAAATTTGGAAATTTGCAAATTTTTAAAAATTTTGGGTAAATTTGGCATTTTTTTATGAATAAAAATGTTAGTTTTTTTTTTTTACTTATTTTTACCACGGTCATGATGTACAATATGTGACAAGAAAACAATCTCAGTACAAGTATAAATCTGTATAAGTAAAAGTGTTTTAAAGTTATTAACACATAAAGTGACATGTCAGATTTGCAAAAAATGGCCTGGGCAGGAAGGTGAAAACAGGCCCGGGGTTGAAGGGGTTAATACTGATGACCTATCGTAAACATAGGATAGGTCATCAGTATGTGATAGGTAGGAGATTGGCGGAGGCCCGACATCGGGCACCCCTTCTGATCAGCTGTTTGCGCTCCAGTGAGTGCTACGGCCTACTTGCAACTTAGTAAGCACAGCACCGTCCACTGGATAGTGGCTGTGCTTGGTATTGGCGCCCATTCACTTGAAGGGGACTGAGCTGCACCTAGGCTATGTGACCGAAGAAGGTGACATCACTGGCCTAGGAAGAAGCTGTGGTGCTCACATAGCGTCCCGGTCTCTTCAAACAGCTGATCGGTGAGGGTGCTGGGAGTCCCATCGATCAGATACTGATCACCTATCCTAAAGACGGGTCATCAGTATTAAACCCTCTGACGGCCCCTTTTCTGGAATCTCTAGTGCTTGGAGAGCTTTAGAAGTTTTGACAGCATCTATACACCTATCTATGGCACCATATTTGTCAACGTACATACCCCATACAACTGGCATACATACAGTGATATATCTTCCCCATACAGCTCTATGTCTGCGGCTTCCATCATACAGGTGTACAATAAAACTGTCTGCCAAAAGAGTTCAGTGCATGAATTTATACAGTTACCATAGACTGCAATGGAAGCTGTAAAATCTCTTTGCACTGAGCTCCCCCTACTGGAGGTGGCATAAAAATGCAGTGTTTTCATGTTGGGAACAGAGGAAGGAGTTCAGCGTCGAACCCCCCACCCCCGGGCCCCATAGCCGTCAAGTGGTTTGCCTCCATGGAAGGTATGCCACTGCCTCATGCATAACCCAATTATTTGTCTACCTCTACTGACTATGCCATCAGTAATAACTGGCACTCCATATGATATGCCATCACTTTATGATCAATAGGGGTCTGACCACTTGGACCCGGATGAAAGCCCTTTTCAGCTTCACCCCAGCAAAGCAGGTAAAGTCTATGAAGGATCCTTAAAGGGGTCGTCTCACTTCAGCAAATGGCATTTATTATGTAGAGGAAGTTAATACAAGTCACTTACTAATGTATTGTGAATGTCCATATTGCCTCCTTTGCTGGCTGGATTCATTTTTCCATCACATTATATACTGCTCGTTTCCATGGTTACGACCACCCTGCAATCCACCAGTGGTGGTCTTGGTTGCACACTATAGGAAAAAGCACCAGCCTATGCAAGCTCCTACGGTCCGGGCCACTTGAGAGGCTGGCGCTTTTTCCTATAGTGTTCAAGCACGACCACCACTGATGGCTGGGTGGTTGTAACCATGGAAATGAGTAGTGTACAATGTGATGGAACAATGAATCCAGCCAGCAAAGGAAGCAATATGGACAATCACAATACATTAGTAAGTGCCTTGTATTAACTTTCTCTACATGATAAAAGCCTCTTGCTGAAGCGAGACAACCCCTTTAAGGTATGTTCACATGGCAGATTTCCCATATGTATTTCAGTGTATATTCTATTACTAAATCCACGTGGAATCTGCTCTAAATCCGTCTCTTGTTGTTGTCGATGGAAATCTGCCTCATAGTACATATGGCAAGGATTTTTCGGTACACGAATAAGGCTACTTTCACACTTGTGTTGTTAATTCCGGTATTGAGATACGACAGAGGATCTCAATAACGGAAATTAAACGGATCCGTTTTGCTTTTACACACCAGGATGCATCTGTTACGTTTGGATGCGGTTGTGTGAAATGAAAATGGAAAACAAAAACGGATCCGTCACTAAATTTAGAATGCATGAGGACTAAACGGAAATCTCAATGCCGGAAAACAACAAAGTAGCCTTAGAAGTCTATGTTGTGTGCATGGGGTTAAATCCGCGTGCAGATCCGCAGCATTGAGAAACACTAATCCACGGCAGAGATGTGAGGGTCATCCTGAGATTTCGGCCACGGATTCCCGGGACAACATGTGTTCAGTGATTAAGGACCGGTCCTTATATGTATTATGAGGGCATATCCTAGTGATGGCATATCCTATGGATACTGTGGGAAACCCCCCTTTAGGGTAATTCTGTGTTAAATCCATGGCAAAAGCTGCATATGTTCCCGTGAGAATTTTACTCTACGCCTTTCAAATTATGAAATCTGCAGTACAAATTTACATTTTGCTAATTTAAAGTCTGCACTATTGGTACATTTCTGCAGTGGATTTTTTTTTCCTGTAGATGTAGATGATATTTGGTAAAATCTCATCCACTTTGCTGACAAGGGTGGGGAGATTTATCAAGACCAGCAGTCTTGATAGCCCCTGCACCGCCAGAGAATGCACCTAATTTATGACGAGGTGCTTGCCTTGTCCTAAATTAGGCGCATCCTCCGGCAGTCTGTGCGCTTAAAGAGCTGTCGTAGATTTCTAGCTTCATCTGCGCCATTTGTCTCAAGTGTTAACCACACCACTTTTCCACCCTTGCTGTGGAGGAGATCTCTGTATGGAATAGCAGTGGTCTCCTCTGCTAACTAGCAGGTGATTGCCGGGAAGGAACGCTTCTCTCCCGAAAATCATCTGCCACATCGGGCTATGTATTACAGCCTCAAGCCACATTCTTATCAGTAAGATAAGAATTGAGCTATAATGTGTGTTAAGGAGGTCAGAGATCAGGAGCCATGGGAAACAGTAAAAATACAGAGCATGCTACTAGAGAATCTCAAGGCTGTACAGAGAAAGGGGCTCAACATTTTTAATGAAAACCAACTGAAAAAAAATATTCTTAGCTCAAAATGAGTACAATACAATAATAAAAAATAACTGCCTTTAAGGTGGGTTTACACATAGGATTTTGCTGGCAATTTTCTGCAATTTTTGTGGCAGTTTTTCCAACTGCATTTTCTCAGTGTTTTTTTTTTATAAATACCAGCTCCAGAAGTTAGCTGAAGTTCCATGGGAAATATGAAACCCAAGACCCACTGTGCACAGAGACATAGGAGAATGAGTGCAAATCAACCTCTTCTGATTTTGCTGATGGCAACACTTTTTTTCGGTATTTCCAGCATACAATAGAACGGAGGGTGAAATACACCTTTTTAAGATAATGCACTCAGAAAACTTCTGCATTCTTGAAATTCTTCAGTGATTACTTTCAGGATACAAAAAAATAAAATAACATATTGAGCAATATATTGCACAGGTCGCCCCCACACCAAGAATACAGCTACTAAGAAGGGCCTTGCAATGAGTAGTAACGTGCATTTTCATGTGTCTGGTTTCTGTGACGGAATGACTCTGCATCCTGGAAAAAATTATATTTTTGTAGGAAAAAATTATTGTTGCCAGAAATTCAAGCAAGAATTGATTGCCTGGAGACAGCGCTCTGACTCAGTGTGATGTCACCGTCTGTGCACAGGTCTATGAGGGAGGCTCAGGCAATGTACCAGCGATTTATCCATCTGTTTTATGTGCACCCCTCACCTACAACACTGGAGGAAGACAACTTGTGAATGACCCTCATATTTATGGAAGTCATGACTGCCATATGTCTGAATAATATCGCATCTAAGAAGGCAGAGACTGACAACAAGGGATCAGAGCCCTTCAGGAGCTAAAGACCTCAATGGAAAGCAAAGGGGTCTGATGTCCAAGGTGCCCACTGGCAGCTCTGTCTGACAAGAGGCTGCAGAAACAGAATGGAGCAGGGGTGGCATTATCTACTGCACGCTAAGGCTACTTTCACACTTGAGGCAGTGTGATCCGGCAGGCAGTTCCGTCGTCTGAACTGCCCACCGGATCCGCCGATCTGCATGTGACTGAAAGCATTTGTGAGACGCATCCGGATGCGGATCCGTTTCACAAATGCATTGCAAGAACGGATCCGTCTCTCCGCTTGTCATGTGGACAGACGGATCCGTCCTGTATCTTTTTTCACATTTTTGCCGTCCTTCGCATGCGCAGACAGGAAGGACGGCATTCCGGTATTTTGAATGCGGGATCCGGCACTAATACATTCCTATGGGGAAAAATTACGGATCCGGCATTCAGGCAAGTCTTCAGTTTTTTTTCGCCGGAAATAAAACTGTAGCATTGCCTGATCAGTCAAAATGACTGAACTGAAGACATCCTGATGCATCCTGAACGGATTGCTCTCCATTCAGAATGCATGGGGATAAAACTGATCAGTTATTTTCCGGTATAGAGCCCCTGTGACGGAACTCTATGCCGGAAAAGAAAAACGCTAGTGTGAAAGTACCCTAAGTCTGTACATAGCTTGGCTCCATATATACAGTATATTATACTTTCTAACTAAGACTTACAAAATGAATGGTCGATGATCACTAGATGTATTGGTCAGGGAACAGAAGGTATTTGGTGATGTCCTGCAGTTCTCTAAAGAGGTCAGCGGTGTGATAGTCTGCAGAATATACCACTGTATATCATTTAGAAGGTAAAGGGGAAGAGCAATATTCTGCAAATCTATGGCTCTCAGAATATGGAGACACTAAAACATGATTTTTTTTTTGCTTCAAAAATGAAATCATTGTGTAAAACGTACATAAATAAAAAAAGTATACATATTAGGTAACGCAGCATCCGTAATAACTTGCTCTATAAAAATATCACATGATCTAACCAACCCTTCAGATGAATACCGTAAAAAAATAAAAAATAAAAACGGTGTAAAAAAAGCTATTTTTTGTCACCTTACACCATAAAAAGTGTAATAGCAAGCGATCAAAAAGTCACACACACTACCTGTCTGAGGGTTATTGTGTGTCTTTAAATATGTTTAGGCACTAAATTAGTCTACTTTGGCTCACAGGTGTGATTTCCGCATGTTATTGTTGCGTTACTTTATTTTATTTATTTTCTTTTATGTTTTATTCATTATCTGTACACTATCATTTTCTGTATGGATATAATGGTATCTACGCAGTATATATGATCTGCTTTCCGTGAAGCATATTATTTCTGTGCCATTTTATGTATGCTGTAAGATGTACACGATTTCTTTCATTGTGAATAAAATACTTTGAAACTAAAAAGTCACACACACCCCAAAATAGTGCCAATAAAACAGTCATCTCATCCCGCAAAAATCATGCCCTACCCAAGGTAATCGCCCAAAAACAGAAAAAATGATGGCTCTCAGACTATGGAAACACTAAAACATGATTTTTTTTGTTTAAAAAAAAAGAAATCATTGTGTAAAACTTACATAAAAAAAGTATACATATTAGGTATCGCCGCATCCGTGACAACCTGGTCTATAAAAATATCACATGATCTAACCTGTCAGGTGAATGTTGTAAATAACAAAAAATTAAAACGGTGCCAAAACAGCTATTTCTTGTAACCTTGCCTAACAAAAAGTGTAATATAGAGCAACCAAAAATCATATGTACCCTAAACCAGTACCAACAAAACTGCCACCCTATTCCGTAGTTTCTAAAATGGGGTAACTTTTTTGGAGTTTCTACTCTAGGGGTGCATCAGGGGGGCTTCAAATGGGACATGGTGTAAAAAAAAAAGTCCAGCAAAATCTGCCTTCCAAAAACCGTATGGCATTCCTTTCCTTCTGCGCCCTGCTGTGTGCCTGTACAGCGGTTTACGACCACATATGGGGTGTTTCTGTAAACTATAAAATCGGGGCCATAAATATTGAGTTTTGTTTGGCTGTTAACCCTTGCTTTGTTACTGGGAAAAGTGGATTAAAATGGAAAATTTGCCCAAAAAATTGAAATTCTGAAATTTCATCTCCATTTGCCAATAACTCTTGTGGAACACCTAAAGGGTTAACAATGTTTGTAAAAATCTGTTTTCAATACCTTGAGGGGTGTAGTTTCTTAGATGATCATCATTTATTTCAAGGGTCATGCGACCACAGCGTGGCTTGGATCACCTACTGACTTAATTTTATTCATAAAACTTATACTTTTATTGTTACTATTTAAAATTTAAATTTAAACACTCTAAATTATATTAAAAATCCTCAAGATGAGCGGTGAGAACTGATATACAGATTATGTGTACCTCTACTCCGTGTACACCACTAGGTAGGATAGCTCCTGATAATATTCTCAGGGCTTACCCAATTCCCTACAGCTCTTTCAGCAACTTTATATTTAGTTGCTCATGTATCTCTACTGTGGAGACTCACTGCGCCCATCTGATTCTAAAATCTACAGTATTCCTGCTTCCCTACATGTTTCGCCGAAACTTCGGCGTCCTCAGGGGATATGCAGGTTTAAACCAAAACCTGCATATCCCCTGAGGACGCCGAAGTTTCGGCGAAACATGTAGGGAAGCAGGAATACTGTAGATTTTAGAATCAGATGGGCGCAGTGAGTCTCCACAGTAGAGATACATGAGCAACTAAATATAAAGTTGCTGAAAGAGCTGTAGGGAATCGGGTAAGCCCTGAGAATATTATCAGGAGCTATCCTACCTAGTGGTGTACACGGAGTAGAGGTACACATAATCTGTATATCAGTTCTCACCGCTCATCTTGAGGATTTTTAATATAATTTAGAGTGTTTAAATTTAAATTTTAAATAGTAACAATAAAAGTATAAGTTTTATGAATAAAATTAAGTCAGTAGGTGATCCAAGCCACGCTGTGGTCGCATGACCCTTGAAATAAATGGTGTTATATATTTAAATAGCGTGGCCACCTCCTGTGGGACCTAATAGTCTTTTGCACACATAGTTTCTTAGATGGGGTCATTTTTGGGTGGTTTCTATTATGTAAGCCTCGCATAGTGACTTCAGACATGAACTGGTCCCTAAATATTAGTTTTTTGAAAATTTCAGAAAAATTTCAAGATTTGCTTCTAAATTTCTAAGCCTTGTAACAGCCCCAAAAAATAAAATATCATTCCCAAAATGATCCAAACATGAAGTAGACATATGGGGAATCTAAAGTAATAACAATTTTTTGAGGCATTACTATGTATTATAAAAGTTGAGAAATTGAAACCTGGAAATTTGCAATTTTTTATAAATAAAAATGTTTTTTTTTTTACTTCATTTTACCAGTGTCATGAAGTACAATATGTGACGAAAAAACTGTCTCAGAATGACCTGGATAAGTCAAAGCGTTTTAAAGTTATCAGCACTTAAAGTGACTCTGGTCAGATTTGCAAAAAATGGCCAAGTCCTTAAGGTGAAATAGGGCTGAGTCCTTAAGGGGTGAAAACAATGTACCCGCAAAAAAATAGCTTCTGCGTCCATTCTGTATTTTTCTCACTCCCATCATTATTTTCAAATGTTTTTATTTCAGGCTGACATAAAGTTGTACATACAGTGTGATATGATAAGTAGTACTTTACAGCATCAGAGTAGTATATAGGAGCTATTACGTCAACCTTTCGACACCAGTCGGTTTTTAGAAGGGGGGTGAGGGGGAAAGGAAAGGAGAGGGGAAGGGGAAAGGATGAGTTATGGGGGATTAGTAGTACAAAAACATTAACTTGACTCCTTGCAAACCGCAAGCTGAATAGAACATAACAGCAGCCCAATATGTTCACCTCTCCTGCACAGTTAGGCCCCTTTCACACGGGCGTTGCGGGAAAATGTGCGGGTGCGTTACGGGAACACCCGCGATTTTTTTGCGCGAGTGCAAAACATTGTCATGCGTTTTGCACTCACGTGAAACAAAATCGCGCATGTTTGGTACCTGGTGTAGATTGTATTATTTTCCCTTATAACATGGTTATAAGGGAAAATAATAGCATTCTGAATACAGAATGCATAGAATATAGAATGCATAGTATAATAGAGCTGGAGGGGTTAAAAAAAATAAAAAAAATTATTTAACTCACCTTAGTCCACTTGTTCGCGTAGCCGGCATCTCCTTCTGTGTCCTTTGCTGAACAGGACCTGGGGTGAGCATTAATTACATGAACAGGACCTGTGGTGACGTCACTCCGGTCATCACATGATCCATCACCATGGTAATGGATCATGTGATGACCGGAGTGACATCATCACAGGTCCTGTTCAGCGAAGGAGATGCCGGGCTACGCAAACAAGTGGACTAAGGTGAGTAAAATTTTTTTTTTTTTAACCCCTCCAGCCCTATTATACTATGCAATCTTTATTCAGAATGCTATTATTTTCCCTTATAACCATGTTATAAGGGAAAATAATAATGATCGGGTCTCCATCCCGATCATCTCCTAGCAACCGTGCATGAAAATCGCACCGCATCCGCACTTGCTTGCAACCCCATTCATTTCTATGGGACCTGCGTTGTGTGGATTATTGCACCGCAACGCACAAAGAGGAGCATGCTGCGATTTTCACGCAGCGCATAAGTGATGCGTGAAAATCACTGCTCATGTGAACAGCCCCATAGAAATGAATGGGTCGGTATTCAGTGCGGGTGCAATGCGTTCAACTCACGCATCGCATCCGCGCGGAATACTCGCCCGTGTGAAAGGGGCCTTAGTGGAGTTAGAATCCAAGCAAGCACATGGCGCGCAGGGACCCCTACTGAGCCGTCAAGTAGGATCATATCCCTTAGATTGGCGGATCGTTTAGTAAGACACGCGTCTGATACCAGGAAGTGAGTTGAAAACATTCCTGGATGCATCTTCTACCTGGAGGGGCAGTATATCTATGAAGCTCTCCCAGCATGCAAAAAATTGCTTCACATGGATCTCCTTCCTGAAAGAAGCCTCTACCCTGTCCATCTTCATTAAGAAGGAGACTTTCTTAAGAAATAGCTCAAATGGTGGAGGTGTGGGGTTGATCCACGTGTGGAGGATAGTCTTGATTCCTGCTGCTGCTATAAGACATAATTTTCTATTACCAGGCGTTCACTCGCATCATTAGAAATGACCATACTCATCTGCAAAACGGTCTAGAATAGGAAATGTTCTATCATTTGCAGAAAGGCCACATGGATCCGCAGATAATACGGATGTCTGCATGGCCCCATAGAAATGAATAGGTCAGTGTGCCGTTCTCAAAAAATCTACATAGCATATGTTTCTCATAGAATACAATATACATCCGCACGCAATCCTGATCATGTGCATTTAGCCTCAAAAAGGAAAGGCTCATCAGTGTTTTTTACCCTCCGTTCCACTGTATGCTGGAAATACGGCCCCACAATAAAAAATATCTGCTAAATCGCGCAGGGCAAAGGCATTTTACGGAGTTCCGGTGACGTACCGGGGCTCTCCATGGGGCTGCCAGGAAGCCCGTTGACATCACCGGCACTGATGGGCAAGCTTTGGCACTGCCCTAGCCTGTAAAACGGCTAGGGCAGCGCCAAAGCCCACCCATCAGAGCCGGTGACGTCACCGAACACACTGCCGGGCGGAAGCTTCTGCCCGGCAGTGTGTTATTGCAAATAAAAGAGCCCGTGCCCTGCGCGATCTAGCGCAGGGCAAGGGAGCGCATTGGAGCAGGAGATGCTCCGATGCCAACATCAGGGGGGCTGCCTGGGTGAAATTATGGGTATGTCCGGGTTCAGCTCTGAACCCGGACAACCCCTTTAACAGCATTTAGAAAGCATTAAGAAAACTGCTTTACGACAGCCCCGTGGGCCATAGACACAATGGTCAGGAGGGGACCTCACTGACTTGTATGGGGGAGTCTTCTAGGCATGGTCTGTGACCTGTGCTGAGGTCATTGTACCAGGAAAGAATAGATAAGATGTGACAATCACCTATTGTGAATGGTGGATCCTGTCTTATGTGCCATAAGTAACGTGATCTGTGCAGACCAAGAAGTGGCGCCTATGATTAGGCTCAGTGGTCAGTGGGAAAACTGCAGGATTTTATGTTTTCTGTTTAAATCTAGATAGACATGGGAAATTAAAAATTCCATCATGAAAATTATGTTAAACATAAAAACGTGGGGTCATTTATTAAGACCGACATTTTAGACGCTGGTCTTAATAACCCTGCGCTGGTGCTTGATGTGCCCAAGTCATGTAGACTTAGGCACATCAACCGCGCCAGCCTCTACATAAGGCCTCATGCACACGACCGTTGTGTTCCGTTCCGCAAAATGGGGTTCCGTTGTTCCGTGATCCGTTTTTGTTTCCGTGTGTCTTTCTTTATTTTTGGAGGACATAAAGGAATGTAAAAAAAAAGTCTAAGACAGGTTTGCCATGCAAATGATAGGAATAAAATGGACGCAGACGACAATCTTGTGCCTCCGCGTTTTTTAGCGGCCCCATTGACTTGAATAGGTCCGCGAACCGTTTTCTGTGGAAAAATAATATGACAGGTTATATTTTTTTGACGGACTGGAACCACAGATCACGGACGCGGATGGCAAACGGTGCACTATCTGCATTTTCAACGGCTCCATAGGAATGAACGGGTCCGCACCTGAAAGGCTAAAATCGGCAGAACGGACGCGGAAGCAAACTACGGTCGTGTGCATGAGGTCTAACTGTGACATGCTTAAATCTACGCCAGCTCCCTTGCTGGCATAGATTCAAGTCATTTTCTAAGTCATTATATACACAGAACAACAATGGAGGACCCTATCTGGGTATAGGTATATTTACATAATTAGCAATTTAAGCCGCACAGGGTTAGTACCCGACTGGACCCAGAGAGATATTTACATATTGATAAAATATAACTTTATTTAAGTGTGTTAAATCTCAATTCCTTGTGAGCAAAACAAAAAGGTATTAAAAATAAACTGCTACTTGTGTCCAATGCTTGATGTAATTTGTATTTAGTTGCTCATAGCAAGGATGTGCACTCTTCCTGCTAATCACATAGGTGCTGCTAACGATTCACTAATGGCCAGTTACATGGCTGACGTTAGAGCTAAAACTACCTATTGATAAATTCTCCTTAATGCGTACATGCTGTATATATCAGACCTAAGGGCACAGGCAGACAGATCACTAAAACCTAAAGCTGCCCCCGACATGTTTCGCCAGCTAGACTGGCTTCTTCAGGGGTTTTAGGCAGAAGTAAAGGAGGACGCCACAGACGAAGTGTAAATACCCTCTATGACAAGATTGACAAGTGAGCAGCGTCATATAGATGGGTGTCACTATCATTCACAGTTACCCAATACCACAACATAGTATCCATCCTTCGCTACACCGCTCAACCAATCGCGGTGTTTGTGGGGAATTCCCTCATGGCGTTCTAAGCCAAAAACAGGCGTAGAAAATGAAAAATGCGATGGGCCTGCCCATGTCACGCCCCCATGGAAAAGTGGCGCGAGTGGGAAAAAGTCGTAGATTCACCCGCAAATCCCCTTTGCGACCAAATCTGCGACAAAAGTACGCCAGAAAGTGGCGTGCTTCTAAATCATAAATGACCCCCATGATTTAAACAATAGATCATTTTCTGATTACGCATTTCCTTTTAAACAAGAATATTTGGAAAGCTGCTTTATTTTTTTTATTTCAAAGAATATTTGGCAGGATCAGCTAGTATTGAGTAAGATGAGGATCATTGGGCAAAGCTATTTACACCCCATCCTGTTGTGGTGTTTATTTTATACACCCTAGAGGGAGAATATCCCACCGACCAGCGATAAAGCGCCCCGAGCCTTTGTTTGCTCACAGGATGTGTGTCATTTTTTTACTCTGAGTGGTTAATGCGGGCGGAGAGCCCTGTTAATACGGGCAGGAAACATTTAACAAATTGTTAGGAGGAAAAACAAATCTAAATACGAAGTAAAGACACAAAGTGAACATCTAGAGAGGAACTTGGTGGCGGATGACGGAAACTGTGTGCGTGTTATATGAGAGAGGTAGCTGGGTATATGCACCGCTGCATGAGATTCCGCTTCTTGCCCCATCCTCAGGGTAACAGATACTGGTGAAGACACGGCAGGTGAGTGAAGGTGGCGCAGTTTACAAGATATTGTGCTATTGCAAAAATAGAGAATAGGTGGATACCAATATGCATACAGGTTATCATAATAGGTATAAGGGCTTGTTCACACGACCGTAGGGCTTCTTCTGTGTTTTGTGGACCGTTTTTCACGGATCCATTGTTCAGTTTTTTGTTTCCGTTGTGTTTCCGTTTCTCCCTTATGGCATACACAGTATACAGTAATTACATAGAAAAAATTAGGTTGGGCATAAAATTTTCAATAGATGGTTCCGCAAAAACGGAAAGGATACGGAAGACATACGGATGCATTTCCGTATGTGTTCAGTTTTTTTTTGCGGACCCATTGACATGAATGGAGCCACGGAACGTGATTTGCGGACAATAATAAGACAAGACTCAAAATGTAGCGGACATACTCAAGGAGTACATTCTGTTTTTTTTGGTGGACCCATAGAAATGAATGGTTCCGTATAAGGACCGTATACAGAACGTAATAAACGGCCTGTATACGGAACGAAAAAAACGTTTGTGTGAATGAGCCCTAAGGCTGCAAGCCAAATGCTTTCTCTACAAGTCAAATGACTCAGAAGTGAGAACTGGGGGACCAAAATGTGCATGTACTCTATACAAAGCATAAGCACTCTTGGCCAGTGATGGCCAGTTCGCAGTGTTCGCCAGCAAACACATGCGGGCTGCCATCTTGACTCACAAGTCCGGAGATCCACAGGTAAGCCCTTACCTGTGCCGGGAGCCGGTCTGAAATCAAATGCAGTTACCGGGAGCAGGCAGTTCCGAGAACAGCCGCCAGGGGCCTTCATCGGGCTGTTCTCGGAACTGCCTGCTCCCGGTGACGGCATTTGTTTCAGACCGGCTCCCGGCACAGGTAAGGGCTTATCTGTGCATAGCCGGACTTGTGAGTCAAGATGGCAGCCCGCATGTGTTTGCTGGCGAACACTGTGAACTGGCCATCACTGCTCTTGGCTAGGGATGAGTGAACTTGCATTTTTCAAGTTCAGGTTTGGGTATTTGTGCAATTCCGTAATGGACCACGGAATCCTTTAAGAGGCATTCTGTTTTGCATTCCGTCATAATTAAGGTTGAGCGAATCGACTTCGGATGAAGTTTCATCCGAAGTCGATTCGCTCATCCCTAGTCATAATAGAAGTCAATGGGCAGCATACCGGATCCGGACGGTTTCCGTAATGCACTGAGTCCTGTCCTGCATAATGGAAACCGCCCAGATCCGTTATGCTGCCCATTGACTTCTATTATGACAGAATGCAAAACGGAATGTCTCTTAAAGGCTTACGTGGTGCAGTCCGTGATAACGTAATTGCACAAACACCCGAACCCCAAAAATGCACGTTCGCTCATCCCTAGTCTCGACCAATGAGATGCACCAACTCGCACTCTGACTCATTTGTAGGGGTAGCTGCTTTTTGATTAATAAGTCCGTTTGACATAGCTGAAAGAGGTGGACATAGCTGAAAGAGGTGGACATAGCTGAAAGAGGTGTGGCTTAGTCTAGATACGCCATAAATGTCAGTAAGGTTTAGGACCCACCTCTGAGACCTGCTCCTATCTCCAGGACGAAACCCACAAAGTCAAGGGAGAACAAGACATGCATGCATGAGATGCCCACCGCTCGCTGCTTTGTGGCAGTGAATGAAGCAGACGCCGTGCATGCATGGTGTGCTCTCCTTTCACATTGGGGCCCCGTTCTGGTGATAAAAGAGGGTCTCAGAGGTGATAATTGCACCTATCTGACATTTATGGCATATTCTAGCAATGTGTCATACATGTCTCAGATGCAACAACCTCTTTCAAATATAACAATGAGCGCTAAAATTGTGCCAGTTCATCAAATTTCATACAAAGTTTGTCCAATTTTTGTGACTTGATAAATGTGGCTTAAATCAGCTCAACAGGCTAAACTCGTCCATTTTCCTTTCTACTTTGCAAAACCAGAGTGAGTGGTGTAAAAATGCAAAATGTCGCAAAGTTTCTATGCTGAGAAGTCAAACGGGTGTGCAGCAGAAAAAAAAAGCAGGAATCCAAATAATTTCAATACAGCACAAGTTACACTAAATCTTTTTACACAAACCTATAGCTCAGCTTCTTCTGCTCTAAAACACGCTGCCTGCAGATCATATGTGTTAAGTTTGACTAGTTCCCTTTAAGCGTCGTCACTTTTTGGTCTAATAGTACCCAAATTATGCGCCAACTATATTTACGTGAAAAATAATTAAATAAAGAGGTCAACTGAGTTACACAAAAGAAAAAAAAAATATATAAAATAACATATACTCACCTATTTTACCCCTGCTGCTTCTAGAGCGACTACCCCGATCCTCCCAAATTTTGCTTGTTTGGCTGCAGCAATGATCTGCACGTGACCACTGCAGCCAATCACCGGCATCAGCATTCTCATTCTGTATAAATTAAAATGGCTGTAGTCGTGTCTGGGGTACAAGCACAAATCAATAGCTGAAGCCAAAAGATGATAGGTATGACATTTTTAGGTATGAACTTTTATTATTTTATGACAATTCCTGCCTTTGGGGGATTTTTTTATAACTTTGACAAGGGGGTATTGCGGTAATTAATTTATGCTAAATTATATCATCATGTTCTTCACAGAGATCCTCCAGGTCTAATGATGTGACAGTGACCTGGGCACTGACATGGAGAATGGAACTGGAGACAACCGGGAGATCAATGTCACCTTTTGCACCATCAACCACACCATACACCAGACCCTCTTCCCGGTGGTGTACGTTGCTGTGTTTGTCATCGGTCTCCCAGCAAACAGTTTGTCTTTGTACTATGGCTATCTTCAAATCAAAGCCAAGAATGAGCTGGGGATATATTTGGTCAACCTAACCGTGGCGGACCTCCTGTATATCTTCTCCTTGCCCTTCTGGATTCAATATGTCCTTCAACATGACAACTGGACCTACAATGAGCTGATGTGCAAGATCTGCGGCATCCTCCTGTATGAAAACATATACATTAGTATTGGGTTCTTGTGTTGCATTTCCATTGACCGATACCTGGCCCTAGTCCACCCGTTCCGATTCCACAAGCTTCGGACTAGGAAAGCTGCCCTTGTGGTTAGTATGGTCATCTGGTTCAAGGAAATAATTACTAGTTATTTCTTCTTTGGGCATGGGGAGGTCACCAAGGACCCCGACAGCCATATTGTCTGCTTTGAACATTATCCCATAAAAAGCTGGGAGCACAGTATCAATTATTACCGCTTCTTTGCCGGCTTCCTCTTTCCAATCTTTCTCTTGTTATTTTCTTACTGGCGTATTTTCAGGGTCATTCGAAAGAGCCAAGGGACGCAGACAAAAAGGAAGCTTCGGATCAAGCAGCTGGTCCTCAGCACCATCCTGATCTTTCTCATCTGCTTTGGTCCCTATCACATACTCGTGGTTATTCGGAGCTTGTTTGAGAAGAACTGTTCATTTGCTTCCAAAATATTCAATGTCTACCACTTCTCCCTGCTGCTCACCAGCTTCAACTGCGTTGCCGATCCTGCGCTCTACTGCTTTGCCAGCGAGAGCACCTACAAGGACTTTCTGAGGTTCAAAGACACTTGTCTTGGCTGTATAAGCTGTGGGAAGGTTGGGCAAAAAGACGCGTATGAGATGAACTATACGGACGTCTCCAGAGCAAAGACCGACAAAACAAATCCATCCCCGGCAGAAACAAATCCATCCCCGGCAGAAACGGAGACGTCTGTCCTGTGCAAAGACAAAACATCCAGTGCTGAAAACAGAAATGAGGAGGGCCCTGCCCCTCAGGTATAGAGAAATAAAATGGAGTAACTATGTCGTTTGGCGGTTAATTTGGCGGTAATCACGCCCTTTCCCAAATGCTAAAAGCATATGTAAACTATTAACCCCTCCCCTGCAGTACACGGTTTGATGATTCATTCACTGGTTAATCAAGGGTCACACCAACTATCACTAGATTTTTTATAAATTAAAAGGGCTATCCCACAAAAAGTATTTTAGATAAGAGATAAAGAGCGGATCCCGGTCTACCGCAAGTCCAAACTGCAATCCTGAGAGCAGAGGGTCGCTGAGCCACCTCTCTGGATCCGGAGTACTGCGCTTGTCGGCCTTCCTCACCATTCGTTTCTATAGGAGTGACGCAGAGAGCGCTCTGTCAGACCCATAGAAGCTAATAGTGGACCAACATGCATACTACTGCTCCATTCAGAGAGGGGAGGCAGGGATCTCAGGACTTTTGGAGGTCCTAGCAGTTAGACTGCGATCCCATATTTATTACTAATCCTGGTGATAAAAACTTTATATCTTGGGTATGGTTAGAATAACGTAATCTGAAACTCCGCTAACTGCACTTGCTGCTGCTTGAGATATAGGGGTGATTTATTATTGGATTGTTTTTTGGCGTTAAAAAGTTGTAAATTATGGCACAAGCAAAAAAAAAAGTGTAAAGAAAAGTAGGCAAAGTTTACAGGAAGAGGAAAAAGTCAAGACAAATCTATTAAGTTTAACCGAGTTTTCCAAGATTCTAATATTGATGACCTATCCACAGCAATATCAGATAGTCGGGGGTCTGACACCTAAGATCGCTGCCGATCAGCTCTTTGAGGAGGCAGTGCTGCTCCAGTGAGCGCCACGGCCTCCTCGCAGTGCCGTCCATTGTATAGTGCATGTGCCTGGTATTGCAGCTCAGCCCCATTTACGTAAATGAGACCGAGCTGCGTCTAGGCCATGTGACCAACGAACATGACATCACTGACCTAGGAAGAGGCCACAGCGCTCATCAAAGCGCTTAGGCCTCTTCAAACAGCCGACCGGCGGTGGTGCCTGAGTCTGACCCCCACCGATGATATATTGATGACCTATACTGAGGATAGGTCATAACTATCAAACATTTGGGAAAACCTCTTTAAAACAAAAAAAAGCACAAAATGTTCTAAATATCTCATAGCAGGAAAAAATCCTCCCCCAAAAATATACAAACCACCAACCAATAGCTATAGGTGGAGTGGTGTCGGGCCGAGCACAATCAAATACACCAAACCAAAATATCTAACCCCCACAAAAAAATCATGAACAGATACTGAGTAACAATATCTTTATTAATTAAAATCTTTATTAATTAAACAGACAAATATGCCTCCACCTCGATGTACGTTTCACTTTTCAGCTTCCTCAGGGGATCTAAGGAAGCTGAAAAGTGAAACGTACGTCGCGGTGGAGGCATACTGTATTTGACAATCATGTAGGAACAGTAGGGTTATGTTGCGTCTATTTCATATATGTTATTACTTGTGACTTTTTATGTATTGCTGCTTTAAAGTTGTTAGTACTTAGCACTTTATATTTAATTTAAATACGTGTACCTATTAGTTGGACAATGGATCTGAATGCCATAATAAGACTTGGCAAGCCCTCCTGATATATGGTATTTATTACTACAGACCACTGTTGCTTCCTTTTATATGTGCTGCCGTTGTTATGACTGATTTTAGATGTTTAATACTGTGATGTTTAATTAATAAAGATAGTTACTCAGGATCTGTTCATGATTTTTTGTGGGGGTTAGATATTTTGGTTTGCTGTACATATCTCATAGCAGGCAAAGAGATTTTTTGTTTTTGTTTTAAGATAACCTACATTGCCTCAAATGTATTAAGAGATGTGTGTGTAAATTTTGCACCTTTTATACAAACAACCTTCAGCTTAAGGCTACTTTCACACTGGCGTTTTGAATTCCGTTTGTGAGATCCGTTTCAGGGATCTCACAAACGGTTCAAAACGGATCAGTTCAGCCCCAATGCATTCTGAATGGATAAGGATCCGCTCCGAATGCATCAGTTTGGCTCCGTTCCGCCTCCATTCTGCTCTGGATGTGGACACCAAAACGCTGCTTGCAGCGTTTTGGTGTCCGCCTGGCCATGCGGAGCCAAACGGATCCGTCCTGACTTACAATGTAAGTCAATGGGGACAGATCCGATTTCACTGACACAATATGGTGCAGTTGAAAACTGATCCGTCCCCCATTGACTTAGACTTTTTTTAAAAAGAATAATGCAAACGGATCCGTTCTGAATGGATCCAAGCGTTTGCATTATAGGTGCGGATCCGTCTGTGCAGGTACCAGACGGATCCGCACCTAACGCAGGTGTGAAAGTAGCCTAAGACTGACATGCCAGTTTTGATAAACCTCTGCCTCAAAATGAGCCAGAAATCTGACACGTGTTGCTTATTAAATGGGTTGTGTCACTTAAGCAATTTGCATTTATCATGTAGAGAAAGTTACTACAAGGCACTTACTAATGTATTGTGATTATCCATATTGCGTCCTTTGCTGGCTGGATTCATTTTTCCATCACATTATACACTGCTTGTTTCTATGGTTATGACCACCCTGCTATCCACCAGCCTCTCTGGTGGCCGGGACCATGGGAGCGCACATAGGCAAGTGCTTTTTCCTATAGTGTGCAAGCACGACCACCACTGATGGATTGCAGGGTTGTCGTAACCAGGGAAAGGAGTGGTGTATAATGTGATGGAAAAATGAATCCAGCCAGCAAAGGAAGCAATATGGACAATCACAATACATTAGTAAGTACCTTGTATTAACTTCCTCTACATAATAAATGTTGCTATTTGCTGACGTGAGACAACCCCTTTAAATCTTCCCCAGTATCAATCTATCTACCCCATAGTTTTGAAAATTGATGGATATCCTTGGCAACATAAATAATCATGACAAAACATATTGATAGCCTATTCTCAGGATAGGTCATCAATATCTGATTGGCGCTGGGGTTTTGCAGCGCTGCTCTTATCGAAGTGAATGGGAGCAGCGCTACAGTAACCAGCTCCGTTGACTACACAATGGAAGGAGCTGTGGAGTTCCTGCATTGGAGATACTCGTTAACAACTGATTGGGGGTGTGTGGTCTCGGACCCCCTCTGATCAGACATTGATGGCCTATCCTGAGGACAGACGATCCATATGATGCTTTCCTTTAGGTTATATCAGGTAAATGTCCTAAATTCTAAATTAATTTATGTTTAGCATGCTTTTTAAGTTGCAGTTCTGTCATGTTTTCGCCCGCTGACTTCAACTAAGGAAACCACAGTCTTGAAAAACACATATACCATATATAAAGGAGTAATAAGTAAACTGGGGCAGACGATCACAGCAAAGCTGCAGCATAAAATATATATATGCACATAAATTTATCTCCATGCTGCACCACTATAAAAATGAACCTTACGCCCAAAGCCAAGAGTACCAGCAAAGTGGATGAGATTTGCTAGAAAGGCTGAAAAAATTGGCAGTGTAAATTGATCGGAGTTATGCAATTTACATCTGCAGCATGTCAATTTATGCAGCAAATCTGCCAAGATTGAGGAAAATGTTTAATAAGATTGCTGACAAAATAGAACAAAATTGCCTGCAATTAAAGGGCCAGATGCCGACTGGTGTTACAGATAAAACTGTGTGAAGGCAAATAAAAAATAAAGTAGACATCCAGACTACTGGATGCCATTGGATTGAACTCAATGTCATACCACCCCAATAAAATCCAAGCTTGAGAGCCTGCGCTTTCTGCCGGATAGGAAAATTGCAAGGATGTAAGAAATGCTGGAAAGCTTCCTGTACGCAGTGTTCACAACGTAACACAACTTTATTACAAGCAACAGGACGCCCCTTAGAAAGCACCTGTATCCTCTCCTGCCGTGTCTTATAACTACTTGCATCCCACATGTAATAACATTTCTGGAGCATCTATTCTTAGGGTCCATTCACACGTCCGTAGAACGGGTGCGGATCCGTTCCGCAACGTTGCGTAACGAATCCGGACAAATTCATTCTCTATGGGGCCGGAAGAGGTGCGGAAGAGACTACTTTAGTGTGCTGTCTGCATCGCATTTCTGGAGCGCGGCCCCGATATTCTTGCACGCAACTGAGGACAAGAATAGGCAATACACCCGCAATACACTATGGATGTGTGACGGACCCTTATTAGTGTTGAGTGAATTGAGCTTCGGAATGCTTCAGTCAAAGCTTTGTTTTAATGCTGCACGGAGACCCGTCTATATACAGGTCCTTCTAAAAAAATTAGCATATTGTGATAAAGTTCATTATTTTCTGTAATGTACTGATAAACATTAGACTTTCATATATTTTAGATTCATTACACACAACTGAAGTAGTTCAAGCCTTTTATTGTTTTAATATTGATGATTTTGGCATACAGCTCATGAAAACCCAAATTTCCTATCTAAAAAAATTAGCATATTTCATCCGACCAATAAAAGTGTTTTTAATACAAAAAAAGTCAACCTTCAAATAATTATGTTCAGTTATGCACTCAATACTTGGTCGTTATGGAGGCCCAGGATGCTTCGATAGCGGCCTTAAGCTCATCCAGAGTGTTGGGTCTTGCGTCTCTCAACTTTCTCTTCCCAATATCCCACAGATTCTCTATGGGGTTCAGGTCAGGAGAGTTGGCAGGCCAATTGAGCACAGTAATACCATGGTCAGTAAACCATTTACCAGTGGTTTTGGCACTGTGAGCAGGTGCCAGGTCGTGCTGAAAAATGAAATCTTCATCTCCATAAAGCTTTTCAGCAGATGGAAGCATGAAGTGCTCCAAAATCTCCTGATAGCGGCTGCATTGACCCTGCCCTTGATAAAACACAGTGGACCAACACCAGCAGCTGACATGGCACCCCAGACCATCACTGACTGTGGGTACTTGACACTGGACTTCAGGCATTTTGGCATTTCCCTCTCCCCAGTCTTCCTCCAGACTCTGGCACCTTGATTTCCCAATGACATGCAACAGTCCAGTGCTGCTTCTCTGTAGCCCAGGTCAGGCGCTTCTGCCGCTGTTTCTGGGGAATGCGGCACCTGTAGCCCATTTCCTGCACATGCCTGTACACGGTGGCTCTGGATGTTTCTTCTCCAGACTCAGTCCACTGCTTCCGCAGGTCCCCC